>NW_026114602.1:1206419-1564321 GCF_025201925.1 Gopherus flavomarginatus
CTGCCATCTACAGATTGAGAAACAAGGAGGTCAATGAATCCCTGACAAGACCTATTCTTATACTAGCTGCTTTCAGAAGCAGGCATAGAAGCTTAAAGGATATGTTTCCACAGATAGTAAAATAGAGATGAATTGATATAAGTTCTGTAAGATATGGCCCATCTGAGTACATGAGCACACATTTACCCTTCATTGACCATACATGATCTTTTTTTCTTTCTTTCTTTGCTACTTTTTGAGAAATCATCTTTCACACATTTGATAGACATTTATTTAAATAACATTTAATACTGTAAGAGACATTATTTATGAAAAGTGGTATTTTTTCCAGACACATTTCAGCACTCTGGTTCATTCATCTGTACATGAACACTAGTGCTCAAATTCTGCAAGAAGCTTAACCTCTTTTGAGTGGTTCTGGGTCTTGTCCACTCCCACTGAAGCCAATGACGTTCTTTCTCCACTGATTAGACTCCTCTGTTGTCAATTACACTTCTGAAAAGTAGGAGAAAAATGTTGCCTCCACAGTTAATGGAGAACTTTCATTGAGCAGTATTCTATGCAGATCTTTAACGAGGTAGACAAAAAATGAAAGTTTGCGGAGGATTAGGAGTCTCAGTGTCCTACTATGTGAAATTTTCTGCTTGTTCATGCACTTTTGCAGGGTCAAAGCAATTTTAAAATATCTATTTCTGTATTGCTACTGATATCAATATAGATATTGATACAGATATATAAAATGCATGATATATGTCCAAAATTTTCAAAGCCCGTGAGATCCGATTTCCCTCCTCCACCCAAAGAAATGAATGAATTAAAATGAATAGGAAATGAGCACTCAAAAACACTAGGCAACTTTGCAACTCTCAGCCTAGAGAGAGTCACATGGGCCTCCCTTGCCTCAGACAGAAATACATTTATATGCATAAACATATTTACCACCAAAGTTTGACAAAAATGAATTAAAAAATAAAATCTCATTGAGCCTCCCTGGTATTTTAGGCCTTCCTTCAAATTTTTGGTCCTTGTTCTTTGTAAAATAAATAAATAAATAAATAAAATCATAACTCCTCGCTCTCCTTTTAACTGGTTAAGTGTCCCCTTACCTCCCATGACCTGACCTCCCACTCTATCTTCCTGCTTTCTCCTAGTGCAGTGCCATATGGGGTGTACAGACACAGCTAAACTGGAACTAAAATTCTGATTCTTCTACTTTTCTCCTGCCCTAAGATATCCTGCCAGCAGAACTAGGAATTCTGTGGAGGTCCTGGCTATGTACCTCCAGTAGCAGTTCAGATGCTGCAGCTCTCCAAACCATTCTATCTGATCCCTCATGCTGACCTCATCCTGCCCTACCTCTTCTCGGCATTGTCATTTACAGCTGGGCAAACTTTTTTTTGGATGAATACTTAATTTGGTCAGCTCAAAGGGATTCATGAATTTAAGTCAAGTTAGCTCAATATTTTTTCCAGTCAATATTTGGACTTAGATTATGGGCAGCAATCTGCCCCATATATAACATTTAACCCAATGGCAAAGGCACACTCTGGGAGGGGGAGACGTTAAAGACCCATAATCAATTTCCCTCCTGTCTGATGGGGGAAAAGTCTTTAGTTTCCCACACTAACATTAGAAACAAGTTCACGGGCCTATGAAATACTCTCAGCACAAGCTCTCTCGCTCTCTATCCTGTTGAAGTGGTTCCATCTGGCATAAATAATGAATAGCCAATAAAATATGGATTTTAAATTATGTCTCCTACAGTCAAAGAGTTCATCTTAACTATCATCCTTGGACTTGCTTTCTGGACAAATGACTATTCATTCTCATCATGAAAGACAATAAGTCAGTGGGCTAGGAAAAGCCAGTGAGAATGACTTTACAGCTAGTGATCAGGCTTATTTGAAAAATCAGTGGTTCACTGAGCTCTAAGGTTCTACTGTAATAACCTAATTACCAGAATACATAAATTACAACACAGCTCTTTCTAAGAAAATACATGTATTCTTAAGGGGAAAGCCTTAAAAAGAGAACATAAAGCAATACAAGACCCTACATACATGCTAAAATGCTTAACAATAGATCATCCTGGCCCCACCAACTCCCACCTTGGGCTTTGGTAGGTGTTAGTCCTTCAGAAACCACAACTGGGTTTTTCCCATGATTATCAGTCCACCATTGTCTCATATTCAGAACCAGAGCAAGCATATATAGTTCAGTTTCTATTTTATACAGCATTGGTTTTTGATGTCCAGTCTCTGGGACCAGGTAATCATTAGACAAAGGTTTCCAAAGGCAGTTGTCTTGCATAACCAGAGATGGGGAATTTCCATTAATCACTTCCTCAGCCTGAATTTCACAGACTGCTCTGAAACTCCATACACAAAAAGAGAATACAAGTCCAAGTTGAACCTATTTGAACCTTTTTGGCAAAACATTTTCTGATGAAAAATATGTTATTCCACAAAAAATATTTTTTTTCAGCCAGAGTTTCATTATTTTCAGTTTTGCAACAACCACCAAAACCAAGAAACCAAACGAAAAATCAAAAAGACAAATTGTTATTGATTTTTTTTTATTTTTGCCTTCCTATACAAATTACTTTTTAAAAAAGAAATGCAGTTTTTCGTTTTGGGAAAGCAAAAAAATTTCACTGAAAATATTTTTTTTCCCTGAAAAATGTTTCATTTTCAAAAACAACTGACACATACTTGTTTTCTATTGAAACAAACCAGCAAAAGGAATCAGTGACATTCAGAAAAAAAGTCCAAGTATTACATGAAGTATTACTTGAATGTTCTTACCCCCTTGAATTGTAAACTAGTTAAGAAACATCTTCTAGAGCTGATATCCTCACTAGGGCTGGCCAGGATTTTTTGCTATATGAAAAATCTTGAAATTATAAAACTTTTTTAAAATTAAAACAATTAAAATCTCAGAGGAAAAGGTATGTTTTTTTAACAAGGTTTCATTCTTACTTTCACCCACTAGCTAAATATGACCACCCTGATTGCATCTCTGACTCAGTAAATCAGTTCCGATTACCTCAGTTTCATGTTAACCTCATAACATTAAATCTAATTTGTTACATTCTTGTGAAAGCTAAACATTTCCTGGCAGCTTTTCTCAGGGCCTCCTTCACCTCTTTGTTTCTCAGGCTGTAGATGAGGGGGTTCACCAGCGGAGTCAGAACTGTGTACAAGACAGAGAACACTTTGTTCAGATCTCGCAGGGTGTCAGCTTTTGGCAGCATGTAGACAATCATTATGGCCCCATAGAAAACTGTAACTACGATGAGGTGAGAGGAACAGGTGGAAAAGGCCTTTTGCTTTCCGTTGGTAGAAGGAATTCTCAGGATGGTAGATATAATATAAACGTAGGTTGCCAGGGTTAGTAGAAATGGGGGCAGGGTAGTTATAAATGTCAGCATGGATGTGACAAGTTCCATCACGTGAGTGTCGCTGCAGGATAGTTTTATTATTGGAGTGAAATCACAAAAGAAATGGTCAATTATACTGGGGCCACAAAATGTTAATTGTGACATTAAAAATATGATGATGATGCTAACTAAGAATCCAGCCAGCCAAGATCCAGCTGCTAGTTGGCTACAAATTGCATTATTCATGATGGCTGCATAATTGAGTGGTTTACATATGGCTAAGTAACGATCATACGACATTGCAGATAAGAGATAACACTCAACAGTCACTAGGAAACCGAAGAAATAAAACTGTGCAATACAGCCACTGAAAGAAATGGTTCTGTCCCCAGTCAGGAAACTGGCCAGCATCCTGGGAAGGATGGTGGAGGTGTAGCAGGTCTCCAAGCAGGACAGGTTTCCCAAGAAGAGGTACATGGGGGTGTGAAGGTGCTGATCAGCCACAATCAGCACCACAATGAGGATGTTCCCAGCAACAGTCACAATATAGATGACTAGAAACAGCAGGAAGAGAAAGATCTGCAGGTCAACGAGCTCCTCAAATCCCAAGAGGATGAACTCCGTGATAGATGTTTGATTTCCCTGTTCTATGTCTGCCATGGATTCTGTCTCAGGCAAAAACAAAAAAAGAATATATTACATCATTATAATCTGAAGGAGATTAACTCTATTGCTATATCATCAATTAACTCCATAAATGTGCTAATCCTGCTTCACTCAATTTTTGTATTGTGTCATTAACTTAGTTGAGGAGACAAAGTTCCCTAATTGGAAAATTGTTCTGAGTTCAACAAGAGGAAATTCAATAAAGATAAGTGCAAAAAAAATGCAGAACTACAAAATGAGGCATAAATGGTTAGTTATCACTAGTACTCCTGAAATGGATCTTGGAGTTACAGTGGATCACAAATTGAATATGACTCAACAATGTTAAAAAGGCTAGTATCATTTTGGTTTGTATTAACAGGAGTCTTTTATCTATGACACAGGAGGTAATTGTCATGCTCTACTCAGCACTGATGATGCCTCAGCAGGAGCATTTTCTCCAGCGCTGAGCACCACACTTTAGGAAAGTTGCAGACAAATTGGAGAGAATCTAGAGGACAGTAAAAAATGATAAAAGGTTTAGAAAACCTGACCTAGGAGGAAAGGTTAAAATAGCTGCACATGCTTGGTCTTGAGAAAAGCAGACTGAGGGGAACCAGCTAACAGTGTTCAAATATATTAAGGGCTGTTATAAAATAAGGTAAACAACTGCTCTGCATGGCCACTGAGGGTAAAACAAGGAGCAATGGTCTTACTCTGCAGCAAGGAGATTTAGGTTAGATATCGGAAAACTTTCTAACTCAAAGGGTAGTTTAGCCCTGGAACAGGATTCAAAGACAGGCTGTGGAATCCCTACCATTGGAGTTTTTTTAACAACAGGTTGGGCAAACTCCTGTCAAGAATAACCTAGGAGGTCCTGCTTCAGCACAGGCAGCTGGATTTCATGCCTCTTTTCGCCCTATAGTTCTATGATTCCATGAATAACAGTATTTGAATCAGGTTTGGAATTAGAAAGTCAGTGGAATTTGTGTCCTAAAATAACTTTAGGTACTTTTGAAAATCTCACCCCTACCACATCTCTTAACCACCGGGTTTGTCTCATTGTTTCTTTGTACTTCCCTCTCAGTGTTGACTTGCAATCTATCAATCTTACACTAAAGCCTCAACCCTGAAAACACTTACACACAGACATACTTTTACTACTGGGAACACAGTTCCATAGACCAAGGACCAGCTTTTTGCTCTGTGTTTCTTACAGCTAATGTAAGATAAATTCAGCTAATGAAGTATAAAAATATCTACGCCACTTAGGTGCTTTTGAAAATTGTATCCCAATTTCTAATCAGAGGACAAACACGGGGACTTGTCTTTTCAGATAGAAGGGTGCAGAATATAAATTCATAGTAAATAGATTGAAAACCGAGAGGGTACAAGAATAAAGAAGTAACTGAATGAGAAAGAAGAAGAAACTGAGGGGTCATCTACACACAATATTTGTACCACACTGGTATTATTAAGACTGTACAAACCCCCCCACACACACACACCTCCCCGCCGCTGCAGTGCAGCTGCTATGATACCAGTATGAAGGTGCTAAGTTATTACCAATCAGGGGCAATAAGCTATATCATCAGTATTAGACACCTTTATATCCATATATCAGTGTCCACACTAGAAGTGGTAGTGTTACGGCTGTTTAAGTAGAAAATTACACCCCTACCAGAAATACAGAAATCCATGCAAAGTATTGTGACTAACAGAAATAATGGAGAGGTGTATTCTTTGTTCTTTTGTTACATTTGTTTTTCTGTACAGCCTCTAACATTGACCTCTACTCAGTGTCATACTATCAGTAAAGCAAACACATTCTTTCTAGCAGCGCAGAATAGGTATTTTTCCTTCTCTAAATCAATATTTCATTTAAACTGGAAAGAGTGAATGAAGTTGTTTACCTATCAGACAGTAGCCAACTGGAATATTTCAGATAACTTCTTCATTCAGAATATCAGGTGCCAGGTTTTGTTTTCCTTTCCCTTCTACTTTATAAATGCAAATGGACTCAGCAAGGAGACCTGCAGAGTCCCCACTGAACAATCCACCTCTGCCATCCATCTTTGTTCACTTTTATTGTATTCTTTCACTGAAATTAGCATGTCATTCTCCTCCTCCTTCCCACGAGAAGATTCAAATGTCCCTCGGCATTTCTGATGATGGGACTTTGAAATTACCTGAAAATTAAAGGTAATAATATATCTATACTTTAGTTTAGACATGAAAAAGTAACGAGTAAAAGTTCCAAACTCAATGGGTATGCATTGGAATGAGGGGAAATTTCTGACTGGGGTGTCAATTAAATGAAGTTAACTCATGAAATTAACTCAAAAAATTAAACACAATTAAAAATTATTTGTGATTAATCACAGTTTTAATGGCACTGTTAAACAATAATAACAATTGAAATACAAAAGTCACATTGTTTTATTTTTGAGTGCAGTTGTATAACAAAAAAAAATCTACATTGGGAAGTTGCACTTTCACAATAAAGAGTTGGCACTACAGTACTTGTCTGAGGTGAACTGAAAAATAATATTTCCTTTGTTTATCTTTTTTACTGTGAAATATTTGTAATAATAATAATATAAAGTGAGCACTGTACACTTTGTATTCTGTGTCGTAATTGAAATCAAAATATTTGAAAATGTAGAAAAACATCCACAAATATTTATAAGAAATTTCAGTTGGTGTTGTATTATTTCAAAGTCCAATGAGGTCATTGAGTTTCTACCAGTTGATTTCAACACAGGGCTGGCAAAACGTGGGCTTTGGACAGAAAATTGGGGGTGGGGGGGTTGAGTGGTTTTGAAATATGAGTAGGGTAGGACAGGAGCAGCCACAAGGGAAATGGGGGGGGCCCACAGAGCCCCAATTTGGACTCATGGTCTCTGTGTTTTGAAGGTAGAAATGGGAGGGCACAAAAAGACCCTGGAATAGGTCAGGGGAGATGAAGAGGCATACAGAATTCACATAGCTGAAGTCAAAGTATCTTAGTTCGACTTACCTGGCTGTCCTCATGGTGGCGAGTTGACTATCACAGCTCCCCCGTTGATGCTGCTTACTCCTCCTGCTGAGGTGGAGTATGGGCGTTGATTTGTGGATCGATTTATTGTGTCTAGACAAGACATGATAAATTGATCCCTGATAAATCAATTACTACCCAGCGAGTAGTATAGACGTACCCAAAGGTTCCACCAGTGTCCAAGGTCCCTGCAATGGCATGGTATTGATTAATTGAGGTATACTCAGTTGATCCCAGCAGGTGGCCCATGTCTCATGCTGCAGAGGAAGGTGAAAAACCTGAAAATCCCTGCCCAATAGGAGCTGAGGGAGAATTACTTCTCCGTCCCATATCTGGTGATTCGTTATGTCCTGAGGATGGGAGCAAGACCCACCAACCAGCCATCTAAACTGACTAGTTTCTGAACCAGCTCAAAGTTCTGTCCCACCCTGTTCCATGTTGCATCTCCAGCTCTGTTCAATTCCTGAAGCTTCAGAGGAAGGCAAACCCGCTTTCCCTTCCCCACTGCCAACATCTGGCCAATTGCACACTGTTGAAAAAAAATCATCATAGTGTCTGAGCTCCTTACAGTGTTTAATGTAACCTCTGTACAACACTCTTGTGAGGTAGGAAGTTAAAAGGCAGCTTGAGGATCACAACACTACTTCAGCTATTCCTGGTTCTCTCCCCAAAATCGGAAATGCACCAACTGGAAACGACCTATTCTCCCTCCTAGTCATATTCAGTGTGATTCTTCTACTGGAGTTGAGAATTATGATGGGATGGAAATATGACCTCTAACTAACTGACATTGCAAATTAAGCAGGTTCTTTCTCCCTACTTACAGCTATGGTTGAAGAGTCTGGCTCTTTAGCTTTCCTGCCTGTCACTCGTGTACCCCTTAGATCTATCCTAAACCCATGTTGTAGTACCTAGGCCTTGTGCTGCTCCAAAGCTCAGGGGAGAATTTTACTCATTGAGAGTCACTATGTCACACCTCAATGGCCCCATCCCTTAGGGAGCCCCCAGGAAGGCAGATCAGCATTGTCTGTGGGTAACACTGTTGCAAGCATCGCAAAGCATTTTGGAGCAGGTCAAAGATGTGTAAGTGAAGAGTGGAAGTTTCCTTTGCAGAGTACGAGAGGTGGGGGGAGGGTGGAAGGGGGAGAAAGAAGAAGAGCAGAGAATGGGTTAACTCAACATGGCAGCTAGCAAGCTCAGTCCAAAGATAAGAAGCTGACTCCAGCCCAAGGCCAGCTGCTACCTGCCAAGACAGAAGGGGGGAAGTCCAACCCTGCCCTCCGACAAGCTGTGAAAAGAAAATAAGACTCAACATTGCTGAAATAACAGCAAGAACAGTGAGAGAAAATGAAATGGCAACAAGGCCAATAGAACGGAAAACAAAGTGTACAAAACTGGGATGTTTTGGAAAACTGATGCAGCCACAGAAAGCCAATTTGGACTGGCACAAAAAGCACCAGGAGCAGAGGTTCCCTGAGTGGAACACCCACCAAGGAGCACAGAACTTAAAACCCTCCTAAGAGCTGAAGCAACTGAAAGAACACAGCGGATTCTTGGATGGCCTAGGCCCAGGACAGCACTCCTCATCTGCCCCGCATCCTCTTCTTCTGACATTACACCTAGACTTGGCCAGTCTGGGTCGTGCGTGTTGTAAGTATAAAAGTGGCTTAGGACTTGGGGCTTTAACGCTTTCTTCCTTCAAGTGATATGGAAGCATTTCTAGCACTCTCCACTGTTATTTTATTATTTTATCAATAACACTTTAAAATTTAGATACCTGAGTGTGCCTCTGCCCCAAAAAATTCTGCGGCCCCAGCCTGATCAACTGTGGTCCCAGAAGGATTAGTAACAAAAATCTGTCACCGTTTTGGTGGAGAATTGCAAGGCATGGGGAGCCCTGCAGAGCGCACCAACTGTTTTGACCTTGGTATTTCATGTTTGCTTTGTCCGGCACTGTTGGTATTACATATTGAAGATTTTATGATTAAAGGTGTGCCCACTCTCAGCTGTATTAGGTCTGAGAACCGAAAAGTGGTTTAGCATTCCTTTCTCCACTCCAGTTGGTGGGGATATGGTGCAGGTGGGTATACTCCCAGTCATAGAAATCCAGGTAATAGGAGGGGAAGACTCAGGGAGTCTCACTCCACCCATATAATCCTCAGTGCATACAACCTCAATCGTAGAATGACTGAGTAAATGGGGAGAGCTTACGGTTTCTCACTCAGCCCGAGGGGGCACTTAAAGAGGAGAGCTTTGGGTTTTTCGCTCAGGCCAGGGAGGCATTTGGTGTATGGACCCTGGGTGGCAATGGACCAAGTAATAGTGGGGGGAGGCTTAGTGTTTCTCTCTTCAGCCTAGGAAGGGTAAGCATTGTTAGCCTCAGTGCCCATTGGTAAAAGCTATGTAAAATCTCACATAATTAAAAAATCTTAAAATTTGTATTAACAAATTGTAACAACAGCTTTTTCAAAAAGCAAAAGGGTGCAGCTGCGGACTCGGGAGTCCCACAGTCATGGGAAATGACATCAAATGTTGTCAAAACAGCAAAAAAAGTAGGAAAAAAGGGAGATGTGCACTCGACAGCCGATAAAAGGTAAGCAATTAAAAGCAGAAATCACTAACCAGGCAGCAAACCAAGCCTATGCCCAAAACAAGTTCAAAGCCTTAAAACAGGAACTCCAGGCGGAAAAGGCGAAATGCACCTGCCTGGAAGTACTGGCTAAGCAACTACCAGTCCTTCAAAAACTCATCAAAAATGTAACCATCAGTGCCCAGCATATTCCGCAATGGCAGTGTGCTTGCCATAAAAAAAATGAAGCAATTAAAACGCCAATTGGTCGTGTGTTTTGTCCAGGTGGCAAGACTCACGAAAAATAACTCGAATAATCCTTGTAAGTAATATAGTTTTAAAAAAACCCTAAAGGGGTGGGGGGGAGCTAGTTAAAAAGCCCATTCTGCTTGCTAAATTGGTGATAAAACAAAGCCTGTGCACATTAAAAAAAAAAGGGTTCGGCAAAAAACCAACAAAATCTGTGTTGACAAACACAGGTAACTAATGTTGTTTAATTTTAATATTTAGCATTTAACCCTTAAGGTAACTTAAAGCCGAGATCCCAAGTGGCAGTAGTGCCACCACGCAGCTTTCTTCTTTGGCAGCAATTCAGCGGCAGGTCGGTGGCTTTTAGAAATGTGCTGAGGAACCTGTCAGACAGATGGATGAGAAGGATGAAATCCAGGTTCAAAGGCTTGGATACACAAAGGGGTTGAGGTGCCTAATTCTCAATTTAAGAATCTGCATCCCATTTTTAGGCACTACCAAAATCCACAAAATGACATCTGACAGGTGCCTCACCCGATAGGTGCCTAAATTCACTCAATGCCTACATTTTTGCACCTGTCTTTGCGCATGTGCACTGCTGCTTTTATCTAGGCCTCAGGGCACGTATCTTCTCCCTCATAACCGTTAGCCCTGGGTTTCAGGCACTCACCTGGGATGTGAGAGAACCCCAGTTGCAGTTCCCACTGTGCCTACTGGGGCAAAGAGATTGAAGAGGAATCAACCACTTCTCTAGTGAGTGTTCTAACCACTGGGATATAAAGTCTTCTCACTCTTTTTAAGGCCCAATTAATATATAATTATTAAATTATTTAATTAAAGTGGAGCCACTCTGACAGGAGCGATTGAGGGAGACCCACATCTGAATATTTCATAGCCCAGAGGGGCTCCTGGCTATAAGGCTGCTCAGTGTCTCAGTACCTTTGTACATCACTTTGTGGATCTGAGCCAAAGTTCCTTAAGACAAATGGAGGGCAAGAAGGTTGGTTATGTAGGAAATATGAGACAAAGACTCAGGCTTGGGTTTTCAAAGTAGCTTAAGGGTCTTAGGCATCTAACACCTACTGCATTTCAGCTTGGACATCTAAAACCATGGCATTATTTGAAAAATCCCAGCAGAAATATAGAACAACTTACGCATGTATCTGTTTGTATCTTATGTATTATATTATTATAATATTTTAAATATTTTTAAAACTCTGTTTCAAGTGAAAATAAAATAACCTTTCCCCTGATACCTTACAAGGCATGTTTTACATGTGAGATCATGATTACATGAAAATGAGGAATATGGGAGTTACAGTGCGCTCACCCAAGATATAGAATGTCACACACACTCCAAGACAATTATGGATTTGGAAGTACTGGCCCTTATATTATCTCAAGAAAATCAGTTCTATGAAGTGTAAAAAAGAGCACACTTTAGAGGATCTAAAACCATGCAGAAGAGGATAGTGGTTTATGCAGACAGAAACACATGCACATTTGTGTGTATGCGCACATCAATTAATGTAAAAATTCTAGCATAGTTCATCACAATATATTGTCCACATCTGGGGAAAGCTGTCTCATCTTGACCTGAATTACATGCTGGTGTTTTGAGGGAAGCCTAAAACCAACAATTTCTTTCTTATTGCAAATCCTGTGGGGAAGATTGTTGTTCCCAGTCCAGTTCAAAGTTTTTAATAAGTACAATCAAGTCTCAAAACTTTTTAATAAGGTCTCACTTGAACCCATCAGCATTAACCTTTTACATCTCCAAAGCGTTGTTTTTATTAATTCCTCATGCCACTGTCTTGTGTTTTCCCAAATGTAATTGCATTTAGTGAAATAACCTAATGAGCCTCTGAGGGGAAATCTGTCACCTCACGATGAAGCACTAGTTTAACTTTCGGAGTGATGACAATGGGTCAGATTGCCAGCCGGATTACATTGACGTTAGCTCCATTGGTGTGAGTGGGCCAGATTCCCAGCTGGTGTAAACCGATGAATCTGCAGTGGGGTTAGTGAACAACATTCTCCTCTGATGTAAATTGATGTAGCTCTGCTTGATCCATGGGCTAGATCCCCAGCTGGTAGGCATAAGCTGTAGTTCCATTGGAGTCAATGGGCCAGGTCCCCAGCTGATTCAAACTGATGTAGCCCCATTAAAGTAAACAGAGTTATGGGTTTACTAGAACTGAGAATCTAGCTCTATAGATGCCCCTTTCTTATTTTCTGCAGCCATGTAGAGCTCTGGGTATGGTATAGCTACCCCCTTTTTCCTCCCCAGAGCATCTGCTGATATCTGAGCAACTTTATGCAATACAGCTGTTCCTTTCTCATATCAATCATGCAGAACAGTATGTATGCTAAGTTCTCATCAGTGCCCCTATGCAGCCATGCTGCATGTAGACAGCATAGCTGCCATATCTCCTTCCTTTCCAGGCTGAGGCAGGAAGGTCTGGTGGATTAGGCAACAGAAAAATTAATTTGTTTTCTAGCTTTGTCACCTATTTTCTGTGTGGCCTGCCAGGAAAGAAGTGGAAGTGGGTATGTCCAGTGTTCTCAATCCTTGGGCTAGTGGGCTTGGGATCCTGGACAGCACTCCCCTTGTGGTGAAACCCCATTTTTTTCATCTCATGACTATGGCCACAGTTTGAGGTGCAAGAGATATGAGTATCTATACACGTTTTTGCCTATATAAAACATGACTAGTCATTCTCCAGAACCTGTCTGTCACCATCTGACCCCCACACAGGTCCACTGCAAGTTGTGACTTTCTTTGAAAATGTGTTTTTAATGGCATCAAGCAAGATTTTTACACACAGCCTCCATGAAAATGCAGCCTTTTGTGTAAACTAATTTTATTTTTGCATGAATTTCCTCTCAAGGTAGCATCTTCTGGCACAGAGAAACTTTGCAATGCAACCAGTCAAATTAAGAGGCCTTGTGTTTTATAGGGGTAGCAAATAGGTGAGAGGCCATGAGAAGGGAATGGGGCCTTTGCTCTCTCATCACCAAGGAATGGAATGCTGCTCTATTACTCTCTCCCTTGTTTCTATTAGCTGGAATGAAGCTACAGGAGGCTCTCACTTGTGATGGCTGCTGAGAGGTGCATGGAAAGAGATACACAGAGGAAGCTATAGGTGTTCTATGCTAGTCTGATCCCACCAATCAACCCTCTCAGATATAACCTGAGAAACAAGGAAGTTGATGCTGTGAGCAAAGCTCTCAGTGAGTTTGTGACTTTGTCAAGAATTCAGATGCCCCTAGCAAATTGTTTTAGGCTGAAAACAAATGAGGATGATCTCAGATAGTTCACTGAGTCATAACACTGTGGCATGCTGTGGAATCTTGGTTCCCTTAATGTCAGTGATAAATCTTGCCTTGATTTCAACAGGGACTGGATTTTTGCCCTTTTCTGAACCTTTTCCAGTTGGAATATATCTTTTTTGAGATGGGCGACCATTTCTGCACGCAGTATTCAAGATGGATTTATACAGAGGCAATATGATATTTTGTCTTATTATCTATTCCTTTCTTAATGCTTCCCATTGTGTTCACTTTTTTGACTGCCACTGCACATTGAGTTATAATTATTGTCTAATTTTCTATTCTTTTTCTGGATGTAGTTGGAAATTCAGGCAAAGAAACACCAGGGCAGAGAAAACTGTTAAATTCTGGGAATTTTCAAGACCAGGTGATTGATTGGGTAGGTGCAACATCAAGCATCCTGAAATTCAAAGGACAGTTTCTGTGCAGGCTTCCTGTCGTATGTTAATATTTCTTTGGTACCCAGCTCTTAATACTGAATAAAAATAATGAACACAATGGCTGCATTTAAACTGTGCACTAGTACATTTTAATGTTATCCTTGTAAATGCATTGGGAAAGGAAAATATGTTTGGAGTTCAAGTCATTAGTGTCCAGATGAACTTAGCCAGCTGAGAATGCAAGAGTGGGAGTTTTGGCCAGAAAAAAATTGACAACCAAATAATTTTCAAGTCACCAGCTAGATCTGTTCAAAATTGTTATGTATGTGTCATTGATTAAACAAAAAATGATTTTTTTTATTTCTTGCATCTTGAGGATTTCCCTCCTTCTTTCTTTTCCCTTTCAACTGGAAAAGAAGGGTGGAGGGGAAAAAGTGAGAAAAATTTCTTTTTCATTTCTAAAATGAGAAAGAAAGAAAGAAAGAAAGAAAGAAAGAAAGAAAGAAAGAAAGAAAGAAAGAATTTGTTTCACAGACACAAAGTCATTTCATTTTGTTTAGTGTTTTTACACTTTTCTCACTGGAGAAGGAAGAATGGAAAAAAATACCACAAATTATTTTTTTTTCAGTTTTTGAAAACAAAATGAAACAAACACAGTTTTCATTTAATGAAAAGAAATGACAATGCTCCAGAAGACTTTTATTTTTTTATGATAAAAAATTAATTTTCACCAAAAGGAATGTTTGAAAAAAAAAAGAACAACGACTACCTCTGTCAAAGTTGTGAGTGAACTTCAGCCCAAAAAAGCTGTGGTATCTGCAATTATGCCAGTTAGGCAGGGAGGACTCTACTTAGCCATTGTTACTTATGGAATATTTCCACTGAAGACAATGGGACAACTGATGTGAGTAAGGACTTCTCAGCAGAGTCAATGTCTGCATTGTCATGCACTCCATGGGCACTGAATTACACTTCAGTCATACAGAGCAATGACCACCTATGGCAGGTAGCAGAAAGACAGTTCCTCTGGGTGTGGGAGGTTGGTTGCATCAGGACAGTTGTTTGTACTGTCAACACAGAAAACACAGCGTTAACTCCCCAGGCTCAGCCCCTTCAGAGGTGGAATCAAGGGAGAAGCAGGCTGCCATGGACAAGGATACAAGTGTGAGGTGAACTCTGGACTGTGTAAACAGAGGGAGAAGATCATGTTCTAAGACAGATTGTGGCAGTGGCTCATACATTCAGGTAAATTCAGGTGTCTTTACAGAGAAAATCCAGTTTCTACAGAAAGAAGAGAGCCAAGAACCTCAGTTGAGGGTCCTGAGTCCTGGCTGCTGTACCTGAGAAATAAGATCTCACTCTTCAAGCTTCACCTGTTCTTTGGTTACAGGTGAGCGCTATCTTCCTGGCTGTGTTTCTATCTCACCTTCCAGAGAGGAGCATGAATGTGCTTTGTGATAATTGACAGTTTTAGCCTCATCTACCCACAGCAATGATAGCCGGTGGTAATAGCACCATTTCACAAAGGGGAAATTGAGATACGTCTTGTGAAAGGTCCTCAGCCAGGGATCTGGACCACTGCTTCCAGTAGAGTTGTGGCCAATTCATACCAACTGGGTTCTGGCCCACTGAATCCAACGGATCTCTGGGTGATTCACTCTAGCTGGGAATCTGGTTCATTGACTCCATATGGAACGATGGTCAATTCATACCAGCTGGGGGCTGTCTCATTCACTCCAGTGGAGCTACAGCCAGTTCACACTAGCTGGAGATCTGGATCAGTGTGACTAATCCAAAGGCTGGAATAGGATAGACAGGTCCATAACAATGGCATGTAAAACATAAGGAGGAAATTAGCAGGATAATACAAGGTGGGCTGGACCTTGAAGGGGAGATGGGTTCAGCCCCCACCTGTGCCTTGTCATCTGAACCCAGCAGATGAATTAGGTTTGGGTGAAAAGACAATAGCTCAGGATGGGGCTTCCTAAAAGAGGGAGCCAGTGTGTGGAGCTGTCAGAGACCTAGGCCTGACATCCAGGGAAAGAGGAGAGGGCTGTAAGGTGACTTCTGCAGGGGACCCAGCGGGGACCCAGAGTCAGAGAGGAGTGGGAAAGAAACTCTTCCTAGCAGCATTGAGGGGTAGGAGCCGCCACTTTAGAGGGAATAAGAGGACGAGGAGGAGCTCACTGGGAGATACAGACTATGAATGAAACTGTTATTTCAGGTCAACAGACAAGACCTCAGACGGGAAAGGTAATTCAAAGGCACCAACAGTGGAAGTTTGTTTGACGGAGGAACGGGGGAAATGAAGGAAACGCCAGGGTCTGATATGAGAAGAGATTCAACTTTCAGAGGGGATAGGAGGGAATTTGAAGAACAAGTGCTCTGAGGAAAAAGCAAACATCAAACTCACTAAGTTGGAATCAGGGAACTGCAAGACTTTGTGGATCCACTGAACTGTCAGGGAATAAAGATAAGGACTAAAGTTGGTCAGAAAGTTTCTGATACTCGGTTTCCTCAAAAATGTTGATTTGGCAGAAAAAAAGTTTCATAGAATTATAGAAATGTAGGGTTGGAAGGGACCTCGAGGGGTCATCAAGTCCAATGCCCTGAAGTGAAGCAGAACCAAATAAACCTAACCCATCCCTGACAGCGGTTTGTCTAACATGTTCTTAAAAGCCTCCAGTGATGGGGATTTCCTGGAAGCCTATTCCCAAGTTAAACTACTCTTGTAGTTAGAAAGATTTTCCTAATAACGAATCTAAATCTCCCTTACTGCAGATGAAGCCCATTACTTCTTTTCTAACTTTTAGTGGACCTGGAGAATAATTTAACACCATTCGCTTTATAATCCTTAACATATGTGAAGACCGTTATCATGTCTTGCCTTAGTCTTCTTTTATCCAGATTAAACATGCCCTATTTTTTCACGTTGTCTTATAGGTCAGGTTTCCTACACCCTTTATCGTTTTGTTACTCTCCTCTGGACTCTCCCATTTATCCACACTTTTTCCTCATATGCAGTGCCTAGAATTGGACCCAATATTCCCTTTGAGGCCTCACCAATGCTGAATGGAGTGGGACAATTACCTCCCGTGCCTTACATATCACACTTATGTGATCACATCCCAGAATATTAGCCTTTTTTTGCAACAGCATCACACTGTTGACTCACATTTAATTTGTGATACTTTATACCCCCAGATCCTTTTCAGCCGTACTACCACCTAACCAGTTATTTCCCATTTTGCAGTTGTGCATTTAATTTTTCGTTCCTAAGAGAAGTGCTTTAAACTTCTCTTTATTAAATTTCATCTTGTGAATCTCAGACCAATTCATCAATTGTTTTAGATAATTTTTGATTCTTACTGTTAAGGGCAACTCTAGATATTTTGCGGACCCAAGCACAGCAGGCAGGCTGCCTTCAACGACTTGCCTGTGAGAGGTCCCTGGTCTCAAGGATTCGGCAGCCCACCTGCGGGAGGTCCACTGAAGCCGCAGGACCAGCGGATCCTCTGCAGGTATGCCGCTGAAGGCAACCTGCCTGCCTCCCTCCCGGCAATTGGCAGAGCGCCCCCCACAGCTTGCCGCCCTAGGCACGCGTGTGGCGTGCTGGTGCCTGGAGCCGCCCCTACTTACTCTGTCCTCCAAAGTACTTGCAACCCCTCCCAGCTCAGTGTTATCTGCATATTTTATAATCATGCTATACACTCCCCTATCCTAGTCATTAATGAAAATATTAAATAGTATGGACCCACGACAGAACCCTGTGGGACCCCATTAGGTGTGCCCTTCCAATTTGACAGTGAGCTACTGATAAGTACTCTTTGAGTATGGTCTTTCAATCAGTGGCATACCCACCGTAAAGTAATTTCATCTAGATCACTAAAACTATAACTGCCTGAACCTGGGAGTGGACGACAAGGAACAGCTCACTCGGAACTGCCTTATTCTGTTCATTCCGTCTGCAGCCTCTGATAATTATTTAATGGCAGTAGACTTTGAGATGCAGAAAGCTAAAGCTGTATAAAAGACAAATTGTGTATAGTGCATGTCAAACAATTCAAAGTAAATAGCTTTAAATCAACACATCAAACCAGATTTTACTGTTCATTCAATAGTCCATTTGTAACAAGACTAATTCAAACATCTAAATCACTGGATTTTTAAAATCTGAACAGCCTAGGTCTTTCAAACTCTCCTCATATTAAAGCTGTTCCTTTCCCCTAGTCATTTTTTTTTTGGCCTTTCTCTGTACCTTCTCCAATTAAAATACGTCTTTTTTTTTAAATGGAGCAACCGGAACTATACACCAATATATATTCAAGGACTGAATATACCATGAACTAATATAATGGCATTGTGATAGTTTCTGCTTTATTGTCTATGCCTTTCCTCAAGAGTGCCAATATTCTATTCACTTTTTTGACTGCCACTGCACATTGAGTGAATGTTTTCAGAGATCTATCCACAATGACTCCACAAGCTCTTTTTGAGTGGCAACAACTAATTGTATATGTATAATTTGGACTACTATTTACAATTTGAATTACATTAGACCTTCGCTATAATCATTTCTGTGATAGCAAATCTTGGGCTATAGTAAACGTGGTCTCTGGATCACACATCCAGCCCTGGTCACTGTGAGTGGCTGAGAGCACCTCTGGACCCAGGGCTGCGGTGGGGGGGCAGGAATCTCCTCCAGCCCTATGGTCAAAGGAGTGCTGTCATCTGAAGCCTCAGCCCTAGGGCCAGAAGAGGAGGCACACTTTGTCATAGCTGCTGCCCTGGGGCTGAAAGAGCTGCCCCCCTCACTATAATGAACCTCTAACTGTATCAAACAAATTGCTTGGATCTTTAGAGGTTCATTACAGCGAGGATGTACTGTAATTTTCACTTTTCAGTACTGAATTTTGTCTGCCATTTGTTGCCCAGCCACCTCAGTTTAGTCAGCTCCCTTTATTACTCTTCTGACATCACAAAAACATAAGAACAGCTATACTAAGTCAGACCAAAGGACCATCTAGCCCAGTATCCTGTCTTCTGACTGTGGCCAATGCCAGGTGCCTCAGAGAGAATGAACAGAACAAGTAATATTCAAGTGGCCCAGCCCCTGTCACTCATTCCCAGTTTCTGGCAAACAGTGGCTAGGGACACCATCAATTCACAGCATCACTAATAGCCATTGATGGACCTATCCTCCATCAATTCATCTAGTTCTTTTCTTGAACGCTGTTATAGTCTTGGCCTTCACAGTATCCTCTGGCAAAGAGTTCCACAGATTGCCTGTGCGTTGTGTGAAAAATATTTCCTTTTCTCTGTTTTAAACCCACTGCCTGTTAATTTCATTCAGTGACCCCTAATTTTTGTGTTATGAGAAGTAAATTACACTTCCTTATTTACTTTCGTCACACTGGTCATGATTTTATAGACCTCTATCATGTCCCCTTAGCCATCTCTTTCCCAAGCTGAAAAGTCCCAGTCTTATTAATCTCTTCTCATGTAGAAGCTGTTCCATACCCCTAATAATTTTTGTTGCCCTTTTCTGAACCTTTTCCAAGTACAATATATCTTTTTTGGGATGTGAATGATCATATCTCCACTCAGTATTCACGATGTGGGCATACCATGGATTTATATAGAGGCAATAGGATATTTTCTGTCTTATTATCTTTTCCTTTCTAATGATTCCCAACATTCTGTTCGCTTTTTTGAATGCCACTGCACACTGAGTGGATGTTTTCAGAGAACTATTCACAATAACTCCAAAATCTCTCTCTTGAGAGATAACAGCTAATTTAGACCCCAGAACTTTATATGTATATTTGGCATTATGTTTTAAAATCTGCATTAATTTGCATTTAGCAACATTGAATTTCATCTGCCATTTTGTTGCACAATCACCCAGTTTTGAGAGATCCCTTTGTAACACTTCACAGTCTTCTTTAGACTTAACTATCTTGAGTACGTTTGTATCATCTGCAGGTTTTGCCACCTCGCTGCTTACCCCTTTTTCCAGATCATTTATGAATATGTTGAACTGCATTTGTCCGAATACAGACCCTTGGGAGACACCACTGTTTACCACTCTCCATTCTGAGAACTAACCATTTATTCCTACTATTTGTTTCCTATATTTTAACTAGTTACCGAGCCATGAGAGAACCTTCACTCTTATCCCATGACAGCTTACTTTGCTTAAGAGCCTTTGGTGAGGGACCTTGTCCAAGGCTTTCTGAAAATCTAAGTACACTATATCCACCTGATCTTCCGTGTCCACATGCTTGTTAAACCCCTGAAAGAATTCTAGTAGATTGGTGAGGCATGATTTCCCTTTACAAAAACCATGTTGACTCTTCCCCAACAAATCATATTCATTTATATGTCTGATAATTCTGTTCTTTACTATAGTTTCAAACAGTTTGCCCACTACTGAAGTTAGGCTTACTGGTCTGTAGTTGCCAGGATTGCTTCTGGAGACTTTTAAAAAATTGGTGTCACATTAGCTATTCTCCAGTCATCTGGTACAGAAGCTGATTTAAATGATAGGTTACATACCACACACATACATACCTGTGTCTGTATCATCATACCTTCCTGCAAACCCCTTCACCACAGGGAGGGTGAAGTCATTATTGCACCTGCTCCTTTAACTGAAGGGACATCAGGGTTCAGTTCTAGGCCTGCGACGCTTACCCCTGAGGTCTAACTTTAAACATAAAACTAGGGCTCGTAACTAGGAGAGGGAGAGGAGTTTTTGCACATTTATGGATTTAAGTGGTGACACTTAATTAACTAACTTTTAACTCTGTGTTCTTCTGATTCGATTGCACTTTTTTTTTATGCTTCTAGTCTCAATCCATGGCAGACACAGACTACGGAAATCAAACGGACATAAAATTCATTCTCCTGGGATTCGGGGATCTCCCTGATTAGAACATTTTCCTCTTCCTGCTGTTTCTAGTGATCTACATCACAACCGTGGTTGGGAACACCCTCATCATTGCGCTAGTTGTGGCTGATAAGCAACTGCACACTCCCATGTACTTCTTCTTGGGGAACTTGTCTTCCTTGGAGACTTGCTACACCTAGACCATCCTGCTTAGGATGCTGGCCAATCTCCTGACTGGGGACAAAACCATCTTTTTCAATGGCTGCTTCACACAATTGTATTTTTTTGGTGCTCTGGCCTCTACAGAATGCTATCTCCTAGCAGCCATGTCCTATAATCGATATTTAGCAATATGTAAACCTCTGCACTATTTAGCTCTTATGAATACCAGGTATTGCCTCCAGTTGGCTACTGGATCATGGTTAAGTGGGTTTTTGGCTACTGCCATCTTCGTATTATTCATGTCACAGTTAATATTCTGTGACCCAAATGAAATTGACCATTTTTAATGTGATCCTGCCCCACTGATAAAACTAGGCTGTGGTGACAAATATCTGATGGTGCTGTTGGATTTAATAATGGCCTGTGTATTTACCCTGCCTCCATTTCTACTAACTTTGACATCCTATGTTTGTATCATCACCACCATCCTGAGAATGCCTTCTGCCACTGAGAGGCGGAAGACCTTTTCCACCTGCTCCTCTCACCTCATAGTGGTGACAATTTTCTATGGGACTATATTGATTGCGTACACACTATTGAAAGTCGACACACTGAGAGTCCTAAACAAAGCGCTCTCTCTTTGCTACACAGTTCTGACTCCCCTGCTTAACCCTCTCATCTACAGCCTGAGAAACAGAGAGTTCAAGGAAGCCTTGAGCAAAGCAGCCAGTAAATATGTGTCTTTCCTAAAAAAATAAAGCAAATCATGGACAATAGTTAAGGTCCACATTTTTAAAGGTGTTTAGGTGCCAAGAGGGAGATTGGTGTTGGGCCCAAGATCATAGAGTATCAGCATTGGAAGGGACCTTGGGAAGTCATCTAGCTCAACACAGGACCAATCACCAAATAGGTTTTTACCCAAGTTCCCTAAATGACCACTCAAGGATTGAACTCACAACCTTGGGTTTAAGCAGATTAATTCTCAAACTACTGAGCTATCCCTCATGCTTTTGAAACTCCTACTAGGCACCTAAAGTACCTTTGAAACCTGTCCCTTAGCTCAAGGTTTTCAAAGCTACCTGGGTGATTTGGGCAAAAAGTTCCCATTGAAATTAAGTTGAAAACTGCCCTGGAAAATCTTAGCACTCATCTTAAAAGAGAAATGGAGATGTTCTGCATGGATTTACTGAGTCAGAGCATTTGTGGGGCACAGGACATAGGACAATTTGGTTCTAGACAGTTCTGTCAATCACTTCTGTTCAGCACTGATACATACAATATGATGGGAACTTTTCTCTTTGTGAGTGCCTAAAGATTGGTCCTGGAAAAGGACGCTATATAGCATAGAGTTGACATGTTGCATAAAGAACCAAATCCACTAAATATCAGAGCAAATCCCTGCATATCGCCCCTGTTAATTTTGTTGCTCTATTGTTTGCAATAAGGTTGTGGATGTATTGGTCCCCAGACACTGTTTCTCTGTGTTAGATAATAAAGTCTTGTAATCAAATGCAGAAAAATCTAATAAAAATATAAAATCATAGATTCATAGACTTTAGGGTAAGAAGGAACAATTATGATCATCTAGTCTGACCTCCAGCACAGTGCAGAACACAGAATCTCACCCACCCACTCCTGTATCAAAGCTATACCTGAGCCACTGAAGTCCTCAAATCATGGTTTAAAGACTTCAAGGTGCAGAGAATCTTCCAGCAAGTGACCCGTGCCCTACGCTGCAGAGAAAGATGAAAAACTCCAAGGCCTAAGCCAATCTTCCCTGGAGGAAAATTCCTTCCCGACCCCAAATATGGTGATCAGCTAAACCCTGAGCATGTGGGCAAGACTCACCAGACAGAAATCCAGGAAAGAATTTTCTGTACTAACTCAGATCCCACCCCATCTAACATCCATCACAAGCCATTGGGCATATTTACCGCAAATAGTCAAACATGAATTAATTGCCAAAATTAGGCTATCCCATCATACCATCCCCTCCATAAACTTATCAAGTTTAGTCTTGAAGCCGGCTATGTCTTTTGCTCCCACTGCTCCCCTTGGAAGGCTGTTCCAGAACTTCATTCCTCTGATTGTTAGAAACCTTCTTCTAATTTCAAGTCGAAACTTCCTGAAGGCCAGTTTATATCCATTTGTTCTTGTGTCTACATTGGTATGAAGCTTAAATAATGCCTCTCCCTCCCTAATATTTATCCCTCTGATATAGTTATAAGGAGCAATCATATCCCCCCATAACCTTCTTTTGGTTAGGCTAAACAAGCCAAGCTTTTTGAGTCTCCTTTCATATGACAGGTTTTCCATTCCTCCAATCATCCTACTAACCCTTCTCTGTACCTGTTCCAGTTTTAATTCATCCTTCCAAGACCCTTCTCCACTTCTATTTCTTCCAACTGACGTGTTCTCATCTTATAAAAATACTTCTTGTTATTAATCTCTAAATGCACGAGCTTGCCCTTTTCACTATTAAATTTCATCTATTCAGGGGTGAGCTGGAGCTGGTTTGCACCAACTGGTTGTTAAAGTTAGAAGCAGTATTAGAACCCAGGGCTGGTGCTTCCATTTAGGTAACTTAGCCAGTTGCCTAGGGTGCCAGGATTAGGGAGGGGTAGCATTTTGCCTGGGGGGCGGCAGGCGGCTCTAGTGGAGCTGCTGCAGCCATGCCTGCAGTAGGTCTACCGGAGCCAGGGGACCAGCGAACCCTCCTTAGGCACGGCTGCAGCAGCTCCACCGGAGCCGCGAGATCCGCGCGCGGGGCGGCGAAATGGGCCGGCTCGTAGGGCGCCAGAAACCCTGGACCCGGTGCTGTTAGAACCGCCTGTTAACTGGCTTCCCGGCAAGGGAAGCGTTGATGGGCTCGGGCTAGGAAGCCTGTAATTCCTGCTCCCGGGCACCAGGGGGCGCTGCGCTGCGGAGCCATGTGGGCTGCCTCCTGGCCCTGTTGCTGCTGCTGCTCCTCGGAGCTCTGGCGCTGGGGCTCCTGCTGCTGCTGCCTGGCGGGTTCCCGGCTGCGTCCTGCTGCTCGGGCTGCTCCCAGCCGCTCTCCCCGTGTGAGTACCTGCCCCCGCCCGCCTCCTCTCCCCTCCCACCGCCACCCCGTCTGCACCCCGTGCCACAGCCCCTGCCACACACCCCGCCCGCAGCCAGCCCCGTGCCACAGCCCCTGCCCACAGCCGCCCCATCTGCACCCCCTGCCACCCCGTCTGCACCCCGTGCCACAGCCACCCTCTGCCCGCAGCCAGCCCCTGCCTGCACCCCCTGCCATCCCATCTGCACCCCCTGCCACAGCCACCCTCTGCCCGCAGCCACCCCCTGTCTGCACCCCCTGCACACAACCGCCCGCAGCCAGCCCCTGCCACAACCACCCCCTGCCTGCAACCCCTGCCCCCTGCCACAGCCCGTGCCATCCTCTGCCCACAGCCAGCTCATCTGCACCCTCTGCCCACAGCCACCCTCTGCCCACGCCCAGCCTCTGCCCACACCCAGCCCCTGCCTGCAGCACCTGCCCACAGCCAGTCCCGTCTTCACCCCCTGCCACAGCAACCCTCTGCCCGCAGCCACCCCCTGCCACAGCCAGCCCCTGCCGGCAGCTGCCCACAGCCACCTCCTGCTGGCAGTCACCTCCTGCCCACAGCCGCCTGCAGCCAGCTCCTGCCACACCCCCTGCCTGCAGCCGCCCCCAGCCCAAAGCCACCCGCAGCCAGCCCCTGCCACAGCCCCTGCCCGCAGCCAGCCCCTGTCTGCATCACCTCCCCACAGCCAGCCTCTGTTGCAGCCAGCCCATGTCACACTCCCTGCCTCCAGCTAGCCCTGCCCCATGCCCCTGTCTGCAGCCAGCCCCATGTCCACTGGTGCCCTGCAGTTCTCAGGGCAGTAACCCTGCACACCTGCTTCAGTGAGAGGGGGCAGGGAGCAGCTGGTACCCACACATGTGCACAGCCTAGGGTGACCAGACAGCAAGTGTGAAAAATCGGGACGTGGGTGAGGATAATAGGAGCCTATATAAAAAAAAGACCCAAAAATTGAGACTGTTCCTATAAAATTGGGACATCTGGTCACTCTAGCACACCCCAAGGGTGTGGCGGGGACCCACGCATGTGAAACGGAGCTCATTTCTAGTTCAGGCCTATCTTTTTTAAAAAGAACTTTAGATAGGGTTAGCATAGATCTGTATTTTCCTGGACATGTCTGGCTTTTCGGTTCTTAAATCGCTGTCTGGTACAAAAAATACATTCTATGGCACATCCCTTAAATCAGAACTTTTTATAGGGAACCGGTTGTTAAGATTTTAGCAGCTCATCACTGATCCTATTACTGTTACTCCAGTTTACAAGGTCATACAGATCTCCCTGTATGATATTCTGGTCCTTCTCTGTATTGGCAATACTTCCCAGCTTTGTATCATCTGCAAAATTTATTAGCACATTCCTACTTTTTGTGCCAAAGTCAGTAATAAAAAGATTAAAGAGATTAGTCCCAAAACTTATCCCTGAGGAACTCCACTAGTAACCTCCTTCCAGCCGAACACTTCACCTGTCAGTATGACCCATTGTAGTCTCCCCTTTCTCCTTATCCACCTTTCAATATTCATAATGCTCTCCATATTTTCCAATTTAGCTAATAATTCCCTATGTGGAACTGTATCAAATGCCTTACTGAAATTGAGGTAAATTAGATGCACTGTGTTTCCTTTGGCTAAAAAATCTGTTATCTTCTCAAAGAAAGAGATCGGGTTGGTTTGGCATGATCTACCTTTTGTAAAACCATGTTGTATTTTGTCCCAATTACCATTGACCCCAATGTCCTTAACTACTTTCTCCTTCAAAAATTTTTCTAAGACCTTGCACACTACAGATGTCAAACTAATAGGCCTATAGTTGCCTGGATCACTTTCCCCCCCCTTTTTAAAGATAGGAACTATGTTAGCAATTCTTCAGTCATACGGTACAACTCCTGAGTTTACAGATTCATTAAAAATTCTTGCTAATGAGCTTGCAATTTCATGTGCCAGTTCCTTTAATATTCTTGGATGAAGATTATCTGGGCCCCCCAATTTAGTCCCATTAAGCTGTTTGAATTTGGCTTCTACCTCAGATGTGGTAATAACTTCCTCCCATTTGTCATCCTACCATTATTCCTAAACTCCTCATTAGCCTCATTAAAGACTGATGCAAAGTATTTGTTTAGATACTGGGCCATGCCTAGATTATCCTTAACCTCCATTCCATCCTCAGTGTTTAGCAGTCCTACTTCTTTCTTTGTTTTCTTCTTATTTATATGACTATAGAACCTTTTACTATTGACTTTAATTCCCTTTGCGAGGTCCAACTCTACATGACTTTTGGCCTTTCTCACTTTATCCCTACATGTTCTGACCTCAATAAGGTAGCTTTCCTTGCTGATCACTCCCATCTTCTACCCCTTGTAGGCTTTCTGTGTTTTCTTAATCATCTCTCTACCGCAAGTTCTTCAGTCTAATCCACTTCCCTAACTGATTTCCGTAATTTTTTAAAGTTAGCCCTTTTGAAACCAGGAACCCTAGTCACAAATCTATTTTTGTTTATCCTTCCATTTAGTTTAGAATAAGGCATGATATTATTATAAGGTTTGTTGTACAAATAACATCCTATGCTGCTAAAGACACAATGGAGAATCCAACTGGAGCTCAACTCTGTGTCGTCCAACTGAGGAGAAGGATCAGGGTGGGAGGTAGGCTTACTCTTTTCCCATTATGGTGGTTTAACTGAGAGTCAATTTTTTTAGAGACAACATATTTCCATGTTTATTCCATGTTTATTTCTATGAAATAAAAAAAGTCATTTTAACTCAAAATTAATATTTGAGCCAAAAATGACTCTAGGTTCAACATAATCTGCCACACTTGAAATAATGCTATTTGCATCCCCATTATGTAGGCACTGCAAACTATCTACCATTCACTACAATCCCATGAGCCAGATGCAAAGTAATAGGCCCTTGCAGTGACCTCTGGACACATCAACAGGAAGATCTTTATTGCTGTTATCTGGACCAAGCCCTGCTGTGACTGTTACCGAGGGTTCCCTGACTTGGTAACTTTACTGTCTGTGAGGTGGTATCAGGAAATAAACCAAGGGAGATGCAGCGTCTCCGTCTGCTATATGACGGCATAAATCATATAAAATCAAATCCTGCACTTAAAGACTTCACTTTATTAGTCGAAAGCAGTCTCACCGGAATGCCTTTATTCAAAGTTTCTGCTTTATTTAGTCTCAAACTTGTACAAACACAGTAGATTATACAGCATACCCAGACAATAGTTACCTATGGTCTGCAGGGGTCTCAAGTTCTCAAACAACAAGATTCCAGAGGCCAGCTATCCTCCTGTGACTGGGGACTCCAAGAAATGTCCACAAGATCAAATCCAAATTCCTCAGTCCTATCTACCCCATTTATGCTATTAACTGCTACAGTTACTCCAGATGTGGCCGAATAGTGGGAAATAATCATTTCCCCGATCTGCTGGCAATGATCCTACTAATGCAGCCCAATATGCTGTTAGTCTTCTAGGCAGCAAGGGCACACCTGATTTGTAACCAGCTTCTCATCCACTGCAATCGCCAGGTCCTTTTCTGCAGAACTGCTGCTTAGCCAGTTGGTCCCCAGACTGTAGCGGTGAATGAGATTCTTCCGTCCTAAGAGCAGGATTCTGCACTTGTCCTTCTTGAACCCCATCAGCTTTGTGAGGTCAGACTAGATGATCATAATGGTCCCTTCTGATCCTCCTGACCTTAAAGTCTATGAGTCTTTTGTCCCAATCCTCCAATATGTCTAGATCACTCTGGAGCCTATCTCTACTCTCCAGCATATCTACCTCTCCCCCCAGCTTAATGTCATCTGTGAACTTGCTGAGGGTGCAGTCTATCCCATCATCCAGATCTTTAATAAAGATATTGAAAAAAACCCGCCCCAGGACCAATCCCTGGGGCACTCTTCATGATACTGGCTGCCAACTATACATTGAGACATTGATCACTACTGGTTGAGCCTGACAATCTAGACAGATTTCTATCCACCTTATAGTTCATTCATCCAATCCACATTTTTTTAACTTGCTGGCAAGATCACTGTAGGAGTCCATATCAAAACCTGTGCTAAAGTCAAGATTTATCACGTCCACCAGTTTCCCTACATCCACATAACCTTATCTCATCACAGAAGGGAATCAGGGAAGTCTTACTGTCCATCATACCTGACCCATTTGGACAACACTTATGGAGGCATGTTGTCTCATTCAAGGGGATGGGACTGCTCTCATAAGAAAGGATTATTGATCTGCTTTGGGATAGCAGGATCAGGACCTTGCTAGCTACATCAGAATCTTTCAGTAATGCAATTAAGTCATCCCACAGTGAGGAAAGAACTCCTATGAGCTAAGCAGGCTGATTTCATCAGGACAAATGTTTCTACCAATTCTGTGTCATGAAAACAGCAGGAACTCCCCAGAGTCAGCCAATGGAAAACCCACTCAGAAGTGGCATCAAGGGACACAGAGCCTTCTCCAGCAAAGAATACAAATATGGAAGAGAAGGAAGGAATTGGTTCATACTGCATCAAGCAGATATTAGGAAAAGTTTTCTAACTCTACGGATAGTTAAGCACTGGAACTGATTAGCAAGAGATGGTGTGGAATCTTCACCTTCACAGGTTTTGAAGAGCAGGTTAGACAAACCCCTCTCAGGGATGACCTCTTGTGCTCCCTTCTAGCCCTACATTTCTATGATTCTATGAGGAGGCAACCACACCCTATCAACAGAGGGATGAAGGCATGGTCCAAACGAGAGAGAAGAACCTAATCCTGGTCACCCTATCCAGAGAGATCCAAGCTAAACTGGAGGCTGAATATCATGCGGTTGAAGGTGAGTGTTATCCCTTGT
This sequence comes from Gopherus flavomarginatus, assembly GCF_025201925.1. NCBI lineage: Eukaryota > Metazoa > Chordata > Testudines > Testudinidae > Gopherus > Gopherus flavomarginatus. Next base: position 1,234,994 of record NW_026114602.1, read on the forward strand.
ACTGCTGCTGCCACAAGCTCAGACAAAACCTGCCCATCAAAGGCCTGTGCAGTCAGTTGATTAAGTCTTGCCTTCCCCCCGATATGTCCATCAGTGATAATATCACCATGTAATCAATGGGGAGACTGAAGCAGAGAGAGGGCAAATGTCATGCTATTTCTCACCATCATTGGCGGAACCTAGAACAGAATGATAGAATCTAGAGACAAGAAAAGAAAACTCTGTCCCCTCCAATCCACCTCTTTGCTAGGACTGGCCCCAGGAGTACATTTATTAGTGTCTGCTCCACTTTACTTTTAAATAGCCCAATAAGAGGATCACGGCTTTCCAGACTGGACCAGTCCCAGGTCTGTTCAGCCCAGTCTCCTCTCTCTGACAGTTTCAGCCGCAGAGGCTGCAGAGAAATGTGTAAGAACTTTACAGCAACACTTGTGGAATGATCTGGCTCCCCCCTCCCACCAATCAGGTTTCATCCTGATCTTTAATAGTTAGAGATGGACGTACACCCTTAACTCCAAGGTGTAAGATCCTTTCCAGAACTGTTGTTAAACTCCGGAGAGAATAATAAACTCTTCCTCATGGCAGATTAAGCTCTAATTTCTTATCCTTCTTTCAGTGAACATGGAGAAAAATTAATTACCATGCTCTTTATAATAACCCTTCACATATTTGAAGACTGTTATCAGCTATCCTGTCAGCCTTTTTTTAAGAAAAGAAAACATTCCTGTTTTTCTTATAGAAGTTAAGCTCTTTTTTGAAACATATTAAGTTCTTGTCCCCAAAATTTCTTGTGGCAATGAGTTCCACTGTCTAATTATTGGCTTCCAAGCAAGGCAGTTTCACAGCCTGAAGCTTCTCACTGTCAGGATATATTACCTAATGTTAACCCTAAATTTTCCCATTCTTTATTTTTTCCCTTTATTCTATCTTTGTTTTGTTAATCATGACAACTAGTTTCTATTTACATATTTGCAATAGTCATTAGAATTAGTTGAAAAATGGAAATTCAATTTAATGAAAAATGTTTACATTTGTAATTTTTTTCCATTTATCAAGAAGCAGTTTACATTTTTGCAAACTTTCGCTTACTTAAAAAAATGAATACAAGACATTAATTTTTTTTGCATTTTGATTCTCTCTTTTTTTTCCTGTTTATTAATGGGTGCAGTAAGATGAACAGTGACATTTCTCCCCAATCTTCCTCTGAGTTTATTCTTTTTTTTCTTTTTGCCATACAGTATATTTAAAAAGAAATCCTCATTTTTTTTTTTGAAAAATTACCACAAGGCGAGGGGACAGACATTCATTTTTCCTTTTACCTCTCAGTAACTTTTTCAAAGTTGTGGAAATTCAGAATGGGAAATGTGAGCGGGGAATAAAAAGGAATTGTGGTCAAAAATAAAATTCCTCAGACATGAAGGATGGCATATTTTCTGAATCATGTTAGTTTAGATCTCTTGTAAATGTACAGATTTACTAGCATAGATGTCAATAGAAATTTTTATCATTCAATTATCACAATGTCACTGTGCAGTTTGAATCAACAATATCCCTTGGTAGAGAAATCCAAAAGTTGTGATGGACTGATCACAAAGCAGCATAAAAACTGATCCACATGATACAGTACAAATGAAATCAAATGACTACCTAAAAAGCGTAGGGCACAACCACATTCATGGAGCCTTGGTTTCTGTTGGGGACAAGGGAAACTTCTGAAGTTTAAACCAAGCCAGTTCTCAGCCAGCTAAAGTGTGGGGTGTTTTATCAGCCCAAACTAGGGTTGCTGAATTCAGGGAATCTAGTCAGGGCCGCCCAGAGGATTCAGGGGGCCTGGGGCAAAGCAATTTCGGGGGCTCCTTCCATAAAAAAAAGGTGCAATACTGTAGTAACATGTATTTAGAAATGTAAAAAATAACCAGTGAAATACATGCAAAAATTAATTTTTAATAATTTGAAAATACACAAAATACATTATTTAAAAACATTAAATGCTTTAATACATTTGCAATTACATAATGGGCTGTTGCTGGGTGATGGTGATGGTTGGTGCCAATGGGCTGTCGCTGCCTGGGGGTGGCGCTGCTGTTGCCCAGGGCTGGGTGGGGAGCTGGGCTCTGGGTCAGGGCGTGCCTGGCTCAGAGGGGCTGTACTCAGAGCTGGGAGTCAGGAGGGGATTGGGTCATGGGGTGCCTGGCTCAGAGGGGCTGTGCTCACAGCTGGGGTCAGGGCTGTGAGGGGATGGAGTCGGAAGGGAGGGGGTGTCTGGCTCAGATGGGCTTACCATGCTGCTTACTCTGATCTCTTCTGGAGCCTTAGCGCGCCATGTCCAGGAGCGGCCCTGGACAGCGCTGGGATCTGAGCTCCTACTCAGAGCTGTGTGGTAAGGGAGTGGGGCTCAGGCAGGACCTGAGCTCGCAGCCCCGCCCCCTTGCCACGCATCTCTGAGCGGGAGGAGCTCAGGTCCTGCCACTGCAGTGCTGTCCAGGGCTGCTCCTGGACGCAGCGTGCTGAGGCGCTGGGGGATTGGGGAAGGTGGAGGTGGAAGGGGGGAGGGGGCTCCCACATTCTCGTGGGGGCCTCTGTGGGGCTCGAGGCCTGGGGAAAATTGCTCCACTTGCGCCCCCCGGGCAGCCCTGAATCCAGTGCCTACAACTTCATTTGCCAGGCTCCACCTGGTGAACTCGTTTACTCACTGCAAGCCACTAGTGTCAGTTCTTTGGAGCAGAATAAATGAAGCAAGGCTTAATGTGTTGTCAGTCAGATAAATTAGGGTCTTTACGCAAATCTGAGTTTGCTTCAGCAGCTCGTTTGTGTGTCAGTTTTTCCCACTCAGTCTCCAATACTGTTAACCTCCATTGTATGTGTGTATGTCTGCCTGTGTGCTGAGCTCAGTATTTGGGTTGGTGGCCTGAAGGAGAGGGAGCTTTTGAACATTAATGGATTTAAATTGCTAATGTGATATTGATGTTTAATAAATGTTCTCGTTCTATTGCAGGGTTTGGTTCATTTCCCTCATGGCAAACACGGGACAGGGAAATCAAACCTCCTTCACAGAGTTCATCCTCCTGGGATTTGGGTCTATCCCCAAACTGCAGACCCTTCTCTTCCTGTTGCTCCTTGGGATTTACATTGTGACTATGGCTGGGAACATCCTCATAATTGCTCTAGTTGTGGCTGATCAACACCTTCACACCCCCATGTACTTCTTCTTGGGAAACTTGTCCTGCTTAGAGACCTGCTACACCTCAACCATCCTGCCAAGGATGCTGGCTGGTCTCCTTACTGAGGACAAAACCATTTCCGTTGGTGGCTGCATCACACAATGTTACTTTGTTGGTTTCTTTGCAGCCACCAAGAGTTATCTCCTAACAGTGATGTCTTATGACCAATATCTAGCAATATGCAAACACTGAATTATGTAGCCCTTATGAATGGCAGTTTCTGCCTCCAGCTAGCAGCTGGGTCTTGGGTAAGTGGGTTATTGGCTAGTTCCATAGTAACAGGTATGTTATTACAATTAACTTTCTGCAGTCCCAATGAAATTGATCATTTCTTCTGTGAAGTTACACAAATAATAAATCACTGCTGCATTGATATCTACCATTTGGAACTTGTACTTACCATTATGTCTGCTTTATTCATATTGCCCCCATTTGCTTTAACTGTGATGTCCTATATTTGTATCATCTCCACCATCCTGCGAATCCCTTCCAACACTGGAAAGCAAAATGCCTTTTCCACCTGCTCCTCTCACCTAATCGTGACAATTTTCTATGGGACTCTGATCATTGTGTATCTGCTACCAAAAAACAGTACACTCAGAGACCTCAACAAAGTGTTCTCTGTCTGCTACACAATTCTGACTCCTCTGGCCAATCCGTTCATATACAGCCCGAGAAACACAGAGGTGAAAGAGGCACAGAGAAAAATTTTCAATGAATGTGTAGATTTTAGAAGACTTCAGAATTGCTACTGTAGTTTTTGCAGGACAAAACAATAATGAGTGCAGCTGATTTACAGTTTAATGCTTAAATCTTGTGTAGCCCATTATTTCATGCTAGGTGTTTGGAACTGTGAGTTTATAACATATGAAGGGTGTGCAAAGATTTATCTGTAAGATCAATCGGAATGAGGATCTTTGTGTTTGGAATAAAACTGTGCTGTATTTTCCTTGCTGAAGGTGGGTAGATACTATTTTAATGAATTCCATAGACTAAAACAAAGTCTGCATGTAAAATAGTGACTTAAAGCTGGATCTACAAAGGGACTTAGACATTGCAATGCCTCACTTCTAGCGCCATTCTAGCCAATGGAACCCATATCCAGACTTGGGCAGTCAGGGGGAAAATCTAAACCCAGACTGGTTGACCCTCTTTGTGGATGAAGCAGCACACACAGTCCAGCAGAGTATCTGCCTTGAGTGTCTTTCTTGCTTTTGATGCTCTGGGTAAATCACAACTTAACAGCAGTTATATGGAGCCCTCTTCCTGCTCCCTCGCTCAGCCTTTTATGCTGCAAGTGATCCCTTAGAATCATAGAATTGAAGGGACCTCGAGAGGTCATCTAGTCCAGACCCCTGAAGTCAAGGCAGGACTAAGTATTATCTAGACCATCCCTTACAGGTATGTGTCCAACCTGCTCTTAAAAATCCCCAGTGATGGAGATTCCGCAACATCCCTAAGCTGCAATTTAAGCCCATTGCTTCTTGTCCTGTCCTCAGAGGTTAAAAAAAACAATTTTTCTCCCTCCTCTTTGTAGCAACCCCTTATTTACTTGAAAACTGTTATCATGTCCCTCTCAGTCTTCTCTTCTCCAGACTAAACAAACACATTTTTTTCAGTCTTACCTCATAGGTCATGTTTGTAGACCATTAATCATTTTTGTTGCTCTTCTCTGGACTTTCTCCAGTTTGTCCACATCTTTCCTGAAATGTGGCGCCCAGAACTGGACACAATACTCCAGTTGAGGGCTATCAGTGAGGAGTAGAGTGGAAGAATTACTTCTTGTGTCTTGCTTACAGTACTCCTGCTAATACATCTCAGAATAATGTTTGATTTTTTTGCAACAGTGTTACACTGTTCACTCATATTTAGCTTGTGATCCTCTATGACCCTCAGATCCATTTCTGCAGTACTCCTTCCTAGGCAGTCATTTCCCATTTTGTAGGTGTGCAACTGATTGTTCCTTTCTAAGTGGAGTGCTTTGCATTTGACTGTATTAAATTTCATCGTATTTACTTCAGACCATTTCTCCAGTTTGTCCAGATCATTCTGAATTTTAATCTTATCCTACAAAGCAATCACAACCCCTCCCAGCTTGGTATCATCCGCAAACTTTACAAGTGTACTCTCTAGGCCATTATCTAAATCATTGATGAAGATATTGAACAGAACTGGACCCAGAACCAATTCCTGCAGGATTTGACTCTTTATGCCCTTCTAGCATGACTGTGAATCAGTGATAATTATTCTCTGGGAACAATTTTCCAAACAGTTATGCACGCACCTTATAGTAGCTCCATCTACGTTGTATTTCCCTATTTGTTTATGAGCAGGTCATGCGAGACATATCTTGAGTTCAGTAAGGCTTTTGATACTAACACATCTACCACTTCCCTCCAGTCCACAAGGCTTGTTTCCCTGTCAGAGAAAGCTATGAAATTGGTTTGACATAATTTTTTCTTGACAAATCCATGCTGACTGTTATTAATCACCTCATTTTCTTCTAGGTGTTTGCAAATTGGCTGCTTAATTATTTGCTCCATTATCTTTCCAGGTACAGAAGTTAAGCTGACTAGTGTGTAATTCCCTGGGTCATCCTTATTTCCCTTTTTATAGATGGGCACTATATTTGCCCTTTTCCAGTCTTCTGGAATGTCTCCCATCTTCCATGACTTTTCAGAGACAGTTGCCAATGGCTCAGATATCTCCTCAGTCAGCTCCTTGAGTATTCTAGGATGCATTTCATCAGGTCCTGGTGATTTGAAGACATCTAACTTGTCTAAGTAATTTTTGACTTGTTCTTTCCCTATTTTAGACTCTGATATTACCTTATTTTCACTAGCATTCACTATGTTAGACGTCCAATCACCACCAACCTTTTCGCTATCAAAACCAAAACAAAGAAGTCATTAAGCATCTCTGCCATTTCCACATTTTCTGTTACTATCTTTCCCACCTGATTGAGTAATGGACCTCTTCTGTCCTTGGTCTTCCTCTTGATTCTAAAGTATTTGTAGAATGTTTTCTTGTTTCCTTTTATGACCCTAGCTAGTTTGATCTCATGTTGTACCTTGGCTTTTCTATTTTTGTCCAGACTTACTTATGTTATTTGTTTATATTCTTTCTTTGTAATTTGTCTTTCTACCCTTCCAAACCCAAACTACCTAAGCCCTTTCTACTCTACTTACTCCCAGTACCTAAGTGAACAGAGTGCTGCCTTCCAAAGGGCTCTACTTGAAGCTACTAACAACACCTTGTCACACTCCTCCAATGGGGAACCAACCTTCAATGCCCTGCATTCTGCTACTATTCCCCAGAGGCGAGAGACTATTGTTAAATAAACGAATAAAGATTAACAATCACATCAAAGTTCTCTGGAATGAATATTTCCATTGGGTTTGTGTGTCTGTGTGTGTGAGAGAGATTTCATCTCACTCAAAGCTTTCATTTGCAAACCGTGTATTAAATCAGAGGTAGTCAATAGGCAGACCACAAGTCAAATCTGGACCACCAGCCATTTTTGAATGGACCCAGAAATCTTTTTATTTATTTGTGGCAATGAGTTGTTGGTGGTGGGCCTTTTTTTATTATTATTTTCCTCTGGAGTCTGGACCTTGACTATACCTTGACGCACAAATAATTGACCACCCCTGGTTTAAATGTACATTCCATCTCCTTTGTTTTTGCTAAACTGCATGTCTGAACTGATGTGCCTGACTCATCTTAGCCATTGTTACTCATTGAATTGTTCCACAGAAGGCAATGGGACAACTGACATGAGCAAAGATTACTCGGCAGAGTGACTGTCTCTATTGCCATGGACTCCCTGGTCCAGGTGTTACATTTCAGTGATCTCACACAGCAGGGAGCTGGAAGGCGATTCCTCTGGGCATGGGAGGTTGATTGCATCAGGACAGTTGTTTGCACTGTCTGTACAGAAAACACTTCGCTAACTACCCAGGCTCAGCCCCTTCAATGGTTGACTCAAGGGACACACAGCCTGCCAAGGAGAAGGATACAAATGACAGGAGACCTCTGCATTTAGCAAATTGAGGGGGAAGAGCATGTTCTAATGCAGATCACAGCAGAGGCTCATCCATTCAGATGGATGCAGGTCTCTCTACTGAGAAGATCCAGATTCTGCAGAAGGATGAGAAACAAGTACCTCAGCTCAAGAACCCGAGTCCTGGTGACCAAACCCTGAGAAATAAAAGCTCATCGCTTCAAGCTTGGCCTGTCCTGTGATTACAGATGAGCTCCCTTCTGCCTGGTGGCATTTCTATCCCACCTTCCAAGCAGGGGCATGGCTGTACTTTGTGAATATTTGCAGTTTTAGCCTGACCTTTCCAAAGCAGACTCAGTGGGTGTGGATAGCACCATTTTACAATGGGGAAATTAAGATATGTCATGTGAAAGGTCCTCAGCTGGAGATCTGGCCCATTGACTATGGAATCAATTGAGTCTGGAATAGGAAAACAAGAATCCAAAATAAGTGATGCTGATAGAAAGGACCGTAACAAGGGCATGGAAAATGTCACAAGGAAGTTAGCAGGGTAGCAGTTTCTCACAAAACTGGGTGACTGGGCAACAAAATGGCAGATGAAATTCAATGTTAATAAATGCAAAGTAATGCACATCGGAAAACATAATCCCAACTATACATATAAAACAAAAGGGTCTAAATTAGCTGTTACTACTCAAGAAAGTGATCTTGGAATCATTGTGGACAGTTCTCTGAAAATATCCACTCAATGTGCAGTGACAGTGAAAAAAATGAACAGGATGCTGGGAATCATTAAGAAAGGGATAGAAAATAAAACAGAAAATATCATATTGCCTATATATGCCCACATCTTGAATACTTCGTGCAGATATGGTCACTCCATCTAAATTCATGGAAGATAGATCCATAAATGGATGGGCAGGGATGATGCCCCTAGCCTCTGTTTGCTAGAGAATGGGGAGAGATTACTTGATTATTACCTATAGAATATCAGGGTTGGAAGGGACCTCAGGAGATCATCTATTTCAGCCCCCTGCTCAGAGGAGGACCAATCCCCAACTATTTTTTTTTGGCCTGGATCCCTAAATGGCCCTCCCTCAAGGATTGAATTTATAACCCTGGGTTTAGCAGGCCAAAGCTCAAATGGCTGAGCTATCCCTTCCCCCTGGTCTGTTCATTCCCTCTGGGGCACCTGGCATTGGCCATTGTTGTAAGACAGGCTACTGGGGTAGATGGACCTTTGGTTTTACCCAGTATGGCCATTCTTATGTTGCTATAATTTAAATCAGACTCTGTATCAGATGACTGGTGAATAGATAATATAATGCCTATTTTTAAAAAAGATTTCAGAGGTGACCCTAGCAATTAATAGGCTAAGTACCAGGCAAATTGCTTGAAACTATAGTAAAGGGAATTATCAGACACATTGGTGAACACAATATATTGGGAAAGAGTCAATATGACTTTTGGAAAGGGAAATCATGCCTCACCAATCTATCAAATTCTTTGAGTGTGTCAATAAGCCAGTGCATATAGTGTCCTTGGACTCTTAAAAAGCCTTTTACAAGGTCCCTCAGCAAAGGCTCTTAAACAAAGTAAGCATTCATGGTACGAGGGAAGATCTTCTCATGGATCAGTAACTGGTTAAAACGTAGGCAAGAAAAGAGAGAAATAAATGGCTTGTTTTTACAATGGAGAGAGGTAAATTAGCTGTTACCACTCAAGAAAGATCTTGGAGTCATCATGGATAGTTCTCTGATAATATCGACTCAATATGCAGTGGCAATCAAACCTTTAACAGAATGCAAAAAAAAACCCAACAACATAAGGAAAGGGAAGATTAAAGACAAAAAATATCATAATACCACTATATAAATCTTTCAAATATGTGCAGTTGAATACTCCATGCAGTTCTGGTCACCCCATCTCAAAAAGATATATTAGAATTGGAAAAAGTACAGAGAAGGGCAATAAAAATTATTAAGGGTATGAAACAACTTGGGTATGAGAAGAAATTAAAAAACAATGGGACTATTCAGGTTAGAATAAAGATGATTTGGGAGGATATGATAGAGGTCTATAAAAACATTTATGGTGCAGAGAAAGTGAATAAGGAAGTGTTATTTTCTCCTTCACATAACATACAAACTGGAGGTGACCAAAGGAAATTAATAGGCAGCAGGTTTAAAATAAACATAAGGTAGTACTTCTTTACACAACACACAGACAACCTGAGGGTTTTGTTGCCAGGGGATTTTGTGAAGGCCAAAATACAACTTGTTTAAAAGAAGAATTAGATAAGCTCATGAATGATATGTCCATAAGTGGCTATAAGCCAAGATGGTCAGGGATGCAACCCGATGCTTCAGGTGTTCTAAATCTCCAATTGCCAGATGACAGAGAATGGATCACTCAAAATAGCCCTGTTCTGTTCATTCTGTCTGAAGTATCTGGCACTGGATACTGTTGGAAGACCAGGTACTGGGCTAGCTGGACCCTAAGTCTGACCCAGTATAGCCTTCTTATGTATTTATGAGCAGATTATGAAATAGACTAAAATTTAGCCAAACTAAATGAAAAAAAGTACTTTAATTTTATGTGTTTGTCGTGTTGTCATGGTATTAAACAGGATGTGGTCTTTGTGTATCCAACTGTGAAACTTGTTTAACACTCTTTAGTGTTGGACAGGAGTGGGTTATGGTAATGCCTTTGGCCCATTTATTCCAGTGCAACAGGTCTGAGTCACTCTACACTGAGGATTGCAAATCATCCTGGGTTTGCCCCTTCCAAAATCTACCCCCAAATAAGATACATTTGAATACTGCTACATACTTAATATTGACAAGTACCATCTGAATCAGAAAAGGGCTTTTCAACTCCTCTAGCCAAATATCTGCAATCAGTCATCATCATCATCATGATTAGGTTGTTGTGTAACGTGATCTAAGAAGACTTTACTCCACTTCATAATTCATAAACTGCTGTGTTGTGTGACGGTGAAAATAAATATTTAATAAGTAGACAAATAGTGAGAATAATTGGCATTAATTTTAATAGATGATATGTCCCTAAACACAACATTTTGGATTGAAATGCTTAATTCAAAAGTTTAGTTGATGTATTTATCAATATTTACTCCTCCAAGACTTGACATTCTGGCCATTGCCAGATGTGCAATGTTGAAGTTCAACATCATTGTTCTGCTCCAATTAGGCACTAGATGGGATATGAGAGTGGAGGAACAATTTGTCTGATCTGTCATGTCAATATTGGGTTACCAGAGAAGTGTGCAGTTATCATTTTTATTGATCTGAGATTGGCATGGGGAGGTATGAAGAGATATCAGGGTTCAATTCTAGGACTAAGACACTTGCCCAAGGTCTAACTTTAGTCATAAAATTAGGGCTGGTAACCAGTTGAGGAGTTTTTTATACTTTTATAGAATTAAATGGTGACATTTCATTAACTTTTAACTCTATGTTATTCTGATTCAAATGCACAGTTTGTTTCATTGTTCCTAGTCTCAAACCATGGCAGACATGGACTGGGGAAACCAAACGGCCATCACGGAATTCCTCCTACTAGGATTTGGGGATCTCCCTGACCTGCAAATTCTTCTCTTCCTGCTGTTCTTAGTGATCTACATCACAACTCTGGCTGGGAACATCCTCATCATAGTTCTTGTTGTGGCTGATCAGCATCTGCACACTCCCATGTACTTCTTCCTGGGGAACTTGTCATTCTTGGAGACCTGCTACAGCTCCACCATTCTGCCCAGGATGCTGGCCAGTCTCCTGACTGGGAACAGAACCGTTTCTGTCAGAGGCTGCATCACATAACTGTATTTCGTTTGTGCTCTGGCATCTACAGAGTGCTATCTGCTAGCTGTGATGTCTTATGATCGGTATTTAGCAATATGTAAACCCCTTCATTATTCATCTCTTATGAATACCAGAGTTTGCCTTCAGTTGTCTGCTGGGTCGTGGGTAAATGGTTGTTTGGCTATTACCATCTTCACATTAGTCATGGTGCAGTTCATATTCTGTGGCCCGAACAAAATTGACCATTTCTATTGTGATTCCATCCCATTGATAAAACTCTCCCGTGGGGACACACAAGTTATCATATTGTTGGATTTCATCTTAGCCTGTATGTTCATCCTACCTCCATTTCTACTAACCTTGACATCCTACATTTATATCATCACCACAATCCTGCGAATCCCTTCCACTAGCGGGAGGCAAAAGGCCTTTTCCACCTGCTCCTCCCACCTCATTGTGGTGACAATTTTCTATGGAACACTAATGACTGTCTACCTGCTTCCAAAACTTGATACACTGAGATTCCTAAAGAAAGTTCTCTCGCTTTGTTACACAGTCCTGACTCCCCTGGTAAACCCCCTCATCTATAACCTGAGAAACAGAAAGGTCAAAGAAGCCTTGCACAAAGCGGTCAGTAAATATGTGACTTTCACAAGGAACATAGCGAATACTATATAATAACAAAGCTCCAGATTTTTAAAGGTGTTTATGCCCCAAGACACTCCCACAAGGCACCAGAATACCTTTGTATAAATCTGGCCCTTACACTGAGGTTTGTTAGGGGGCTTATTCCTTTACCCTCTCACTTCCCTGCTCCTTCTCGCATGAACAGAGAGCAACAATACCCGAAATCCAAAGGTGCAAACAATTTGATGTTTATTGGGGTGAACTTTTAGCAAGCATGATTCCAGTTTCCTTCCTTAGTGTACCCCTTCCCAGCTCTGACACCACAGAGCCTTGCCTGTGTCCCTGTTCCCATTCCCCACCCTTAGCGAAACATTATTTCAATTCCACCACCCCCATTCCCTGTTTCCATTCCCCCTGTGATGTTATGAGTGTAATATAATATTTCATTGAAAGGTGAAAGGGCCAGAAAGAGTTAATTAACTCACAGGCTGACCTAACCCATGGACCAACTTTAGAGACTTGTTAGGAAAATATGTCAATGAATAGAGCATTGAAATGCAAGTCTGCATTGTTAGCGGTAGAAGGGTAGATGTTTTCTCAGGTCTTGTGATGTAAGCAAATAAGTCTTGTCTATCGCTATAGCTTTGATTCGAAGATCAAAAAAGGAATATTAACATTTAGGAAGATACTTGAGTAAAATAGTATTATTGTCTATGTGTCTCTTTGAAGGTTGTGATAACCTATATCTGAACTGTTTAATGGATAAATTACCCAGTGCTAATTGCCAGGATGTATGGAAGAAGGAGTTAAGCCTATTGTTTTCTGAGACCGAAAGGCTGCTGGAAATGTATGAGAACCCTGGGACATGATCCTACTTCATCTCAGATCTGCTTTGGGTTTCAAGAGGAGGAAACCTTAAGCCATAAGGATTGAGATCCCCGGTCACTGACTGGAGCCACCCTGAATATGGAGATTGAACTATAACTTATAGACTATTTCTAAAAGGATTTTTGACAACTATAAGCTCACCTCTGCTATGTATCTGAACCTCTAGAATTGAATTCAAGTCTGTGTGTACATTGATCTTTTAATCAACTCTCTCTCTCTCTTTTCTTTTTTAATGAATTTTAGCTGAGGTAATAAGAATTGGCCATAAGCATGTATTTTGGGTAAGATCTAGTTATAATTGGACCTGGGTATGTGGCTTTGGGATTGGAAGAACTTTTTCTTTTATATGATGAAGTAAGATTTTCAGTAATCATCATCATATCTGACAGGTGTGCCTGGACAGAGGCCTGAGGCTGGGCACTTTAAGGGAACTGCGGTGTTTGGACTCCTGAGTAACCAGTGAGGTACTATAGAAACTGTTTTGTGCTGGTGTGGTAAATGTAAGTATTGGAATAACCACCAGCTTTTGGGGTTTGTCTGCCCCGTTTTGTTTGCAGTTCACCCTAATTGAGTGATCTCAGCTGGCTCCCACAGGCAGCACCGTCACACGTCCTCCACTGACTTCCTGATTGACTGCAGGCTATATAGTAAAACTTGAGTTTTACTTAGCTATACCTTAACCAATCATTTTACTAACCAATTCTAACATATTGTATCATGGTTATTTAACCAATTAAATCCCATCACCTTAATTGGTTTACACACAACAAAATTAATTATACAGCAGACAGAAACAATCACAGAACCAGACAGACATTATACAGACAAACAACAGGGAAATGGAGACTGCAGTGATAGAACAATACAGAAATGAGGATTTCACATCCCAGCTATTAATAAGTGAGTTCTTGCCAGACAGGATGATATCAAACTAAGTTTCCTTTTTACATCTTCTAGGATCTTCCCTTTCTCTGGAGGTGATAGGAATATCAGGACAGCATTGTATTTCTAACAACCCAATAGCACCTTATTTCAAGGTGACTAGTTTGGAATGTGAGGATGTGACCATACACTTCCCAGTTTATGGCTGCCTCTGCTGCTTACCAGAAGGCTTTAGCCTAAGAACCAGGCCTCAGACTGTCACAGTGAAAGAAGACTCTTACACATACAGAGAGTGATTTTTATTTTTTGTTTTATACCTCTATAACTAGCTAAGTAATAAGAATACACCTAAATTCTTAAAGTATAGGCCTTTGCAGACAGGCCTGAATATCTATATCTTAACAAGGTGTTCAAAGTTACGAGGGTGATTTGGGCAAAAAGTCCCAACTGAAATTAAGTTCTAAACTCCCATTGAAAATCTCATTGCTCATGTTAGAATATAGAGAAAATCTGCATGGATTTACTGAGATGGAGTCTCTATGGTTGCTCACTATGTCCACAAAAATAGATAAGTGAGGCTGTGAACAGGTCTATTAACCTCTCATATTCAGCACTGATACAGGCATTGGGATATTGCCTTTTCTCTTTGGGGTTGGCTAAACATTCACTCTGCATCTGTCATAAACAGATAAGAAAAGTTAATAGCACAGTAGTACTTCATATCTCTTTTGCCTGGAAAGGGTTAACAAGTTCAGTAAGCCTGGCTGTCACCTGACCAGAGGACCAATCAGAGGACAGGATACTTTCAAATCTTGAGGGAGGGAAGTTTTTGTGCTGTGCTGTATGAATTCCTCTAAGCTCAATTACCAGCTTAGAACCTGTAGCGCTGCCACCAACCAGGAAAAACAGTAAAAATGATCTTTGTAAATAAAGAAAACAAACATAAGCCTAACTCGCCTTATCTACCTAGTACTTACTATTCTGAATCTATAAGGACCTGTATCAGGGAGATTGGAGAGAAACCTGGTTGCACGTCTGCTCCCTCTGAGCCCCCAGAGTGAACAACAACCAAAACTAACAGCACAGCACAAAAACTTCCCTCCCTCAAGATTAGAAAGTATCCTGTCGTCTGATTGGTCCTCTGGTCAGGTGACAGCCAGGCTTACTGAACTTGTTAACCCTTTACAGGCAAAAGAGATATAAAGTACTACTGTGCTATTAACTTTTCTTATCTGTTTATGACAGCATCAGAAGGGTGTACAGTGCCTTTTTGTGTATATTTTATTTAAGGCACAATCCCCACTAAATATGGAAGTAAATCCCTATGTATATTCCCTGTTGTGCATTGTTTCTCTATGGTTTGCAGTGTTGTTGTAGATGTACTGGTCCAGTATATTCTTTCTCTGGGTTAGATCATAAAATCTTGTAATCAAGTCTGTGGTTCCATGAGAAAAGCCATTTCAGGTAAAAATAAATATTTTGGGGGAGGGACAAAAAACCCCAATTACACTGGTCTACAATTTTTGAGAAGTCGTCTGCTTCAGAGATAAAATGTGCTATTTATTATGTATTTTGATGTGCTGAATTCAAATATGGCAATTAAAGCAACTGATTGGCTACTGTTTCTAAAATATTTAAGTTTTTACATTTTATATCTATGTATATTGTGTAGATAGTAGATTTTTAATCATAAATTGTAAACCTAGGGCTTTTCATGTGTTTATGGTTGCTTTACATGATAATATTTCACCTGTCCTGTTTATGTAACACTTTAAAAATCAGCAAAAGGGTTATATAAATAAAATTGATTATGAAACAAAAGGCAAAAAACTATTATGTACTATAGTTTAGTCCTATTCAGTGTCTACTTGGCGCTTCTTGGCTTGTCTCTTGTATACCTTAAATGGAGCATCTCTTGTCACTGTCCAGCAATAGTCTGCAAGCATTGATGGGCTCCATTTGCCCTGATAGCCTGCCGGGAGATTCCACTGCTGTAGTCTGGAGCCCAACAGCTCTGCCTTTCTCTTGGGTAGTTCCAAATCCCTGCCAAGGTCATTCATTTCACCTTGTGTTATGAGGTGTGGTTCAGAGGAGGAGGATAGGAGAAAATGTGGGTCCTGTGACATTGATGGTTCAGGACCAGAAGTTTCATCCTCTTCCTCTTCCTCATCTGACTCAAGTGAGAATGATTCTGGTGCCTCAGGAACCAGCAGTCCTCCTCTGTGGGGTACTGGGCATATAGCTGATGGAATGTTTGGATAATGCACAGTCCACTTTTTCTTCTTTGACACACCTTTCCCAACTGGAGGCACCATGCAGAAGTAACAATTGCTGGTATGATCTGTTGGCTGTCTCCAAATCATTGGTACTGCAAAAGGCATAGATTTCCTTTTCCTGTTCAACCACTGGTGAAGATTCGTTGCACAAGTGTTGCAGCGTATGTGTGGGGCTCACCTCTTGTTCTGATCTCCAATTTTGCAGCCAAAATAAAGGTGATAGGCTTTCTTAACCATAGTGGTTATACTGCGCTTTTGTGATGCAAAAGTCACTTCACCACCAACATAGCAGAAGTTATCTGCACTGTTCACACAAGTACGAGGCATCTCTGCTCACTTTGGCTAAACAGAAATGTGTCCCTTTGCAAAATCAAACACTGACAAATAAGAGAGCACGACACTGTATGATTTCTAGAGCTGATATAGGGCAATTTGTTCAGCAGAGTGATGTAAGCTTCGTTATGATTGCATCATCCATGACTTCTAGGAATAACATGACGCAATTCATATCATGTATGATGCAATGCCAGCTTCAGATTGCATCATTCATTGTTTTGCCTAAAAAGCAAGTACTGTCCAAACCCAGTCATAGATTTATATATAGATCCAGCCAAAGATGTATTTTAGTCTTTTCTGGTTTAAATTGAGATCCCTTCCCTTTATAACTCACTTATCCTCCGCCATTCCCAAGTCAAGGGTCATATATACTGACCCAATAGCATATCTTGAAAACTAGAGCCAATCAACAATTTTAAGCATCATTTTTGTTCTCAGTGACCCAGAATTAGTAAAGTTGGACTACATTTATTTCAGAAGCATTTTGGCTGTAGAGCAGTGTTATCTTTTGGTGCAAAATATGTGGGAACATAACTATAGGAAACCTGCCACCTCTGAAGTTATGCTATCGTCTTCCCTGTCACATGGGTCTGGCAAATTCACTACTCTTATTAAACACCCACATAAGCCAAATGCAAAGAGCCTGGCATTACCTGCAACCTATGGACACAGCACCAGGAAAATATTTATCGCTCTCATCTGAGCTCAGTCCTTGCTGGGAGGAGCTGGAAAAAGAAAACTGCAGATAGCTCATTGGGGCCTTGGAGGCAGGAAGATTGTGCAAAAACAAAGAAGCAGAGTCAGAGCCTAAGTCAATGAGGACATTTCTGACCCAGCTGGGCATTTGCTGGGGCACTAGGGGATGCATACACGTAGAGCCGAGTCAGTTCCTGTGGTCTGGGCCTTTCCAACAGTCCCTAAGAAGGGACCCAGCACATGACAATGCAGAGCAGTGGACACTCAGCTGCTGCCAAGTACATGAAACAGTTCTAAGGTTGGGAGCTGCTTCAATGTGTGTCCCCAAAACTGACTGCAACAAGCACAAGGCCCGAGAGGGCTAGTTCTCAGGGCATGGTGCTACTAGTCTCAGGTGCTATAGTCAGCTCTACTGCTCCATGCAGGTTGCCTGGTAACATACTGAGACCCATTAGAAGCTTTGGGACATGACAAGGAATTATTTACAAATATATGGCAATACTGGGAGTCACCAGGTGATGCTGTTACACATTGTCTTAAAAGTTTGTGATGTTGTTGGCATGTGAGCAGTAAGCAGCCTTTAAAGAAATGCTGCACTGATGTTAGTTTTGTGATACAATTTCTTTTTGCCGGAAGCAAAAAGAGTTACCTTCTGCTTTCATGTCTCTAAATAGAGTCAAATATTTCAGCAGAGCTGCTTCTTTGGAACCAAGCACTGGCACATGGGGTGAGATCCCGACCAGAGGAATGTTGTTTGTGACCACCTCTGCTCCAGGACTGCTGTACATAGTATCAATAAACAAGTTACACTAAGAAATTATCCACACAGCACCACGCTATTTTCTCCTTGGGCATGAGCTCTGTTGTCAGAGGTGTTGTCAGATGCTACCGGTGTGGTGCTCTGCTCTCTCCTTGTTGGTATCACTCGGCTGCGTGCGTGTCTTCCCTCTTTGTGCTGCGCCAGCTCTGACACGGCAGACCCGAGGAGAACCCCCAATGACAACAGAGTCTAGTAAGATATGAAGGCACATCGGCCAGGTTTATTGCCGCAATGGATACAATAAGAGTTCCCTGTAGGTTTCTTAGCCTAACTTAGGGCATACTACGAATATGTACCCACAGTCAATGGACTCGGCTCAGTCAGTGGTGGGACTTTCCACTGCCTCCTAGGCCGGACAAAGACATCGCCCCAGGGATGCATTCTTATACACAAGTACAAACAAGTTACACATTACTCCTGACGTATTGAGGTACAACCCCTCTATGTAGCAAGGTACAACCCCTCTACGTAGCAAGGTGCCGCCTCTCACCTTGTACATGTTGGTTAGAACAAAACAACTCTATCCATCATATTACCCTTTTGGCCCTGTCATTGGGATGGGTCGGCCTGTTCCTTGTTATCTGTGTGGAATGTGCAAGTATGTGAATGTTCTGATCTCTAGTGTTCAGTACCTTTTAGGTACATATCTTCTTGCAGCATCAGCCCTTTCCTTGCCAGCTTCTGTGAGCAGGGTCTGCCTCTGGCTCACAGCTTCACTTTGCTTTATGTTAGCAAAGTCTTGACCATTACTTTAGTTCAGGCCTTAGGCCTCATACCAGGCCTCTGATACCAAGGTTTACATCTTAGGGCCTCCTCTTACTACAAGCTCCACCTTCCACTCCCAGAAACCCAGGCTGGTTGGCCCACTTTGTAAATGAAGCAGCACACACAGTCCAGCAGGGTATCTGCTCTGAGTGTCTTTCTTGTTATTTATGCTCCAGGTACATCACAACATAATAGCATTTATGTGGAGCCTCCCCCTTCCTACTTCCCGCCTCAGCCTTTTAGCTCCTATCAACACCCTGTCACCCTTCTCCAATGGGAACCAATTTTCAAGCCCCTAAATTCTGCTACTGTTCACCAGAAGCGAGAGACTATTGTTAAATAAATAAATAAAGATTAAAAATCACATCAAAGTTCCTTGGTTAAATATTTCCATTGGGTTTGTGTGTTTGTGTGTAAGAGATTTCCTTTCCTTCAAAGCATCCATTTGCAAACTATGCATTAAATTTACATTCCGCCTTCTTCATTTTGGTAAACTGAATGTCTTGACCACCCAAAACAGCATGCCTGACTTATCTTAGCCATTGTTACTCGTGGAGTTGTTCCACTGAAGGCAATGGGACAACTGACATGAGCAAAGATTACTCAGCAGAGTCACTCTGCATGCCCATGCTCTCTATGGGCTCTGTATTATATTTCAGCCATGCAGAGCAGTGATTTCATACAGGAGGGAGAAGGAAAGCGATTCCTCTGGATGTAGAAGGTTGGTTGCATCAGGACAGTTGTTTGTACTGTCTACACAGAAAACACAATGCTAATTCCCCCAGCTCAGCCCCTTCAGAGATGGACTCAAGGGAAAGGCAGCCTGCCATGGAGAAAGATACAAATACAAGGAGACCTCTGCACTTTATACATGGGAGGCATAGCATGTTCTATTGCACACTGAAGCAGCTGCTCGTCCATTCAGGTGGATGCAGGTCTCTCCACTGAGACGATCTATATTCTTCAGAAGGATGAGAGATGAGAACCTCAGCTGAGGAATCTGAGTCCTGGCTGCCAAACCTTTGAGAAATACGAGCTCATCACTTCAAGCTTGGGGTATCCCGTGGTTGCAGGTGAGCTCCATCTGCCAGAAGGCATTTCTATCCCACCTTCCAAGCAGGGGCATGAATGTGCTTTGTGAATATTCATAGTTTTAGCCTCACCTCCCCACAGCAGTGCCTGTCGGAGTTAATAGCACCATTTCAGAACAGGGAAATTGAGATGCATGCCTGGTGCAAGGTCCTCAGCTAGGAATCTGGCCCATTGACTCCAATGGAGCGATGGATGATTTACACCAGTGGGAGAGCTGGCCTGGCCCCATTGATTCCAAAGGAGCTATTGGTTATTTACACCAGTGGGCGATCTGGGTCAGTGTGACTAGGCTGAAGCCTGGAACAGAAGAATGGGAATCCAAATTAAGCAAAGTAGATAGAAAAGAACAGAACAAGGGCATGTAAAATGTAAAGAGGAAATTAGCAGGGTAGCACATGGTGTGCTGGCCTGTTAAGGGAAGATGGCTCTTCTCATCTGAACAGAGCTGATGAATTTGGGTTTGGGTGACATGATGGCAGCTCAGGGCTGGGGCTTCCTAAAAGAAGAGACCAGCCGAGCTCCCCTGCTCAGAGAGGTCTGGGGAGCTGTCAAAGAGCTGAGCCTGATAGCCAGGCAAAGAGCAGAGACCTGAAAGGAGACTTCTGTATGGCATGCAGAGGGGACCCAGTGTCAGAAAGGGGTGGGGAAGAAACTTTCCATAGCAGCAGTAAGGGACAGGAGCAAACCCTAGATGGAATCAGGAGGGGCTTGCTGGGAGATTCTGTCTCTGAGTCAAACTGCTATTTCATGTCACAGACAAGATCTCAGAAGGGAGAGTAATTCAAAAGCACCAGCTGTGGCAGATTATTTGATTTGGGATGAGGAGAAATGAAGGCAGTGTCTGATACAAGATGAGGTCAGACTGTCAGAGAGGGCCAGAGGTAACTTGAAGTATAAGTGTCCTAGGTAAAACGCAAGCAACAAACCAATTCAATATGTCTGAGTCAGAGAATTGGAAGAGGCTCTGTGAATCCACTGAACCATCAGGGAATAAAGAGACGGATGAGAGTTAGTGGGAAAGTTTCCAGTGACACTCAGTTTAATTGGAAAAAGTCAATTTGGCTGAATGAAATATGTAGTAGAATTGTAGAAATATAGTGCTGAAAGGGGAACTGAGAGGAAATCTAACCCAGCCCCCTGTGCTGAGGCAGGACAAAAGAAACAAGGAAATCTCCAACAGGTGTTCATCCAACCTCTTCTTTAAAACCTCAGATGATGGGGATTCCCTAACCTTCCTTAAAAGCCTGTTCCAAAACTTAACTCCCCTTAAAGTTATTTGCAGTTTTGTGGTAGCTGTGTTGGTCCCAGGATATGAGAGACACAAAGTGAGAACTTTCTTTTATTGGACCAATATCTGTTGGTGGAAGAGACAAGCTGTCAAGCTCCACAGAGCTCTCCTTCAATACAGCTGCCCGTGCCCAACACTTACTTTGACAATGTCCTTTCAACCCCCGTTTGTGGTAGGTCTCCCAAAGAGTTAAGGCAGCCAACCTGACCTCAACCCCTGAACAAGCTCTACTTCTAAGCTGCCAGTATACGTTGTTGGGCTTTTTTCATGCAAAAAATAAGGATCTGTTCGAGAACTGTCACTGGCTAGAGCAGAGGTCAGCACTTTTCAGAAGTGGTGTGCCAACTCTTCATTTATTCACTCTAAGGTTTCGTGTGCCAGTCATACATTTTAACATTTTTAGAAGGTCTTTTTCTATAAGTCTATAATATATAATTAAACTATTTTTGTATGTAAAGTAAATAGGTTTTTAAAATGTTTAAGAAGCTTCATTTAAAATTAAATTAAAATGAAGAGCCCCTTGGACTGGTGGCCAGGACCGGGGCAGTGTGAGTGCCACTGGAAATCATCTCACATGCCGCCTTCAGCACCCGTGCCATAGGTTGCCTACCCCTGGGCTACAGGTTTCTGACTTGAACAGGAGCATACAAATGCATAGATGAAATTTTCCCCCGGCCCGTAAGCTAGTTGACAGACCTGAAGAAGAGCTCTATGGAGCTCAAAAGATTCTTTCTGTCCCCAACATAGGTTGGACCAATAAAAGATACTGCCTCACCCATCTAGTTTCTCTCATATCCTTATAGTTAGAAAGCTTTTCCTAATAAGATCATAAGTAACGGTCAACATGGATTTGTGGAGAACATGTCATTCAAATCAACCTAAGATCCTTCTTTGATTTGTATATAAGGAGGAAGCAGTAGGTGTGATCTAGCTCAACTTTAGTAAGGCTTTTGGTACTGTCTCGTATGACCTTTTCATAAGCAAATTACGGAAATATGGCCTAAGTGAACCTATTATAGGATGAGTGCATAACTAGTTGGAAACTATACTCAGAGAGTAGTTATCAATGGTTCACATTCAAGCTGGAAGGGCATATTGAGTGGGGTCCTACAGGGATTGGTCCTGGGTCTGCTTCTATTCATTATCTTCATAAATGATTTGGATACGGGCACAGGGAGTACACTTATAAAGTTCAAAATGATCTTGACAAACTGGAGAAATGGTTCAATAAGCACAAAGGCAAAGAACTACACTTCAGAAGGAATATTCACCCCATAATTTTGAATTCTAATCCTGTCCTCTAAAGTTCTGGCAACACCTCCTACCTTGTTGTCATCCACAAATTTTGTATGCATACTATACATTGTACTATGTCATTAATTAAAATGTTGAATAGTACCAGAGGCAGGACTGAACCCTGTGGGACTCGCTAAATACACCCTTCCAGTTTGAAAGAGAACCATTGATAACTACTCTCTGAGTATGATTTCCAACCAGTCACTGTAGTCATTCCATTCAGACAACATTTTCCTAGTTTGCTTATGATACTATCAAAAAAACCATAATAAAACCCGCAAATATCATGTCTATAGCTTCCCCCTGTCCACTAGGCCAGAAACCTTGTTTTAACAAGGACATTGGTTTTGTTCGGCATGATTTGTTCTTGACAAACCTATGTCAGCTCTTCCTTATAAACCCATCGTCCTCTAGGTGTTTACAGAATGATTGTTTAATAATTTGTTCCCATATATTTCCAGGTATTGAACTTTGGCTGATTGGTCTATAATTCCACAGGTCCTCTTTCTTCTCCTTTTCAGATATTAGCAATATCTTTGCCCTTGTCCACTTCTCAGGGACCTCACCTGTTCTCCATGAGTTCCCAAAGATAATTGCTTAGCTGTTCAGCTAAGTTAGCTCCTTAAGTGCTCTAGAATAAATTTTGTCAGGTCCTGCCAACTTGAATACGTCTAATTTATCCAAATATTCTTTAACTCTCTCTTTCCTCATTCTGGCTTGTGTTCTTCTGCCTTGTTGTTTATTTAACATATATTCAATTTTTTTCTATTAAACTTCCATCAATCATTATCTCCCCTCCCAGCTTCAGAGTCTGGAGAGGCAGAGCCCCAGAGTTCTCTGTCTCCCCCAACCCCAGCTTGGAGGATAGGCAGTGCCTTTCTGGCTCCTGGAGTTGGAAGGAGCTGGGGGAGCCAGTGATCGAAATCTCTGCCTCTCTAGCAGCCAGGCTGGAAGGCTATTCTCACTTTCAGTGATATTGACCACAGTTGGGCTTGACACAATTCGATTTTTCTTTGTCTTTTAATTTTGACAAATAACCTTGAAGTTTATTTTAAAGCATTTTTACCAATTTAAATATTCATCGCAGTATGAAATTATAGGTTTCATGTATTTTTTTCTGATTGCTATCAAAATACATTTTCACAGTTGTGGGATATTATGGGGAAGGGAAGATAATTATTTTATAAAAGAAGACATTGAGATTCAAAAAGTTAATGCTTTATAACTGTTAAACCACAAATTGTCAACATCATGTCAAAAATATACAAAGTGAATCTCCTTAAATAAACGGATCACACCTGTATTTACTGTTCATTTGTTAGTCCAGTTATAACAAGCCTGATTCAAAAGTCTAAATCGGTGAATTCTAACTCGAAGAAGTTCTCAGGCAGCATTTTTCTTTGTTTGCCTATCTGTATATTTCAATTATAATTGATGGAAATATTTTTGTCCATTTGTGTGTGTGGTGACGTCCACATTACCAATAAAAATCAAATCCTGCCAAACCTAACAATATCCAACATTAAGGGCCACTGGAAAGCTCAAAAATTCCTTTTAATCTCTCCTGAAATGATTTTTTTATTTTACCTTCCTTTATGGGGAAATGTTCAGGGGTTTGACAGTTTAATCAGGTTTGGGATAAAACATTTTGCTGAAAATCTCAAAATTTCCCCTTAAAGGAATCCTAGCCTTTTCAGCTATCTGTAGTAAGACATTGCACAGAGAGTCAGCATGAGATTGCCAAAGTCACTTCAGAGATCAGGATATCCAGTTCCCCTAGACTGCTCTGAAATTCTCTTAATTGTATTGACCACAAAGTATGTTGGGAAGTTACCAAGGTCCAATCTCTTATTACGGGTAACAAAGACAACATGCTTTCTTAGGCTGAAACATCAAAGGAGATGATTCTTGAAGCAACTTGAATTTTCATTTTTATGTGCCATGCAGCAGAAGGCTTGCCGTGGGTAGGGAACAGTAGGGTTCTTCAATGGGGCCCTTTAGTTGTCAAAGAATAGAGGACCAAGTCCTATGCATTAGAGAAGGGTGAACCTAAATTGCAGAGAAGCTTATACCAGATATTTAGACTGTGAGTTCATAGGCAGTATCTTTCTCCTTCAGTCTCTTTCTCATTCCTGTATTATCAGTCCGTGATCATTATGGACTGTTGAATGAATTCCAGTAGAATCTATGATCCAAAGGTGTTAGAACAACAATTGATTATAAATACAGTAGAACCTGAGTGTTACGAACACCAGAGTTCTAGACTGATCAGTCAACCACACACCTCATTTGGACCCAGAAATACACAATCAGGCAGCAGCATAGACCAAAAAAGAAAGCAGGCATAGTACAGTTCTGCATTAAAAGTAAACTGCTAAAAAAAAAAAAGAGAGAACAGCAGCATTATTCTTCTCTATAGTACAGTTTCAAAGCTGTATTAAGTCAATGTTCAGACTCTAAGATCTTTCTTGAGTGGTAACAGCTAATTTACACCACATCATTTTGCACGTATAAGTAGGATTATGTTTTCCAGGGTTCATAACTCTAAAGTTTTGAAAGAACAACTATAGTGTTTTGTTCAGTATGAGGAATATTTCAGAATTATGAACAATGTCCATTCCCAAGGTGTTAGTAACTCTGACTTTCTACTGTAGTTAAAG
The DNA here is from genome assembly GCF_025201925.1 of Gopherus flavomarginatus. Lineage (NCBI taxonomy): Eukaryota > Metazoa > Chordata > Testudines > Testudinidae > Gopherus > Gopherus flavomarginatus. The sequence goes on from NW_026114602.1 coordinate 1,259,665, forward strand.
ACGGAAACACTTTTTAATAAAGAGTATAGCAGTAGGAAAATAGTACTGACCACCAGACCAGGATGGTGACAGTGATTGTGAAAAGGTCAGGATGATTTGAGAGGCTACCAAAACAGGAAACCTAATAGTTAAATGGCAATTAAAAGGATTAGTCACAAGAGTGAAATGCCTACAAGCTGCATGGATACTATTTGAAAACACCATAGTAGAGAATGAAGTTAAATGTATAGCCTCTCAAAAGTAAAAAAAATAATCCAGTAAGATGATCAGAAAAATGATACCATGGCTAATAATGGAGTAAAAGAGGTGATTAGAGGCAAAAAGATATACTTTAAAAATTGAAAGTCAAACCCTACTGAGGAAAATAGAAGGGAATATAAATTCTGTCAAGTTAAGTGTAAAAGTATAATTACACAGGTCAAGGAAGTACTTCTTCACACAACACACAGTCAACCTGTGGAATTTATTGTCAAGGGATTTTGTGAAGGTCAAAAGTATAACTGGGTTCAATGAAGAATTAGATAAGCTCATGGAGGATAGGCCATAGAATCATAGAATCATAGACCTAGACGGTGTAACACCCCAGGGCCCCCTCCCCATCAGGAGTCCCCCTTGAGAGATCATCTAGTCTGGTCCCCTGCATTTGTGGCAGGATTAAGTATTATCTAGACCATCCCTGACATGTGTTTGTCTAACCCTCTCTTAAAAATCTCCAGTGATGGAGATTCCACAATCTCCCTAGGCAATTTATTCCAGTGCTTAACTATCCTGACAGTCAGGATAGTTTTTCCTAATGTCCAACCTAAACCTCCCTTGCTGCAATTTAAGCCCGTTGATTCTTGTCCTATCCTCAGAGGGTAAGATTTTTTTTTCTTCCTTCTCCTTGTAACAACCTTTTGCATAGTTGAAAACTATTTTCATGTCCCCTCTCAGTCTTCTCTTTTCTAGATTAAACAAACCTAATTTTTTCAATCTTCCCTCATAGGTCATGTTTTCTAGACCATGAATCATTTTTATTGCTCTTCTCTGGACTCTCACAAATTTGTCCACATCTTTCCTGAAATATGGCACCCAGAACTGGACACAGTACTCCAGTTGAGGCATAATCAGCGCAGAGTGGAAGAATTACTTCTTGTTCTTGCTTACAACACTCCTGCTAATACAGCCCAGAATGATGTTTGCTTTTTTTGGAACAATGTTACACTGTTGACTTATATTTAGCTTGTGGCCTGCTATGACCCCCAGAACCCTTTCCACACTATTCCTTCCTAAGCAGTCATTTCCCATTTTGTATGTGTGCAACTTATTGTTCCTTCCTAAATGGAGTACTTGGCTATTAGCCAAGATGGTCAGGGATGCAGTCCCATGCTGTAGGTATTTCTACACCTCAGACCACCAGAAGCTGGGTACTGGGCTAAATGGACCTATAGTCTTACCCAGTTTGGCCTCTTTATATTCTTATGAATAGGTGGCTCATGCAATCGATAAATCAAAATTTAGTCAAGCTAAAGGGGGGAAAAAGTACTTTACTTAATTACGTGTTTGTCATGATACTAAGCAGGCTGAGGTCTTTGTGTACCCAAACCTAAAACTTGTTAACACCATTTAATGTTGGACAGCAGTGGGTTATGCTAATACCATTGGCCCATTTATTCCAGTGCAATAGGCCTGAGGAGAGTCATTCTTTAGTGAGGATTGCGAATCGTCCTGGGTTTGCCCCTTCCAAAATCTGCCCCCAAATGAGATGCATTTGAATACTACATAGATAATGCTGACAAGTATCGTCTGAAACAGAAAAGGAATGTGCAGCTCCTCCAGACATCTACAGTCATCAATCATCATCATCATCATGATTAGGTTTCTGTGTGACATGATCTAAGGAAGCATTTACTCCACTTCAGAATTTATGGTATAAAGTGCTCTCTTGTGTGACAGTGAAAATATATGACCCTTTGCTTATAGAACACTAAAATATTCAATAAATAGGCATATGGTGAGAATAATTGACAATAATTTTCATAGATACGTCCCTAAATACTTTACTCTGGATTGAAATGCATAATGCAAAATTTTAGTTGAAGCATTTGCTGATATTTACTCCTCCAAGACTTGACTTTCTGCTCATTGTCAACTGTGCAATGTTCCAGTTCAACATCATTGTTCTGCACCAATAAGACAACAGGTGGGACGTGAGCGTAGAGGAGCAATTTATCTGATCTGTCATGTCAATATTGGGTTACCAGAGAAGTGGGTTGATGTTATTGTTATTGATCTGAAGTGGCATGGGGAGGTCTGAAGGGATAGCAGAGTTCAGTTCTAGGACTAAGACACTTGCCCAAGGCCACACTTTAGATCAGTGGTTCCCAAACTGGGTTTGTGAACCCTTGGGGGTTCGCACAAAGTTACAGGGGGTCCGCCGGAAAAATTTCCTTAATAGCGGCCAGAGGACCCCGGGCATGGAAGGCAGCAGAGGTGACCCAGTTGTGCAGCAGAAAGCCCTGTGGAGTGTTGAGTGGGCAGCCGAGCCCCATGCAGCGTGGGGCCGGGCAGCTGGGGCTGGCAGCCTGAGACCCCAGCTTGGGGCCAGCAGCCTGAGTCCAGCAGCCTGAGCCCCATTACGGGCAGGGAGGCAGCTGGGACCCCAGGCACGCAGTTGGCAGCTCGGATCCCTTTGCAGACGGGAAGTTGGGTGGCATGATGGTCAGCGTGAGCAGGGGCCACGCTGTACATGGTCCAGGCTAATTTGTCCCTTGCGGGGCACCCTCCTAGGAATGGCTCTGGTGGTGGAAGAAAAGGTGTTTGCTTGCCAAACCAGCCGGAACCAGGTAGTAGTCAATGTAGCAGTGTTCAGGTAGCTCAGCAATTCGATACTAAGTCATTTTCTCTGGAGTGCTGTTTTGCTTCAGTGAGAGGTGAGTGAATGTTAGCATCACATGGAGGAGATTTAAACTTAAATCCCTGGAAATATTCATTTTTAGGAGTGGGTTCATGAGATTTCACATTTTAGGGAAAGGGGTTAATGGGCTGTTAAAGTTTGGAAACTACTGCTTTAGACCTAATGTTAGGGCTGGTAACCAAGGGAGGGTGAGGAATTTTTAAACTTTTATGAAATTAAATAGTGAGACCTGATTAACTTTTAACTCTATGTTCTTCTAATTCGAATGCACAGTTTGTTTATTTGTTCCTAGTCTCAGCGCATGGAAGACATGGACTGGGGAAACCAAACGACAGTCACGAAATTCATTCTCCTGGGATTCAGAGATCACCCTGACCTGCAGATTCTTCTCTTCCTGCTGTTCTTTGTGATCTACATCACAACTGTAGCTGGAAATGCCCTCATTGTGGTGCTCGTTGTAGCTGATCAGTAACTGCACACCCCCATGTACTTCTTTCTGGGGAATTTGTCCTGCTTAGAGACCTGCTATACCTCCACCATTCTGCCCATAATGCTGGCCAGTCTCCTGACCAGGGATAAAACCATCTCAGTGAATGGTTACTTCACACAACTGTACTTTTTTGGTGCTCTGGCATCTACAGAATGCTATCTGCTAGCTGTGATGTCCTAGGATCGGTATTTAGCAATATATAAACCCCTGCATTATTCATCTCTTATGAATATCAGGTTTTGTCTCCAGCTGGCTGCTGGGTCATGGTTTAATGAGTGTTTAGCTATTACCATCTTCATATTATGTGTGTCACAGTTCATATTCTATGGTCCAAATGAAATTGACCATTTCTACTGTGATCCCATCCCACTGATAAAACTCTCCTGCGGGGACACTCGCCTGATCATATTGGTGGATTTCATTCTAGCCTGTGTATTCACCTTGCCTCCATTTCTACTAACCCTGATGTCCTATGTGTGTATCATAGCCACCATCCTGAGAATCCTGTCCACCACAGGGAGGCAAAAGGCCTTTTCCACATGCTCCTCCCACCTCATTGTGGTGACAATTTTCTATGGGACATTAATGATCGTCTACACGCTACCGAAAGTTGATACATTAAGAGTCCTAAATAAAGTTCTGTCGCTTTGCTACACAGTCCTGACCCCCTGGTGAACCCCCTCATCTACAGCCTGAGAAACAGAGAGGTCAGGAAAGCCTTGCGCAAAGCACTCAGTAAATACATAACTTTCACAAAGAACATAGAGAATCTTAGATAATAACTAAGCTCCAGATTTTTAAAGGTGTTTAGCTCTCAAGTGAGATTTTGAAATCAGTGGAAGCACCAATATGCTTTTGAAACTCCCACGAGGCACCTAAAATACCTTTGAAAATCTGGACCTTAGCCTGAGGTTTTCAAAGCTACTGGGGTGATTTGGGCAAAAAGTCCCCATTGGAATTAAGTTGAAGATTCCCATCGAAAATCTCATTGACCCTGTTAAAAAATAAATATAATTTGCATGGAGTTACTGAGATAGTCTCTATGGTTCCTCACTGTGTTCACATAACACAATAAAAGGGAAAGTGAGGCTGTGGACAGCTCCGTCAACCTCTCATGTTCAGCACTGATACATACAGTGGGTTAGTGTCTTTTCTCTCTGGGATTCGTTAAACGTTCACCCTGCATGAGAAGGGTGTATGGCGTCAGATTCTGCATGGAACTGACATGCTATGTAAAGCACAATTTCCACTAAATATCAGAGCAAATCCCTGTGTACGTCCCCTGTTGTACATTGTTTCTCTATAGTCTGCAGTGTTCTTGTAGCTGTATTAGTCCCAGGAGATTGTTTCTCTGTGTTAGATTATAAAACCTTGTAATCCAGTTCAGAAAACCTAATACAGTCAGTGTGGAGACAAAATATTCACATGGTTTGTGTTTCCATGAAAGAAGACATTTTATGTCAAAATATAACCTCAACCCTCAGAGCCCAGGACAATGGGGACAGTCCTGACCCACCTGGGGGTTGCCGGGGCACTAGGAGATGCGCACACATAGAGCCAATTCTGTTCCTGGGGCTGGGCCTGTCCAGAGGTCACCAAGAAGGGACTCAGGATGTGGCACAGCAGGGCAGTAGCTGCTCTGCTGCTACCAAGTACATTTAGCAGTTCCAAGCCAGGGAGCTGCTACAATGAGTGGCCCCGAAACCAGGGATGGCTCTATGTTTTCTGCCGTCCCAAGCATGGCAGTCAGGTGGCTTTCGGCGTGGCGCCTGCAGGCGGTCCGCTGGTCACACGGGTTCGGCGGCATGCCTACGGGAGGTCCACCGGTGCCGCGCCATCGGCGTGCCCACCGCCAAATTGCCGGGACCGGGAGACCTCCCACAGGTGTGCTGCCAAAAGCCGCCCGCCTCCCACCCTCACAGCAACCAGCAGGCTGCCCACTGTGGCTTGCCGCCTCAGGCACACGCTTGCTGCTCTGGTGCCTGGAGCCACCCTTGGCCCCAGGACACCTTTGCCCTCCTTTACCATCGGTTCCATTTGAGTCTGGGCTGGCTCTCCCAGGGCGCGCGTTGTTCTGAGCCGCTTCCTGCTGCCACTGTGCTTTAAGCAGCCAGGCTGATCTGCACTCCCTTGCCCACTGGCCCAGGGGATTGGGTGTCAGCAATTGGCCGCATCTGTCAAAGTGGCTCCTCTACACCCCTCTGTGAACAGGAGCCAGGGACTTTGCCTCACACCCGCTCCCCCTGGCTCTGCTGCAAGCAAAACACACTGTTCAGAGCCAGCCTGGCTGCCGCCAGGTCCTAGCACTGCCCGATCCACCCACTGGTGGATTTTTCCAAAAATAAAAGGATGGCTGGAATGCCACCCCTGGAAATGTGCTGCTCCAAGCACGTGCTTGCTTTGCTGGTGCCAAGAGCACATAAAATCTGTCACACATGAAATTGTGCCTGTTTCCATGTCCATCGCATGGCCCCTGAAAACCAGCTACTGCTCGTTACATTCCTACAGGCCACATGCAGCCAATCACATAGAAAGACCGACAGACACTTCTCCAGGAACATCGTTATCACTGTTATCTGGGTTATGCCTGGCTGTGATAAGCTCTAGCAAAGCTCCAGGCTCACCGGCCCCATGGGTGCAGGGAGGTTGGGCAACCACAAAATAGTAGACTCAGAGCCCAGGTCCATGGGGAAAGTTCTGATCCAGTTGCGGGTTTGTCAGGGGGATGCACATACATAGAACTGAAGCTGTTCCTGGGGCTGGACCTATCCAACAGTCACCGAGAAGTGACTTAGCACTTGGCACTACAGGACAGTAGCTGCTTTGCTGCTGTCAATGGCACAGAGCAGTAGAAAGTCAGGGAGCTGCTACAATGAGTGTTCCTGAAATTGACTGCAACAAGCACGAGGCCTGGGCGGGCTCATGCTCAGGTCATGGCCACCATCAGCCCCAGGTGCCACAGATAGCTCTGCAGTTCCATACAGGCCTCCCTGCAACCTATAGCTCTCTGAGACCCATACAATGAGGCAACATATTGCTCTCTGAGACCCCCTTGAAGCTTTGGGAAACAAGGAAATATTTACAAATATATGATTGCAGTGGGCATCACTAGTGTAATGAAGTTGGTTCTGGCGGGACCCAACTGAGAGTGCCAATTCAGGGCTGTAGCGGCCTGCAGAGGGTACTTCAAGGCTGGAAGAAAAGCTAATTCCCAGGACGCCATCAGGATGCACCGCGGAGGTGAGTCCCGCATCGCTACAAGGACAAATTGCTTAAAGCAGGACAGTTACAGCCCAAGGCTGGAGTTCCTTTTCACATCAAGGCAAACCAAACCAGCCAAACAGAGGAGACTTTGGTTTTGCCCCACTGGCTAACCACAAGTCACACAAGCAATTCCCAGTTTCCCAGTATCATCACCAGTGCTACTTGTTATGGGGACAAATAGTTATGAAAACCAATACCCCAATAAAATAAAATGGTTCTCTTGATCCCAAAGGACCAAGCCCCATACCCAGATCAATATACAAATCAGATCTTACCCACAAATCATGCTGTTGTCAATCCTTTAAAATCTAAAAGTTTATTCATAAAAGGAAAAAGATATAGATGAGAGCTAGAGTTGGTTAAATGGAATCAAAGTTCTTGGTTCAGGCTTGTAGCAATGATGGAATAAACTGCAGGTTCAAATCAATTCTCTGGAGTACATCCACAGCTGGGATGAGTCATCAGTCCTTTGTGTAGAGCTTCCATTTGTAGCAAGGCTCCTCCAGAGGTAAGAAGCAGGATTGAAGACAAGATGGAGGAGTTGCAGCAGCTTCTTATATTCTCTTGCCATGTGGTCTTTCTTTCCTTGTTCCAAAGACAAGCTGTCCATCACATGGCATGGAAAAACCTCAAAGTTCTGTCCATAGACATGTCCCTGCATGCCCTGCTGAGTCATAAAGTGTGTCTGCCTTCTCTCAGTGGGTCAGTTGTGTAGCTGGTGGTCCTTAATGGGCAATCAAGCAGGCTAGGCAGAGCTGACACCAGCTTGTCTGGGGTGTCACCCAGAAGCATAGCATAAGTTTAAAATACAGACAGTATAGAGCCAATATTCATAACTTCAACTACAAAAATTATACACACATATAGACAGCATAATCATAACCAGCAAACCATAACCTCTCCATAGACCCCTTACACAACAATCTTTATACAATATTTGCTGCAAATATATCACAGTGGTTGCAATAGCCATCTATACAGTTACAGATTCTGTCAATAAAGTCAGAACTAGGTGGCGCTGTAAAACATTGTCTTAAAAGTTTGTGTTTTTCTTGGCAGGTGTGCAGCGTGCAGCCTTTAAAAAATATTGCATTGGTGTTAGATTTGTGATGCAGTTTCTTTCTGTGCCAAGAAAAAGAGGTTGCCTTCTGCCTTCGTGTCTTTAAATAGAGTCAAATATTGGAGCAGAGCTGCTGATACATGGGTGGGGGTCCCCACAAGAGGGATGTTGTTTGCAATCACCTCTGCTCCTGTACTGCTGTATGCAGTGTCAATAAATAAGTTACACTAAGTAATTAGCCATTTCTTGTTGTGAACGAGCTTCACCTTGTGCTTCCAGAAACCCAGGCTGGTCAGCCCTTTTTGTGAAAGAAGCAACACACACAGTCCAGCAGGATATCTGCTCCAAGTGTCTTTCTCGCTATTTATACTCCAGGTACAGCCCAACATAGCAGCAGTTATGTGGAGCCCCCTTCTTGCTTCCTAGCTCAGCCTTTTATGCTGCAAATGATCCCTTCTACCCTTCCAAACCCAAACTATCTAAGTCCTTCCTACTCTAACTATGCCCAGTACCTAAGTGACCTTCCAAAGGGCTCAGTTTGTAGCTACTAACAACACCCTGTCACACTCCTTGAATGGGCAGCCAACCTTCAAGACCCTGCATTCTGCTACCCTTCAGCAGAGGTGAGACACTATTATTAAATAAATGAATAAAGATTAACAATCCCATCAAAATTCTTTGGGATGAATTTTTCCATTGTGTTTGTGTGTTTGTGTGTGTGAGACAGATTTTCTCTCATTTGAAGCTTTCATGTGCAAACTATAGATTAGATTTACATTGTCTCCTTTGTTTTTGCTAAACTGCCTGGCTTGAGTGCCTGATCCAGCACACCTGACTCAGCTTAGCCATTGGTACTCATGGATTTGTTTTCCTGAATGCAATGGGACAACTGACGTTAGCAAAGATTACTCAGCAGAATCATAGTCTGTGTGACCAATCACTCGATGGTGCAGAGTTACATTTCAGCCAGGCAGGGCAATGATCTCATACAGCAAGGAGCAGAAAGGCAATGCTTCTGGGTGTGGGATGTTGGAAGTGAACAGCTGGCAAAAGGAAACTGCAGATGGCTCATAGGGCCCTTGGAGGTGGGGACACTGGGCAAAGACAATGAAGCAGACTCAGAGCCCAGGTCAATGGAGACAGTCCTGACCCACCTGGGGTTGCCAGGGCACTAGGAGATGCGCACACATAGAGAGGATTCTGCTCCTGGGGCTGGGCCTGTCCAACGGTCACTGAGAAGGGACTCAGCACAGGGCACTGCAGGGCAGTAGCCGCTCTGCTGCTGCCAATTACACGGGGCAGTTACAAGCAGGGCCGGTGCAACCATTTAGGCTACCTAGGTCATCAGCTAGGGCACTAGGATTTTGGGGGTGGCATTTTCTTCGGCAGCCACTGCGGCAGCCGGATCTTTGGCTGCCCCGGTCGCTGCCGGCATTTAGGCGGAGGGAGATGGGGCAGAGGGGGCGCAGAGAGGGCCGCCTGCAGCAAGTGGGGGGGGGCAGCACACAGGGGAACTCCCCGCCTCAGCTCACCCCTGCCCCATCTCCTCCCTGAGCATGCCATGGCTGCTTCACTTCTCCCGCCTCCCAGGCTTCCGGTGCCTAAGCTGATTGGCGCTGCAAGCCTGGGAGGCGGGAGAAGTGAAGCGGTGATGGCGTGCTCAGGGTGCTCGTGCTCGTGCGTGGAGCAGGGGTGTCATGGTATAATTCCCCACTCTGAACCTTAGAGTCCAAAAGATGGGGTACCAGCATGAATTCCTCTAAGCTCAATTACCAGCTTAGTACTTGTAGCGCTGCCACCAACCAGGAATTCCAGTGCCTGGTACACTCTGGTCCCCCCAAAACCTTGCCCGGGGACCCCCAAGACCCAGTCCCTCTGGATCTTAACACAAGGAAAGTAAACCCTTTCCCTCACCGTTGCCTCTCCCAGACTTCCCCTCCCTGGGTTACCCTGGAAGATCACTGTGATTCAAACTCCTTGAATCTTAAAACAGAGAGGAAAATTCACCTTCCCCCTCCTTCTCTCTCCCCCTCCCAGATGCTCCCTGAGAGAGAAAGTAATCCTAACACAGAGAGAAATTAACCTTTCTCTCCCTCTTCCCTCCTTTCTCCCCACCAATTCCCTGGTGGATCCAGACCCAGTCCCCTGGGGTCTCACCAGAATAAAAAAAATCAAGTTCTTAATCAAGAAAAGTTTTTCAATAAAGAAAGAAAAAACAGTAAAAATTATCTTTGCAAATTTAAGATGGAATGTGTTACAGGGTCTTTCAGCTATAGACACTGGGAATACCCTCCCAGCCTAAGTATACAAGTACAAATTAAAATCCTTTCAGCAAAATACAAATTTGAACTTCTTCCAGCCAAATACACATTTGCAAATAAAGAAAACAAACATAAGCCTAACTTGCCTTATCACCTAGTACTTACTATTTTGAATCTGTAAGAACCTGTATCAGGGAGATTGGAGAGAAACCTGGTTGCATGTCTGATCACTCTCAGAACCCAAAGAGAACAACAACCAAAAACTAAAGCACACACACAAACTTCCCTCCCTCAAGATTTGAAAGTATCCTGTCCCCGAATTGGTCCTCTGGTCAGGTGACAGCCAGGCTCATTGATCTTGTTAACTCTTTACAGGCAAAAGAGACATGAAGTACTTCTGTTCTATTAACTCTTAACTATCCGTTTATGACAAGGGGTGAGCTGGGGCGGGGGAGGGTGCCTCAGGGTGGAAGGTGGGCGGTGAGGAGCTGCCACAGGGGGGACACTTCAGAGCAGAGCGGGGGAGTTGCACCAGGTGGGGTGCCTCAGGGAGTGGGCTCGGGGACGAGGGAGGGCACAAGGTGAAAGTTTTATATAGGGCGCGAAACATGCTTGCACTGGCCCTAGTTAGAAGGCAGAGAGCTGCTACAAGGAATGTCCCTGAAACTGACTGCAACAAGCACGAGGCCTGGGCGGGCTCATTCTTAGGTCATGGTGTCCAGCCAGCCAGAAGTACCATGCAGAACCATCTCCTCAAATAGATGCAACCAGCCTCCCACATCCACACCATCGAGAGCATGGCCACACAGATTGTGACTCTGCTGAATAATCTTTGCTCATGTCAGTTGTCCATTTAATCTGAATTTTTGAGTTTTTTTAAATAATATATTTTCAATTTCATTTATTTTTTGCTGAAATTGAAATTATTTTTTGCTTGGTTTTTATATTTTGAAGACTTTCCCCCTAATTTCCTTTCCCATTGTGCTGGAAAAGAAAGGGAAAGGGGAAAAATACAAAACAATGGTTTTCTATTTAATTACTAAAATTTAAGAAAGAAAGAAAGAAAGAAAGAAAGAAAGAAAGAAAGAAAGAAAGAAAGAAAGAAAATTTCTGGTGACAAGTTTCAGAATGGTAGCTGTGTTAGCCTGTATCAGCAAAAACAATGAGGAGTCCTTGTGGCACCTTAGAGACTAACACATTCATTTGGGCATAAGCTTTTGTGGGCTAAAACCAGCTTCATCAGATGCATGGAGTGAACAATACAGTAAACGTATATATGTGCTATAATATATATACTGCTTACTGAATTTTTCCCTCCATGCATTTGATGAAAGCAATGGGACAACATGAGCAATGGGACATGAGCAAAGATTATTCAGCAGAGTCACAGTCTGTGTGGCCATGCACTCGATGGTGTTGAGTTACATTTCAGCCAGGCAGGGCAATAATTCCATACAGCAGGGAGCAGAAAGGCGATGACTCTGGATGTGGGAGGCTGGTTGCATTAGGACGGTTGTTTGTGCTGTCTGCACAGATAACACAGCACTAACTCCCCAGGCTCAGCTTCTTTGAAGGTGGACTCGAGGGAGATGCAGCCTGCCATGGAGAAGGGCACAAATGAGAGGAGACCTCAGCACTTTGTAAATGGAGGCGGGAGACCATGTTCTAAAGCTGAAGATGGCAGCTGCTCGTCCATTCAGGTCGATGCAAGTCTCTTTACTGAAAGGATCCAGATTCTGCAGAATGATGAGAGACGAGGACCTCAGCTGAGGAACCCGAGCCTTGGCTGCCAAACTCTGAGAAATACGAGCTCATTGCTTCAAGCTTGAGCTGTCTTGTGGTTGCAGGTTGTCCTGGCGGAATTTCTATCTCACCTTCCACCCAGGGGCATACATGTGCTCCGTGAATATTAGCAGTTGTTGCCTCACCTTCCCACAGCACTGCCTGTCTATGTGAATAGCATCATTTCACAATGGGGAAATTGAGATATGTCTTATGCAAGATCCTCAGATAGGGATCTGGCCCATTGATGCTTATGGAGAAAATGATAATTTATGCCAGTGGGGGATCTGGGTCAGTGTGACAAAGTTGAAGACTGGAATAGATCATAGGAATCCAAGTTAAGCGAAGCTGATGAAAAGGAACATAACAAAGGCATGTTAAATGTCAGGGGGAAATTAGCAGGGTAGCACAGGCCCTTTAAGGGAAGATGGGCTCAGCCCAATCTCCTATGAATAGAATTTGGGTGTGGTTGACATGATGGCAGATCAAGGCTGAGACTTCCTAAAAGAGGAGACCGGCTGAGCTCTCCTGTTCAGAAAAAGATCGGGGGAGCTGTCAGAAAGCTGGGCCTGATAGGCAGGCAAAGAGAAGAGACCTGAAAGGAGAGTTCTGAAGGGCATGCAGTGTCAGAAAGGACCAGGAAAGAAACTCTATATAGCAGTGGTAAGGGACAGGAGCAAATCCTGCAGGGAATCAGGAGGGCTTTGCTGGCAGATCCTGGCTCTGAGTTAAACTCTTATGTCATTGCAACAGACAACACCTCAGAAGGGAGGGTAATTGAAAAGCACCAGCTGTGGCATATTGTTTGACTTGCCTGTCTGTACATTTCAATGATTATTGATGGAAATATTTTTTGTCTGTTTGTGTGTGTATGGTGACATCCACATTTGCCTATAAAAAATCAAATCCTGCCCAACTTTAACAGTAGCCATCTCCAAGGGCAGCTGGGAAGCTCAAAAATTCCTTTTCACCTCTCCTGAAATGGAATTTTTATATAACCTTCCTTTATGGGAAAATGTTCAGGGTTTTGACAGTTTAATCAGGTTAGGATAAAACATTTTGCTGAAAATCTCAAAATTTCCCCTTAAAGTAATCCTATCTTTTTCAGCTACCTGTAGTAAGACATGGCAGAGAGGGTCATGATAAGATTGCCAAAGTCACCTCAGAGATGAGGATACACAGTTCCCCTAGACTGCTCTGAAATTCTCTTAATTGTATTGATCATCAGCACAAAGTTTGCTGGGAAGTTGTGGATTCCCAATCTCTCTTTACAGGTAACAAAGACAACATCCTTTCAGAGGCTGAAACATCAGAGAAGTAGGTTCTTGAACCAACTGGAATTTTCAGTTCTATGTGCCATGCCGCAGAAGGCCTGCTATGGGTAGGGAACAGTAGGGTTCTTCAATGGGGCCCTTTAGTTCTCAAAAGAGTAGCGGGCCGAGTCCTATGCGATGGAGAAGGGTGATCCCAAATTGCAGAGGAGTATATGCCAGATATTTATAGCCTGTGAGTTCATGGGAAGCATCTTCCTTCTTCAGTCTCTTTCTTATTCTTGTATTATCAGCCCATGATTATTATGGACTGTTGTATGAATTTAGATGGAATATATGGTCCAAAGGTGTTAACATAACAATTGATTATAGACACAATAGAACTTCAGGGAAAGTAGCATTTTTCTTCTCTAAAGTTTCAAAGCTGTATTACATCAATGTTTAGACTCTAAGATCTTTCTTGAGTGGTAACAACAAATTTACAACCCATCAATTTGTATGACTAGGTAGGATTATGTTTTCCAATGTGCATTACTTTGCACTTATCATTATTGAATGTCATCCGACATTTTGTCACCCACTTTGTGAGATCTCTTTCTAACTTTTCAGTCAGCTTTAGACTTAATTAGCTCAAATAATTTTATATCATATACAAACTTTGCTATATCACTGTGTATCCCCTTTTACCACTGCTCTGACCCAGTATGGCCTTCTTGTGTTCTTATGAATAGTTGGCTCATGCAAATGATAAACCAAAATCGAGCCAAGCTAAATTTAAGAAAAGTACTTTAACTATATGTTTGGCATTTACTAGACAGGCTGAGGTCTTTGTGTACCCACCACTGAAAATTGTTTAACACTATTTAATATTGGACAGGACTGGGTTATGTTAATGCCTTTGGCCACTTTATTCCAATCCAATGGGTACAAGGAGAATTACTCAACAGTGAGGTTGCAAATTAGCCTGGGTTTTCACCCTTCCAAAATCTATTCCCAAATAAGATGCATACTGTTACATAGTTAATATTGACAAGTACAATCTGAAACAGATAAGGAGTTTTCAGCTCATCCAGATATCTGCAATCATCAATCATCATCATGATTAGGTTGTTGTGTGAAATGATAGCATTTATTCCACTTGAAAATTTGTGGCATAAATTACTGTCTCTTGTGAGGTTGAAAATAAATATTCCTTTGCTTACAGAACACTGAAATATTCAATAAGTAGGCAGAAGGTGAGAATAATAACCATTAATTTTGATAGATTATATGTCCTCAAACACATTACTCTGGATTCAAATGCTTTAACTGAAAATTATATTTGATATGTTTATTGATATTTACTCCTCCAACATTCTGGTCATTGTCAGCTGTGCAAAGTTGTGGTTCAACATCATTGTTTTGCTCCAATAAGGCACTAGCTGGTATGAGAGTAGAGGACGTGGGCCAGTGTTATAATTGTTATTGATCTGAAATGGCATGGGGAGGTCTGAAAAGATAGCAGTGTTCAGTTCTAGGACTAAGACATTTTCCCGAGGTCTAACTTTAGACATAAACCTAAGGCTAGTAACCAGGTGAAGGTGAGGAGTTTTTAAGCTGTTATGGAATTAAATGGTGACATTTCATTAATGTTTAGCTCTATCTTCTTCTGATTCGAATGCACAGTTTGTTTCTCTCCAATCTCTCTGATACAGTCTCTTATATGTTCAGAATAGTAAGTACTAGATAGATAAGGCGGATTAGGCTTATGTTTGTTTTCTTTATTTGCAAATGTGTATTTTGCTGGAAGGATTGTATCTCTGTTTGCTGCAACTTGTATTTGTGCTGGGGGGAGATTTCTCTCTGGTGTCTATAAGCTGAAAGACCCTGTAACATTTTCCATCTTGATTTTACAGAGGTAATTTTTACTTTTTTTTATTTCTTTAATTAAAAGCTTTTCCTTTTTAAGAACCTGATTGTTTTTTATTCTTGTGTGAGACCCCAGGGGATGGGGTCTGGACTCATCAGGGAATTGGTGGGAGGAAGGAGAGAAGGGAGGAGGAAAAGCCTGATTTCTCTCTGTGTTAGGATCACTGTCTCTCTCTCAGGGAGAGTCTGGGAGGGGGAGAGAAGGAGGGGGAAGGTGAATTTCCTCTCTGTTTTTAGATTCAAGGAGTTGAATCACAGTGTTCTCCCAATGTAACCCAGGGAGGGGAGAATCTGGGAGGAAGAAAGGAGAGGAATGGTTTATTTCCCTTTGTTTTGAGACCCAAGGGGTTTTGGGTCTTGGGGTCCCCAGGGAAGGGTTTGGGGGCCAGAAAGTGTCCCAAAACACTATATTTTTGAGTGGTGGCAGCTCTACCATTTCTAAGCTAGTAATTAAGCTTAGAGGGGTTCATGAAGGTACCCCATCTTTTGGACACTAAGGTTCAGAGTGGGGAATCATACCTTGACAGTAAACCTCTGCACTATTCATCTCTTATGAATACCAGGTTTTTTTTCCAGTTGGCTGCTGGGTCATGGGTAAATGGTTGTTTAGGTATTACTATCTTCACATTATTCATATTGCAGCTCATATTCTGTGGCTCGAATGAAATTGACCATTTCTATTATGATTCCATCCCGCTGATAAAACACTCCTGCAGGGACACACGAGTGATCATATTGGTGGATTTCATCCTAGCCTGTATATTCTTCCTGCCTCCATTTCCATTAACCTTGATGTCCTACGTTTGGATCATTGTCACCATCCTGAGAATCCCTTCCACCATCGGGTGCAAAAGACCTTTTCTACCTGTTCCTTTCACCTCATTGTGGAAACAATTTTCTATGGGACTATAAAGATTGTGTACATGCTACCAAAATGTGACACTCTGAGAGTCCTAAAGAAAGTGCTCTCTCTTTTTACATGGTCTTAATTCCCCTGGTAAACCCTCTCATCTACAGCCTGAGAAACAGAAAGGTCAAGGAAGTCTTGCACAAAGGATTCAGTAAACACACAAAGCCTGCAGAGAATCCTAGATAATAACTAAGATTTAGATTTTTAAGGTGGTCTTTTCCCCATGTGATATTTTTAAATCTGTGGATGCACCTAGATGCTTTTGAAACTCCCATGAGGCACCTAAAATATCTTTGAAAATATGACCCTTAATGTGCGGTTTTCAAAGCTATTGAGGTAATTTGGGCAAATAATCCCCATTGAAATTAAATTGAAAACCTCATTGCTAATGTTAAAAAAAATAGAAAAATAATCTGCATAGAGTTACTGAGTTGGAGTGTCTGTGGTCCTTCACTGTGTTCATGTAACACAACAAATAGGAAATCTGCCATCCCTAAAGTTATGCTATTACCTTCCCCTGTCACATGTGCCCTACAAACTACTCTTCATTGCACTCATGTAAGCCAGATGCAAAGAGAGGGCACCAGCAGTGACCTCTCTACACAGCACCAGGAAGTTATTTATTACTCTTCTATGAGCTCAGCCCTGCTGTGGGCAGCTTGGAAAAGGCAACTGCAGACAGCTCACCAGGCCCCTGGACATGGGGAATTTGGGCAAAGACAGAGAAGCAGACTCTGAGCCCAGGTCAATCGGGACAATCCTGACTCAGCTGGTGTTTGCCAGGGTACTAGGAGATGTGCACATGTAGAGCAGAGTCTGTTCCTGGGGCTGGGTCTGTCCAATGGTCACCGAGAGGACTCAGCATGTGGCACTGCAGGGCAGTAGCTGCTCCGTTGCTACCAAGTGCATGGAGCATTTCCAAGGTAGGGAACTACTACAATGAGTGTCCGGGAAACTGACTGCAAGAAGCGCAAGGCCTGAGAGGACTAGTTCTCAGGGCACTGTGTCCAGTCAGCTCCGGGTGCCATCATCAGCTCTGCTCCACATGGACCCCTCTCCTCAGGGAATGAGGCACCCTATGGCGAGAGGAAGTGTCTACCACCTACCAACAGGCAGAACGCCTGTGATGGCAAACACAGCACTGTGGGGTCAGTCCCCTTTCTTTTATACCTCTATAACTAGCTAAGTGATAAGAATACATCTAAATTCTTAAAGTATAGGCCTTTGCAGACAGGCCTGAATATCTATATCCTAACAAGAACCACTAGTAAAAAAGCTGCAGATGATTGAATGATAGGCTGTTATGATGTGATATTAACACTAGATGGCAGAAGAGTGAAGGGAATAAAGAACTGTCAAAAATACTGAACAGGGAGTCAAAGCTTTGAGTAGATAAAATATTGAGAAAAGGGCAGTGTGACAAAGTTCGTCCTCTACCTTGGTGGGTCCTGCGCTTCTTGGCAGATTTGCTCACCTCAGTGATCTTCCCCACAGTCTGGGTCAACTCCTCCTGTGTCTGATCAGGAGTTGGGAGGTTTGGGGGGAACCCGGGCCCACCCTCTCCTCCAGGTTCCAGCCCAGGGCCCTGTGGATTGCAGCTGTCTATAGTACCTCCTGTAACAGCTACATGACAGCTACAACTCCCTGGGCTACTTCCCCATGGCCTCCTCCAAACGCCTTCTTTATCCTCACCACAGGATCTTCCTCCTGATGTCTGATAACGCTTGTACTCCTTAGTCCTCCAGCAGCAAACCCTCTCACTCTCAGCTCCTTGTGCCTCTTGCTCCCAGCTCCTCACGCGCACTTCCTCTCCTCTGGCTCCTCCCTGCCTGACTGGAGTGAGCTCCTTTTTAAACCCAGGTGCCCTGATTAGCCTGCCTTGATTGGCCGCAGGTGTTCTAATTAAAGTAGCTATCCCCACTGCCTTCTAGAAAGATCTTAATTGGCCCCAGGTGCCTTGATTAAGCTGGAGCAACTGCCATTTGGTTACCAGGGTCCTAGGGATTTGTTTAGCCTGCGGCTAACATACCTGTTTCTCAGGACTTTACTATAGCCATCTGGCCTTGCCCCATCACAGCAGTTCTGTAAAATGTCCATTAGGCGGCAGCATATTTAATTGGGGATTGATTTAGTTGGGGATTGGTCCTGCTTTGAGCAGGGGGTTGGACTAGATGACCTCCTGAGGTCTCTTCCAACTCTGATATTCTATGATTCTATGCTATTTTAAGAATGAGAAAACAGCAGAAATTTTGTGAGATGCCCACTAGATGACAGCAGATATTGAATATCAATAAAGGAGTGGTGTAAGTACATTATAACGGACCATTATCTGTGAAAATGTAAGCTGGTGTTGCACCATTATCTACAGTATTTTCTTCATAGGATCATTAAATTTTTAAAAGAAATATATGTAATAATAAAAAGGACAAATAATTCATATTGAGCATTGTTAGCAACAAAACATTGTCAACATAAAATTAATCAATTGGGAGGTTGGTTGAAGTGGAGCATAATACAAAGTTTGAAGATCTCACCGGAAGGTTAAAATATCAGTAAGCATTTGCACTTTGCAGATTGAGGGGAAGAACATGTTCCAAGAGAGATCAACTGGGCCTGCGTATCCTTTAAACTAAATTCAGGTAATTTTACTTAGAGAATCCTGTTTCTGCAGAATGGTGAGAAAGAAAAATCTGAGCTATGGAACCTGAGTTCTGGATATTAAGTTCATTGATTCAAACTTGAGCTATGTTATGGTTACAGGTGAACATCCAGTACCAATCTGCTATTACTTTGCATTGATATATCACCTATCAGAAAGGTGAATTAGAGTGCTTTAGGACTTAAGTATATTTCAGCCTCACCTTCTGTGAAGAATGTGGGAAATATCGGTGTCAATTTTTATCAATGTCATGTCATGAATGCTCTGTTGATCTATGGTATTGAATGATACAATGTAGTTAAGGGTTAAATTCTGCAGGAGCCCACAAACAATGGCTGTAGACAGACCTCAATGGCCCGGTGCTCAAAGGGACAAAACCAGGAATCCAGAATGTGAAAAGTCCCTCAGGAGAAACTCATGAACCAGTGTGGTCAGGTTCAGGCGCCTGCTCAAATCTGCAGAGGATCTGATGGCAAGAACACTGAATTAAGTGTGGACAAAAAGAGATCTTGCAGGCAAAACGGGTACTAAAATCCTTGGATGTGTAAACTGGAGAATTGCCAGTAGCAGTAGATAAGTTGTCTTACCTCTGTATTTGGCACTGGTATGATCATTGCTTAAATACTGTGTCCAGTTCTAATGCCCACAATTCAAGAAGGAGGTTAACGAATTGGAGAGTGTTCAAAAAGCCACGAGAATGATTACATGATTTTAAAGCATGTCTTAGAGTGAACTTGATTGGTTTAGCCTAATGAAGAGATAGTTAAAGAGGAAAGTTGGATAATAGAGGGTTGTTCAATCTAGCAGATGAAGGTAACAAAATCCAATGGCTGGAAGTTGAAGCTCTACAGATTCAGATGGGAAGGTGTACATCTGTAACAGTGAATGTAATAAACCATTGGACCAATGGCTCTCCATCACTGACCGTTGAAAAAGCACCATTCCATGTACATAGGAAGTGGACAGTAGTCTACAAAGATGGTTATGGAGGGTAATTAGATAGCTAACTAGCTAGCTAGCTAGCTGGGGGAGTAACCAGCTGTGCATATCTCTCTATCAGTGTTATAGAGGGCGGAAAAAAATATGACTTTACCCTGTATAAGCTTTATACAGAATAAAATGGATTTATCTGGGGTTTGGATCCCATTGGGAGCTGGGTGTCTGGGTGCTAGAGACAGGAGCACTTCTTAAGCTGTTTTCAGTTAAGTCTGCAGCTTTGGGGGATATGGTTCAGATCCTGGGTCTGTGTTGGAGCAGACTGTCATGTGTGGCTCAACAAGGCAGGCTTCTGAAGTTCCAAGCTGGCAGGGAAAACAGGCTCAGAGGTCATCTCAGCACATCAGGTGGCAGTTCCAAGGGGGTTTCTGTGACTCAACCCGTCACATTCTCCCACTCACCCCAGTATCAATCAGGAGTAAATCCGCCAGAGCCAGGGAGGCTGCTCCCTCCTCATGCATCCCAAGGTAAGTCAGTGGATGTACAGTAAGTCAGTACAGCAGGGCTAAGTGGGAGGAGATTTAGGGCCTCTGACTCAGGCCTCCACCACATCTTTAAGGTGCCTACTTGAACCCCTCTTACCCTAGCTGCTCACTGTCTCCCTCCCTCTACCTCACACAGCCCAGGCCCCAAACAAACACTTATAGCCCCATATTCCCTCTTTTCCCCTCACAACCCCACAAGCCAAAGACACTCTCTTCTGGTGTTTGAGATCCCCCTCCCAGAGCCCAAAGCCAATTTCCCACCCAGAGTTCCTGACTCAGCTTCCTCAGAAATCCCTGCTTAACCCCTCTAACTCACCAGACACCTCCTCTGCTCAGCCGCACTCCACTGACATGGCCCCAGCTCCAGTGCTGCCTTTTTCCCCTGCCCCAAGCACCAGCCATTCTCTTCTCTTTAGCCCCACTGGCAAGCACTGGACACCACTTCCTTTTGATCCCACTTTTCTCCTTCCTCTGCCTGACCCAGCCCCTCTGTTCTGAACAGTGGCTCCAAGGCAACTACTGCGGAAAACCACCCAGCACACAGCTAATCTGGGGAACTCACTGCCTCAGGACATCAATGAGATAAAAAGCTCAGCAGGAGGAGCCATTGGCATGGATCATGAGAGCCACTGTGGTTACATTATATCAGATAATGAATTAAACCGCCATGGTGCCGGTCTCCAGCAAGCCATTAACTCACAGGTAACCTCCCTGACATGGAGGCCAGTGCAGAATTGTTCACTGGGGGGACCCTGCCCTTCCCCCTACAAAAGCTGGGGCTGGTCCCTCCAAGAGTCACTGCTATGAGCAGGGCTGTTCCCAGGAGTCTGGGGAAAGAGGCACATTTAGTCCCATAAATCTCTGGCAACTCTCAGGGCTGGGTTCAGACACTGTAGGGCCATGCATAGGGCACTGCCCTCTTGACCCTGTGCCCCACATAGAGTGACAGTGGTGGTGAAGGAGCCTGCAAAGAGAGCCTGGGACAGTGACATGGGACTCCTGCTCCGTCCCAGAAAAGGAGCAGGTGACTCTCTCCCACTCCTTGAGAGTAGCTAGGTGCTACTGGTATGTACATGGACAGGCAGAGGGAAGTAGTGGTTCCTCCAGTCCTCACCTCCCCAGCCAGGGTATATCTGCTTGGGTGATAGGGTGGGGATGGCTGAGGAACTCTTCCTCTCCTCCTGAACACAGAGCCCTCTTCTGGGGGTTGGGGGAGGGTCCTGAGAGCAGTAGGACTTGGAGTTCAAACCCATGGAGAGATGCCTGGAGAACTGGAAAAGTTCCCCTCTCCCAGAGCCATTGTCTCAGGCTCTCTGAGGGATAGCTCAGTGGCTTGAGCATTAGCTTGCTAAACCCAGGGTTCTGAGTTCAGCCCTTGAGGAGTCCATTTAGGGATTGAAGGCAAAATATCTGTCTGGGGATTGGTCCTGCTTTGAGTAGGGGGTTGGACTAGATGACCTTCTGAGGCCCCTTCCAATCCTGATATTCCATGATTCTCTGCAGATTATGCTGTAGTGATTAAACTTGGGGCAGCTTTCCCCCCATACACATGAGCTGTTGCTTCAGGCTGTGAGGGATGCAACATCAGGCACTGACCTGACCCCTGTCATACCCCAGACACTGGATTCTAGCAAATTCTATGTTCCAGTAGAAAACAGGCAATTTCTGTTTGAAGAAAATGTGATGAATATTTCACCCAGATCTATGAAAATTTAGTAACAGCTCAAACACAACTGAATCATGGATAAACCCATATTACACCATCCATTATACATTATTCTTCCAGTATCAGGTCTTGTCCCCCAGGTTACAGGTGGGTCAGCTGGGCACAGAGAGTTGAGATAATTTAGTTGTCTAGCTGGGGTTAGATCACAAGATTTCTAGGTGATTTGACTTCTCCTCTCTAGCCCCTGCTGCCTGGCTGCACTTGTAATAATTTTCGGCTGAGATTTTCAGGGGAGTTAGGCCCCCAAGACATACATGCCTACTCCCTTAGGCTCCTTTGCAAATCCCAGCCATCATATTTATGAAACTCAAGAAAAGTCCAGGCCTTGGAAGTTAACGAGATAGAGCCAGGGCCAGGATTACAAAGGGGTTTGGGCACCTAAAGAACTTGCTAGTTGCCTAGTGGGATTGGCAGTAGCACCTAAGCAAATTAGGTGCCTAACTCCCATTGAATGTCCATGGGGCTTAGCGTGGAGCTTTGATAAATCCCATTAGAAGCCTATCTCCATCTTTAGGTGCCCAAATCCCTTGGTAATCCTGGCCAACAGATACACAGAAGCTGGACTGGAGTCAGGAAACCCTGGAGGGGAGGGAGGAATCCTAGGGCCTGTGCTAGGCAAGGGGCAGATGACAGAGGACCAGAATGGCCCCTTTTGGCTTTAAATTTGATGATTTGAGGAACTTTTGCCTCTGGGCCTCTGCTTCTGAGCTGTGCAGGGCCCTAAGGAGTGAGTCTCACAAGCCCTTTGGAAATAGACAGGTATAAATCGCCTTCCCGCAGCATCAGTCCTTTAATGCCAGTGACACTCAAAGCCAGCTCCAAAAAGCTCAGCTGCAGAGAGCAGTTGGTCTGAGTCTACTTCTGTCATTTCAGTCTCACTGTGAGGGCTGAGAGGACTCATATATGTGTGTCTTTGGCTTATAGATAAATAGCTACCAAAAAATCCTGGAGCTGGATGACCAAATGCATTACCTGTTGGGAAAAAATCCACAAACGTCAGTATATAAGTTTCCTATTTCATTTAAATATGTTTAGGGATTAACATAAAAGGGAAATTTAAGAACATGAATCAGAATTCCTGCCAGCACTCACTAAGGATTTCACTATTACATTACAACTAGAGATAGAAAAAAATTCCTCATGTGACAAATTTCAACTTTTCATTAAAACCCCAAGACCCATTTTTTCAGCTTTAAGTAACTGAAAACTCTGAGATGAAAAGTGTAAAATTTAAGACAAAAACCAAACCAGATTACTTTTTTAAGTATTCAGCTTTCCAACAAAGCCATGGATTTTCAGGGAAAACAGACACATTGTTAAAAAATGCTCTTTTGCTAAAAAACGAATTTTACAAACAAACAAAATTCAACTGAAAATTTCCAACTAGACTTTAAACAAGGGTGAGGATCTTTGCTGTTGTCTAATAATACCATAACTGAAAACTATTGCATCTGTTTGGATTTCTATTTCAAAGGAAAGTAAAATTGGATAAACAGCAAAGCTGCTACTCACAAAATATGTTTTTTATACACTAGGACTTTTGAACCCAAGTTTGGAGTTGAACTCAGCAGCCAAATCTGTCTATCCTGACATGAAAGTTAGATGGACATGGAGAAGGTCAATAGGACTAGAACCAGTTCTCTAGCACCATATCCCAGGTCCAACACTGCTGCCAGCTAAGCACAAATACTGTAACTAGGTGCACAGAACATACACTTAATAAGAAATCCCATCCCCCAAAGAGCTCATCTTCCTAGCAGACAAGGCAGAAAAAGGGAGGAGGAGAAAGAGAGGCACAAGGAGGAGAAGTGACTGGTCCAAGGTCACACAGCAGGTCAGTGGCAGAGCCAAGAACAGAACCTAGGTGTCATAACAGCCACTGACCCTCACAGCACAGGCATAAAATTGCAGAGGGAAGCAACACAACACAGCAGTAACTGAGAGATGCTACATCACACAGCTATGTAAGCGTAGCTGGAATTGGGTGCCATTAAACAACACGTGAATAGGCAGCTGTGACGGGTTGGATCACAGAAACCCCCTTGGGAACTGCCAAATGATGTGCCAAGACTACTTCTGCCCTGCTTTGCACTCCAGCACCCTGTCTTGTTGAGCCATACATGCCTGTCTGCTCCAACACAGACCCAGGGTCTGAACCAAGTGCCCAAAAGCTGCAGACTTCACTGAAAACAGCTTACAGAAGTGTTCCTGTCTTTAACACTCAGATGCTCAACTCCCAATGGGGTCCAACCCCAAAATAAATCTGTTTTACCCTGTATAAAGCTTATGCAGGGTAAACTCGTAGATTGTTCACTCTCTGTAACACTGATAGAGAGATATGCACAGCTGTTTGCCCTCCCACAGGTTTCAAAGATTTCTGCTGATTGAGACTCGTGTGATAACGCACTGGACGAGTGGTGTCATTGTCATCGGTGAGGAACACTCACCTCTCCTGCTCAATAGAAGTGACGAGCGCTCTGCTCCTGTGACAGTCACATCAGGAGTTCCTTTGCACAGGGGAATTGGGACCATTCCCTTTGTCACTCTAATCCTGCCCATTGCCCTTCTTCCCTCCACAGGCATCGCATAACGTGCTGAGGAAGAAAATGTCCAATCAAACCACCGTGACCAAGTTCTTTCTCTTGGGATTTTCTGACATTCAGGAGCTGCAGATTTTGCACTTTGTGGTGTTTCTAGTGATTTACTTGGCAGCCCTGATAGGGAAACTTCTCATCGTCACAGCCGTAGCCCTCGACCACCATCTTCACATCCCCACGTACTTCTTCTTGATGAATCTTTCCATCCTAGACCTTGGCTCCATCTCTGTCACCATCCCCAAATCCATGGCCAATTCCCTCATGAACACCAAGTTGATTTCTTACCCTGGATGTGTTACCCAAGTCTTTTTCTTCCTTTTTTTCATGGGAGCAGATTTTTCCCTTCTCACAGTCATGGCGTATGATCGATACCTCGCCATCTGTCAGCCATTGCAATATGAGAGAGTGATGAACAGGGGAGCTTGTGTCCAAGTGGCAGCCAGTGCGTGGATTAGTGGCATTCTCAATTCTGCACTGCACACTGGAAACATGTTTGTAATATCCTTCTGCAGAGGCAATGTGGTTGATCAGTTCTTCTGTGAAATCCCTCAGTTACTTAAGCTTGCCTGCTCTGATGCCTACTTCATTGAAACTAGGCTTCTTGTCTTTAGTGCATGCTTATATTTTAGCTACTTTGCTTTAATAATTGTGTCATATGTTCAGATCTTCAAAACAGTTCTGGGAATCCCCTCTGAGCAGGGAAGGCTTAAAGTCTTCTCTACCTGCCTTCCTCACCTCATTGTGGTCTCCTTGTTTATTTGCACTGGCACATTTGCCTACCTGAAACTCACCTCCAGGTCAGTGTCAGGTCTGGATCTTGTGATAGCTGTTCTCTATTCTGTGATGCCTCCAGTAATGAATCCAATCCTCTATAGCATGATAAATAAAGAGATCAAAGCTTCTGTGAGGAGAGGGTGGAGATTTTTCACTGAGAATAGAAGGTCCATCTCTCGTCTTTGACTGTCATTTCATTGTGTTTCTATATAAATGGAATCAATAGGTGACATTAGTGTCTCCCTGAGAACATGGGAGAGATAGCTCATTATTGGCCTGCTAAACTGAGGGTTATGAGCTCAATCCTTTAGGGGGCCATTTAGGGATCTGAGAGGAAAAATAGTTGTGGATTGGTCCTGCTTTGAGTAGGGAGTTGGGCTAGATGACCTCCTGAAGTCCCTTCCCAGCCTGAATTCTATGATTTGCAATCTCTTTGCATGTAAAAGGGTATTTACATTGGCAAAAATGCAGACAAACTCAAGTCAGTGGAGTTACTGTAGATTTACATGAGTGTCAATCTAGTTATGTATCTATCTTGGATTTTTCTACTGCCACCCATCCCCATGTTGTCTGAGCATCTTCCACATAAAATCAGTAGCCAGATCAAAGTCCCTAATGGACTTCATGAGCTGTCTGGGTCTTCTCCATCTGGAAGTATGAATTCTGCTTGGGGCATGATGGGTGTTGGTTTATTGTTTGTTTGTGTAACTCAGTGGGATATGACTGTGTGAAATCATAAACTGTATCGGTGGAATGATTGGCGTGCTGACAGCACAAGTCTGCTGTTTCTCAATGGCAGTGTATTAGGCTGCATTCCAGACAACTGTCCTGCCTGGGAAAGGCATTTGACACCCCACTGAAGGATCACCACGGAGAGTCATCAAGACTAGAATTTAGAGTTATCAATGTTTATTGTCTCTCAGTTAACACCCTCCTCCTCCTGCCCAGGGAAAAGTGATTGGATGGAGAATGGAATGTCACAGTTTGAATCCATGCCATGGAGACAGAGGCCTGTTAAATAGGGCGGTTCTGCTCCGTGCAGGGAGGGGCCGATCATGGACACACATAAGAAGGACAAGAAGGAGCAACCCAGACCAAAACTCTGATGAACCTCTGATTTACAGATGGGGTGAGAACAGTCCAAGTAAGGGGGCATCTCAGGACTCTGTTGTTTTTGCATAGTATCTAACTTTCCTAAAGTGACTGTGGTTAAGAAATCCTTTTGCTCAGCCAGTGTTCCTTGTTTTCCTGCCACATTGTCTCTGAAGGGGGTCAGCTGGAAGCTCATAGTGACCCCAGACAAGGCAGAGCTCTGGGGCAGTGTGGGTAAGTTACTGAGAGGCTTGTCGGAACACAAACAACTGTTTTGAAGTCTAGAGCAGATGATCAGGGGCCTCTCCTGGCCAAAGAAAGGGCATCAGACAAGAAGGCTCCACTTGGGAGTGTGTCCTAGAGTCCCAGAGCTTGTGAGAATGACTAGACTCTACTCAGACCCAACTGACTTAGAAGCAAATGGAACTCAGTGATTCAGTCCACTCACAATAGACTGGTGACTGCACAGTCAGGTTCTGGGCCAGGTTGTAAGTTAGCCTGTCTAGATTTGTTTTGTTATATTTTATTAGTTGGCAGGGGGTGGGGGGTTGTTGGCCAGGGAGCCATCACTGCAAATTTCCTGGTAGAAAAACTTATTTTTTTTCAAAATTGAATTTTTTAGGGTGGTTTGGGACCGTGCCTTTAAGGGCTGAGCTTCCCAGACAGACAATTCTGAGGGGCATTGAGAAGCTGGAACTGGACACAGTGGCACTCACTTTAAGCACTGAAAACCACCATTTTCTCATGGAAAATATTGATTTTGTGAATGGATATTTTGTTAGAAGAGAGAACTTAGGTGTATTTTTATCACTTAGATAATTATAGAGGTAAAAAACAAAGAATCAAAATCACAGTCCATCTTTGTATGGGCCTTCTTTCACCAGGATAGGCTGAGGCCTTGTTCTTAGGCTAAGGTCTTTGGCTAAGCACTAGGGGCAGCCATAAGCAAGGAAGTGTATTGTCACATCCTCACATCCCAAACCAGTCACACTGAAATAAGGTGGTATTGGGCTGTTAGGAAGATAATCCTGTCCTGATAGTGCCCATCACCACCAGATAAAGAAAGAGAACTTAAGACGGTTAAAGAAAACTTAGTTTGATAGCATCCTGTCTGGCAAGAAATCACTTATCAGTATTGTATTGTTTTATCTTTATGGCCCCCACTATCCTATTGTTAATCTGTCTGGTTCTCTAATTGTTTCTGTCTGCTGTATAATTAATTTTGCTAGGTGTAAGTTAATCAAGGTAATGGGATATAATTGGTTAGAGAATTATGTTACAATATGTTAGGACTGGTTATTTACATTTCAGTAAAATTATTGGTTAAGGTATAGCTGAGAATATTACTATATAAATGGTTCAAACTGGAAGTGGAAAGGAAATTGGAATCATGCCTGCTAAGGGGAGGTGGAACAGGAACAGGAACAGGGACACAGGCAAGGCTTTGAGGCATTAGAGCTGGGAAGAGGACATGGGGTAAATACTCTGCAGCATCAGAGCTCAGACAGGAACAGTGGGGAACAGGCTCTATCTGCATATAGAGATAAGCCCGACTGGTATGAAGGGCTTCTGAATACACTTGCTTGGAAACTAGCCCCAATAAACTTTGCTTTGTTTGCACTTCGGACTTCTGGTCTGCTTATCTTCACTGAGCCCCACCTGCACTTTGATAGGGGTTTTGCCAAGCAGTGGAGATCTCCACCCACAGAGAGTCTCAAACCCACATTCTCAGCATTCTGTCAGGATTCCAGCGTTTTACTGGTAAAGATGTCAGATGACTCAGGCTCAGTCACTTTATTAACCAAAAATAAAGCAGCCCAGTAAAGAAACAGTTACTATTTTACCCAGCATGGGGAAGAAGTTTGCAGCTCACAACTCCACCTTGCTCTGAAATCGTGGGCTTCTTTCTGGTCATATTTATAGTAACCTTGTTTACAATAAAAAGAAGGTTCTACGCATTCCACGGTATTACCTAGGATTTATGCACTAGTTCTTACCAGTTTCTTATCTTGTTTTGAACAATTTCCCCCAAATCTGCAAATTTAGAGATGTCCTGCACTATCTGTCGCTTGGTACAGAAGCCATGTTGGTGAAGCATCAACAGAATCATCTGTCTTATTCTGTATTTTTGGCATGTCTCTGAACCTAACCCTGATATCACAACACTCCACATCATCCTTTGGTTGCACAATTTCACAAAGTACAAAGCCTCCTAGGAAAAGTTTAACATGAACAAAGTTCTTAGTTACACAAAAACATATTTGATATTACCTATACTATGGATATTGTGTATTAGTTCTGTCTCACACACAAATATCTCAGACCTGACACACCTCTACGTCTCCACCTATCAGTGCAAACTACTCATCACCATGCAATGTAACCACCCTATGATGTTACCACCATGTGCAAGTTTCTGAATTTTATGACCTCCCCTGACTATTTGAAAATATAGACACTATGGCCCAGATTGTCCATGTCCTTAGTCAAATCTGAGAGTGGAGATTTCACAAGGGATCCTTATGGAGTTTCCTCTGAATTATCCTACTGGGGGCAGGGGAATCGTCCTACGCACAGAGAAACCACCGCAACTGAGACCCTAGCACCCTCTACCAGCACTGTCCCCAGCATCTCATGACTCCATCAGAGCTATGCTGATGTGGGTGGCAATTGGAGCCAATAGAGTTACTCTGGATTGACACCACTGTCAGTGAAATGTGAATCCAGCCAAAGATGTACCTCAGCTCTAAAGGTGTCCCACTGCAGCAAATGGGAAAGGTTTAATGTCTGAAGAGAGAATTCTTACAAGCCAAATGCAGGTGAGACAGTGCAAATCAGGGATCCCAGTTCCCCGCTCAGCCCTCTTCAGAAAGTGGGGCAGAGCTGGGGTAGCTGGCAGGAGAATGTCACTCACTGTTTATGTTTTCACATTTTGTATTTGGCAGCTGTCCTGGGATCTGAGCTTTTTCCATCAGTGCCCCTGATTCTGAGCCCTGCAGGGCTCCAGGCAACCTACCCAAAATGCCCTTGGGAACAAATATGTCAATAAATTCCCTTGGGAAACCTTCAGTTCTTCAGCACCACAGAAGCTTGCTACTGGCGGCGGGGGAGGGGGTCTCCCTATATAAGCAGCTGGATCAGGTCAAAAACTATTTGCATATCCAATAATGTACTGCATACAGCAGCTTTGGCGGGGTGGAAAAAGCTTGTTTTAATCTAGCTGTGTGTAAGTATGTGGACTCACCCCTGGGTCACTTCCTGCTGGTCTCTCAGGGAATTAGCTTGATTTCCAGCCTGGAATGCCCTCTGCAGGCCAGTGATCTGCCTTACCGCTGGCCCCATGTCCTTCTCAGGACCCCGGTGCGCTTGTCTTGGGTGCTTCCCCCCTGGCAGTACCCCTCACAGCCTCAGGGTCTCCCCCTCCCAGGGAAACCCCCACCCCATCTCCACTTCACCTCAGTATTAGGTTACTGCCAGTCCCCATCTAGCACTCCACTCGCTGGAGTGGACTTCAGTGTAAGCCACTCATCATGGGCAAAGGGGGCTTGGACCTGCTGCCTCTGCCTACCCATGGGCTGCCCCCTGCAACCCAGTACCTAATGGGCCTTACCAGGCCTTCAGCCTGGGGCTTTCCTAGACCAGAGTTCCCCGGCTCCCTAGGCCTTTCCCCAGCCCTTCTCCACTCTAGGTTCCCTTCTTGGCACCCTGCAGCCAGGCCCTTCTCCCTCTACAAGCAGAGGGAGACTATTTGGACTCCTGGCTCACAGCCTTTTTTACAGGCCAGCTGTGGCCTGATTGGGGCATGGTCCAGCTGTGGCTGCCTCCCCAAGCAGCCCAGTTTTTAGAGCTGCAGCCCTCCCCATGGCTGCTTTTTAAACCCCTCAGGGCAGGAGCAGGTAACCACCCCCCTACACTGTGGTATGAATTTCATCCACAGCTCTTAATGGTCTCTGAGTGCCCTCTTTTAGAAGTCACTGATCCCAGCATGTTCTCAGATAGTTTCAGTTCCCACTGACTGTCTCAGGAAAAAATCTCACAAGGGTAATTGGGATGTCCATGCATTTCAGCATCAGAGATTTTTACAGCACCATAAGGCTCAGATGACATTTTAACTCAGGAGACACTAGCATACCCCTGCAGGTATGTTTACTAATGTGCAACTGACCACGGGCTGGGTTCTGAGCTCAGTGGTACCAGTGTGAGCTCTGATTGTGTTTGCACAGATCTCTTTCCAGTATGAAGCATCCTGGAATGTGATCATGGCTGGTAGTTCGTCCCTTGCCCCATAAGGTGCTTCACATTCTGATGTATTTCTGGTGGTTGAGGAAAAGGAGAGATGGTCAGGACATTTATTGTTTGTTTTATTTTGTTTACTTTTGTTTGTTTTATTGGACCAACTTCTGTTGGTGAAAGAGAGAAGCTTTTGAGCTTCCACAGAGACATGAAGAAGTGCTCTGTGTAGCTTAAAACCTTGTCACTTTCACTAACAGAAGTTGCTCCTGTGCTTTTGGAGGAAGGAAGCAGTACAAATCTGTCTCAGGTGCAAGGAAGGAGGCCCTGAGGTAATGATGAAGGAGACTGGGAGACAACAGAGACTGTGTGAGGGAGGGTTGCTTCTCCTCACCTCCCTTGCTGGCTTAGGAGGAAAATGGCTCAGTAAACTGTGACCCTTGCCTCTAGAGAGAGAAGGGCTACATGGAGGGTCACAACGAACCTCTGAGGCTAGCAAATTCTGCCAGGAAACACAGGACCCACGAAGACAAGAACAGAGCTTTGTCACAATATATACTTATAATTGAAAATGAACAATTTCTTTCTTTCTTTCTTTCTTTCTTTCTTATAGAAGTGTTTGACTCAGGGTGGCTTAATTCATCTGCTCAGGAGCCCCCTTGGGACATGATCTTCTCAGAAATTCACAGATTTTCTCATAACTTCAGAGCAAATTGCTTGTGGAGTCATTAAATACATTAAATACAGGCTAGTTCTCAGAGAAGCGGACTGTAAATCCCGCGTGCCCTTGTGAGTTTTTTGAATTCACACACCTACCCTCATAGACATCCCTGCACTACATGCTGAACATATTTTACATGCTCTTGCATCATGTCAAAGCTCCATTCATTATTCATGGATACTGTCCCCAAAAGAGTGGGCTGAATAAAAGAGCAGAATGGGACAGATTCTTTTGCCAGCCAGGCAATACAAATAATACTTTTATACTTGGCTTTCAATCAGCAGATCTCAAAGCACTTTACCAAGCAGGTCAGTATCATTATCCTCATTTTACATATTCAGAAACCAAGCACAGAAAGTGGACAAATTACACTGGAATGAGTGAGAGGGGAAACAGCCCCACTGACTGCAATGGAGTTACTTCTGATTTACACTGTGTGAAAAAGAGGTAGAATCAGGACCATTGATTCCAATGGCCCAAAAAAACAGAGTCCTTTGACTTTATCATTGACACACTTATTCTGGTTTTACATAGGTAAAACTGCATTGACTTCAGGGGAGTTACTCAAGATTTATACTGGCATAGGAAAAGAATCTCGACCCATGTTTACACCCCATGTGCCTGATTTTTGGAGGCACTTAGGGAACCACAACCTATTCAAAGCGCATGGACCAAAGTCTTACCTTGTGTACATCAACACATCTCTATCGATTTTGATTGTGCAATGCTAGATTACACCCACTGGGGATCTGGAATTAGCTAGCTAGCTAGATTCTCTCTTTCTCTCTCTCTTTCCGTTTCATCATTTCTCTGGAGAAGCAGTACAATGTCCTGTCAAAAATCTACACATAGAATTGGGCAAACTCTTCCCAATGTTAAATTTTTAATAAAACTGAAGCCCGGTGCTTACAATCCATCTATCCATCCCTGAGTCTGTCCTCCTTCACTCACATGTCCTGATCAATCCAGATCTGTCCAGGTTAGAGGCAATCTGGCTGATTAGGAGTTTCAGGTGCAGTTAGCTACCTACTTCTAGGCCCCATCACAGGCCTTCATTCCTGACTGCCTTGCTGTGCCTCAGTTCTCCATCAGAACAAAGGGAATAGTAACCCTTCCCTACCTCACAGGAGTATTGTGGGGATAAGTACATTAAGAGATGTGAAACGCTTTGAGATGCACTGATGAACAGTGCTGTATAAGAGCTAGATCTTCTTTCACCCCAAATTTATTTTAAGCCACAATTTTAGCTACTGATGTGTCAAATTCTTTTACTTTGCAAAGTGGGATTTTCAAAGTTCCTTGTGGGTTTGGAGACCCATCTCCCATCATGGGATCTGGGCTTCTAAATCCTACTTTGATGGGATTTGAATAGGTCCATCAATTACTATTAGCCAGGATGGGCAGGGATGGTGTCTCTCGACTCTGTTTGCCAGAAGTGGCGAATGGGAGACAAGGGATGGATCACTTGGTGATTACCTGTTCTGTTCATTCCCTCTGGGGCACCTGACATTGGCTACTGTTGGAAGACAGGATGCTGGGGTAGATGGATCTTTGGTCTGTGCCAGTATAGCTGTTCTAATGTTCTTATGTTATGTTCTTATCCCTTGGGCAGCTCTGAAAACCTCATTGTCTGATGTGAAACTGTCTGCTTGGCTTCTCTGTATGACAGTGTTTTGGAGCTAATAGCTGCTGTGAGATGTCCAGGGTATCTCCACCCTGCAGCTGACGGTGTAGTCTGCAGTGGGGTAGCCATACCCCCATAATCCATCTCACATACCAAAATGTCCAGTGAATGCCCATGGTGCCCTTTTCAGCACAGGCTGCATAAGCCAGCCAGCGCTCCTGAGTACGTACTCACGTTACTAGCCCCATAATGAATTCTATGCCACCATATCAGCACTGGCACTTTTAGTGTGGTAGCTAGATCAGAGCTGACTTGGGGATGCCTACCAGCACTGAAAATGACACCATTAATTGCAGCAAGAGAGGATAAGAATATAGGTAGTTAAATGCTAAGCCATCTCCAGCATAAGGCTGTAACAAGATCATT
This sequence comes from Gopherus flavomarginatus, assembly GCF_025201925.1. Lineage (NCBI taxonomy): Eukaryota > Metazoa > Chordata > Testudines > Testudinidae > Gopherus > Gopherus flavomarginatus. The sequence goes on from NW_026114602.1 coordinate 1,292,837, forward strand.
GCTTAAGACAAAGCAGATCTCTCTCCAGGCTTCCTTTTCTGGGCATCCATTCTGGGCACACTGCTCCCAGGGTGTGTGGAGTCCATAAATGTCACCATTAACATCTGTTCTGGCACTAAGGGCTTGTCTATATTTACAGCTAAATTGGCTCTGCTGCAAATAATGCAGTGGTGTCAATTTAGCGAGTCTAGTGAAATCAAGCTAAGTCAATGGCAGAGCGCTCTCCTGTCAATGTCAGTACTCCACCTCCCAGATAGGTGGAAGTTAAGTCAGTGAGAGATTGTAGGCACTGCTGTAAGTCAACCTAAGTTACATCGGCTTCAATAACTTACATAAATGAAGTACCATAACTTAGGTTGACTTACAGCTTTAGGGTAGACCAGCCCTAAGGTACTAACTCTCCTTTCACTTACACTGATTTTCCACAAGTGAAACTCCTTTGACTCAAATGAAGTTATCAGAGCCGGCTGAACAATCCTATTTTATTTCCAGCAAATATCTGGAATAATTTTGTTGAAAAAAATAATGTTTTGTTCCACCCCCAAAAGTGAATATTTGTATTTCAAATTGCACTTTTCATTGTTTGATTCTGGGGAAAAAAATCTTGCTTCACCAACACATTCTCTCCCTTTTTTGTTCTCCCAGTAGAAAAGAGAGTAAAAAAGGGGGAGGAAAATTGGAAAATCAATAACAAAATATTGAAAACCAAAAAGCAAACCCACATCTTTTTCTGTTTTCAAAACCCAAACAAAATATTTTCTCTTTGCAGGGTTAAAATAAAACAACTTTTTACAAATGTAGTTTCATTTTTTTCCATTAAAATGCACTAATATACAACTTCTTGTGAAAAAAAAACTATAAAGCTAATATTTGATAGAAAAAAAAAGTTTGAGTTAAAAACTTTTGACCAGCTGTAGGAGTTACTCCATGGTTACAGAGGGGCAAGAAAGGGGATAATCAATCTCACTGACTTTAGTAGAGTTACTCCATATGTATCCCAGGAAGAGGGAGCATAGAATAAAGTGCAGAATGTCTGATTTTCTGAAAAAATTATCTGAGTTTTGCAAGTTCACTTATAGGAACTGGATTCCCAAATCCCTTTGGTAACTTTGAAAGTTTCAGCCTAAAACATTTCTGGATGCAATTCATAAATAGAAATACTTAGTCCATTAGACAAGCTCAGATTTTTCAGATATATACCACTAGTTCAATGTGTCTTCTTTTCTACACTTAACAATGTAAAGTTTCCTTGAGAAACTTGAATTTTGCAAATAGCTTCCACAGAGCAGTTTTCACGTCTTTGTTTTTCAGGCTGTAGATGATGGGGTTTAACATGGGGGTTAAGTTGCTGTACTGTATGTAAATTATTCTATCAAAAATAGATGCTTCAGAAATAGGCTTAATGTACCAGAAACAACCTGTGCCATAGTATAAAATAACCACAACTAAGTGGGAGCTGCAGGTGGAGAAGGCTCTATGCCTGCCCTCTGTAGTGCGTATCCTCAGGATGGAGGAGATGAGTGAATGTAGGAGACCAGAGTGAGAATGAAGGCGCTTGATCCAAAAATTATAATAGATGCAAGAAGCACCACTTTAGGGGTCAGTGTCTCAGAACAGGATAAGACTAAGAGTGGAGGAGGCTCCCAGCTGTAATGGTTGATTTCATTGGGACCACAGAAGTGTAAGCTTAATACAGACAGAGGGTTGGCCAGTGCGTAAAAGAACCCAGATATGCAAGAGCCTCTGAGCAAGTGACAACAGACTTGCTTACTCATGGTTCCCACGTAATGCAGTGGGTTACATACGGCAGTGTATCGATCATAAGCCATTGCTGAGAGAATGAAAACTCCAGTGCCACCTGAGAAGAGAAAAAAGAAGTTTTGTGCAAAGCAACCCTTGGCAGATATTGTCTTTCTCTCTGCTAGGAAGTTCTGCAGCATCTTAGGGATGATGACGGAGGAATAGTAGATGTCGACAAAGGATAAATGGAACAGAAAGAAGTACATAAGGGTGTGAAGTTGAGGGTCAGCGCTTATCACCAGGATGATCATCATGTTCCCCAACAGTGTTATAACATAAATAACCAAAAACACCAGGAAGAGGAAAATCTGGAGCTGTGGGTCACTGGAAAGTCCTAGGAAAATGAATTCTGTCACTATGGTTTGGTTTTCCATGTTCATGTATTCCTCCAAATTAAGAGCTATAAAACATAAAATGAAGGATTAACATAATAAAAATGCATTAACAAAACAAGGACATAATTCTTAGCATCTCAATCCTACCACATTCTTGGGTGAGTCATTTTTTGCAATATTGAGGCCTAGTACACACTAATGCTAGATGTCAATATAAATTACACTGATTAAGCTACATAAATTGCATAATTTAAATTGATGTAACATGTTAGTTTAACGTGGTGTCTACACTGTGCTCTGTCGATGGGAGATGCTCACTCATTGACATAACTTCCACCTCTTATTGAGGTTGATTAATTAAGTTGACGGGAGAGTGCTCTCCTGTTGACTTATCACGTCTTCAGCAGGCCTGGTAAATCAATGCTGCTGCATTGATGGCAGTGGTGCCGGTTTAGCTGCATAGTGTATACAAGACCTGAGCATCAGTTTCTTCGTCTGTAACATGGGGATAATGATATGAATCTCTGTTAGAAAAGGGCTTTGAGATCTGCTGATAAAGCTTTACTGATAAAGTTTGGAGATGACATAAACATTAGGGGAGAGGTAAATCTTGAAGAGGACAGGTCAGTGATACAGAGCAATCTGGATCACTTGGTAAACAAAAATGTGTTTTTCAATATGTCTACATGTAATTACCTACATCTAGGAACAAAGAGTGTAGGCTATATTTATAGGATGGGTGACTCTATCCTGGGAAGCAGAGGCTTTGAAAAAGATTTGGGGCTCAGAGTGGATAATTAGCTGAACATGAGCTCCAAGTGTAATGTTGTGGTCAAAAGGAGTAATGCAGTTCTTGGATCTATAACCAGGAATTGGGTAGGAGCAGAGAGTTTATTTTACCTCACTATTTGGCATTGGAATGACTGCTGCTGGAATACTGTGTCCAGTTCTGGTTCCCACAATCTAAGAGAGATGTGAATAAATTGCAGAGCTTTCAGAGAACAGCCACAAGAATGATTGAAACATTAGAAAACATGCTACATAGTTTTCAGAGTGGTAGCTGTGTTAGTCTGTATCAGCAAAAAGAATGAGAAGTACTTGTAGCACCTTAGAGACTAACAAATTTATTTGAGCATAAGCTTTCATGGGTTAAAACCCACTTCATCGGATGCATGCAGTGGAAAATATAGTAGAAAGATATATATATACAGTGAACATAAAAAAAATGGGTATTGCCATACCAACTATAGTGAGAGTAATCAATTAAGGTGGGCTATGATCAGCAGGAGAAAAAAAGAACTTTTGTAGTGATAATCAGGATGGCCCATTTCCAGCAGTGGACAAGAAGGTGTGAGTAACAATAGGGGAAAAATCAGCATGGGAAAATAGTTTTTACTTTGTGTAATGACCCATCCACTCCCAATCTTTATTCAAACCTAATTCAATGGTGGTCAGTTTGCAGATTCTCTAGGTGCCCGAAAGCTAAGTGCTGCTAGGCTCAGCACCCCAATATCAAAGTTCCTTGAGAATCTAGTCTAGATTCTCTCCTTTGTTACTAGTCTGTTCAGGGCACATGACAATATAGACCATAACATTAATTGGGCTTCCTGCTAGATACCTGCCTAATCATCATCATCATCTGAACTGCAAGTGTAACAACAACAAGCCCCGGTCGTTGGCGGGTGGGATTAAACCTAGGATCTCTGGAGCTAAATGCATGAGACTATACTACATGATCTAAAAGCCACATGGCCCTTAGCTAAGGGCTGTAGCAGACTCATTAATGTCTAAGTGGTCTCTGTGCCACTACATGGGAAAGAACACCACACCTAGGAGGTGTGTGGGTTATACATGCAAGTGTGGCAACATCCCACACCAAAATGTCTCCTCCTTCCACTCTGTTACCCTTGGAAACATAAGAACATAAGAATGGCCATATTGGGTCAGACCAAAGTCCATCTAGCCCAGAATCCTGTCTTCCGACAGTGGCCAATGCCAGGTGCCCCAGAGCAAATGAACACAACACGTAATCATCAAATGATCCATCCTCTATTGCCCATTCCCAGCTTCTGGCAAACAGAGGCTAGGAACCTCATCCCTGCCCATCCTAGCTAATAGTCATTGGTGGACTTATCCTACATGAACTTATCTAGTTCTTTTTTGAACCCTGAGAACTATCTGACTTGGCTCCATGGCAGTAGGATTGTTGGGTGTTTTAAGAAGCAAGGAAAAAGGGGGAGAGTTTGGAAAAATCATCAAATAATTCAGAGTTTAGAGATCAATGGGCAGAATGTATTCAAGACATTTGAGGTGCACTAAGAGTAAATTTGGCCCAATGACTTTGGCTCAAAGTTTCAAACGTGGTCACAAATTTTGGATGCTTCATTATCTTGCAGACAAACAATAAAGGCTTGATTTTGAGTAGTAATGAGCACCCAAGGGTGCAATTGACTTTAGCTAGAATCATGGATGTTCATTGATCTTGTAATTCATGCCTTGGATTGTCTCAAATTGCTCCCCTCAAAATTAGATAAATTAAGAAATAAAGAAATGAAGCCATTTGTGATCAGTGGGCATTCCAGAATAATTTAAGGTCTTTATTCTTTACCTGATGATCAAATGCTTGCCCATGCTAGTCTTTTTTTTGGGGGGGTGGGTTGTAATTAACAGTTACATAAGTGTCTTGGTTTCAGCTGAAGATAAAATTGCATTTCCCCTCCAAAGTATACAACAGATAAAACAGGAATTAAAAAAGAGCTGAACTCACCATGAATCAGCTGCCTAGTAAGAAAAACACTTAGTAGAACTGACCAATCTAATTCTACCCAAAACATCAATCTCAGTCCATTTGAGATGACAGAAAGAGACATTGGAATGAGATTTTTTCTTTTTTTGCACTCTTGGGTCTGTCATGAAATAGCAAATCATGTTAATTACAAGAGGAGGGAGGGAATTGAGATCAATCCAATAAAATGTCCCAAAGAAAGAGAAATTAATGGAATGTGTCCGGGGCAGAGAAAACAGGACCAAAGGCTAACCATCATTCATTTACCATGTTGTTTGTGAATGGTAAGAGGTAAAAGATAAGGTATAAGATAATTACTGGATTTTAAATGACTTTTATATAATATACAACAGCTACTAATAATAACAATAATCTAATAAATAAGTGGGGTGCTCACTAGGTGAAGGTGGTTGATGGTACAGTGGTTAGTGCTTTGGCTTCAGACTTGAGAGAGCAGCGTTTGAGTCTTTGCTCACCCATAGACTGCCTATATGATCTTTGGCATGTCAGCATACTCCAGATTTTTCAAGGTATTTCAGCACCTAAAGATTCAGTCACATGCTTAGAGGGTTTGTAAATGTGTCTACCTGTCTAACTCCCTTTGACTCCAGTAAGAATTAAGCATACGGGTACTTCTGAAAATCTCACTGATGCTATTTCTATCTTTAGGCATCTCAATATCTTTAAAAATCTGTAATAAAGAGGGATAACAGCATTTCCTTACCTCACAGAGGTTTACGTGGACATTAACAACTGTGAGATGCTGAGATACTGTGATCTTATAAGTACTGAAAATAGATAGTACTTTCCATCCATAGACCTTAAAGCACTTTACATTGGGGATAAGTTTCATTTACATTTGCATTGGGGATAAGTGGGGATAAGTGTCATTACATTGGGACATTTACATTGGGGATAAATGTCATTTAAAAGTGTCATTAAAAAGGGCAAGAAGGAAGAAAAATTACTTTCCTGTGTTCCATGGCAGGACTGGGAATAAAGCCAAGGCTTCCTGAATGCCATTGGTCATTATTTCATTTTCTTTAAAAGATTAAAAGGAAATAAACCAACTTTCAACTGAATGAAGCTCACGGAGAATCCAGACACTGATCACAGACAATATGATGTTTCAGTGCCATCCAGAAACTTGCAGACATGCTCACGCATACATCTAATTCCTCTGTGGAACATCACTCAAAAACTCACCCTTTGCCAAAAAATTATTGCAAAGGGAGGAGATCTGTAGAGCCTTGAACAATCGCTGAAAAATTAAGACACCCCTCCAGCTGGCTGAGAGATTAACATTTTATACCTTAAGTACGTATGAAAAAATCCTCTTTCCCCTAAGATCTAATCCTTGATGTTTCTCCTGCCTAACAACAGTCTCCTTATCCTGGGCCAGTAATTAATCACATTGTACCTCCCATCACATTGACCGAACTAATTAGAAACTACAGACTATATCATTTGGCTTAAGCTGGTTGTGGATCAAGGAAACAACAGATCTTTTCAGTTTGGGTTCAGAAGCCAAACTATTACCATTTCTCCCTGTCATAAACAGATAGTTAAGGGTTAATGCCTCTTTTACCTGTAAAGGGTTAAGAAGCTCAGTAAACCTGGCTGACACCTAACCAGAGGACCAATGGGGGGACAAGATATTTTCAAATCTTGGTGGAGGGAAGTCTTTGTTTGTACTATTTCTTTTGGGGGTTGTTCGCTCTTGGGACTAAGTGGGACCAGACATCAGTCCAGGCTCTCCAAATCTTTCTGAATCAGTCTCTCATATTTCAAAATTGTAAATAACAGCCAGGCAAGGCAGATTACTTTTATTTTTGTTTTCTCAACTTGTAAATGTCATTTTTTGGCTGAGAGAGTTTTACCTCTGCTTGCTGTAACTTTGAACCTAAAGCTAGAGGGTGTTCCTCTGGGCTATGTGAATCTGATTACCATGTAAAGTATTTTCCATCCTGATTTTACAGAGATGATTTTTTTATTTTTCTTTCCTTAATTAAAAGCTTTCTTTTTAAGAACCTGATTGATTTTTCCTTGTTTAAGATCCAAGGGGATTGGATCTGTGTTCACCAGGGATTGGTGAGATGAAAGGAGGGGAGATGGTTAATTTCTCCTTGTTTTAAGATCTAAGGGGTTTGGATCTATGTTCACCAGGGAATTGGTGAAGCCTTTCAAGGCTGCCCAGGGAGGGTAAGGTTTTGGGGGCGGGGAACAAGAAGTGATCCAGACACTGAAATTTCTGGATAGTGGCAGAGTTACCAGATCTAAGCTAGTAATTAAGCTTAGAAGTGTCCATTCAGGTCCCCCACATTTGTACCCTAAAGTTCAGAGTGGGGTAGGAACCTTGACAGTCCCCACTTATGGTCTGATGTAGAAATTAGTAATTCATAATTTCTTTGGTGGGCAGTCTGGACTTTTAGGTCATATACGCTGGAACAAATCTATGGCCAAGGAATTCCGCTTAAACAAGTTCCTCCATGCCATTTAAGCCATGTGGTATTCTTCTGAGAAACTATTCTCAGTGAGTGGCTGGGTTGGAGCTCTGCTCTTCTTTCTGATGACTCCCAAAAGCCATGGACACATTGTCATAGGCATATGGCAGGGTAGTGGCTGCTGGAAAGGAAATGTGGACCAGTGCCCCAGAATCACAACATAACTGGAGCAGAGGGCTAAAAGAAGGAAATGTCATGTAGTAAGAGCTAGGGAGTGTGATCTTTTCCTGGCTCAGGGAGGAAATAGTTATTGTGAATTATATGAATGGAGACTGTCAGATCATAGAAGGAGTATAGTCTACTGGTAAGAGCTGGAGACAGCAAAACAAGATACTTTCAACATTTAGGGCTTGGATCAAGTGATGTGTAGTTGTTAATCCTCTTGTTCCAAGCTCTCTGCATAGTCAGGCAGGTATCACTGTATCAGTTACATTTGGGTCATGCTTTCAAGTTTTTCAACTCAACCATAAAACTTACTTTTTAAAATGCAAGCTCAGATTCTGGTGATCATCTAGTTAGAGGGCTTTTCCTTCACCCCCTCCCCCAGAAGTCTGAAGTCAAGCAATGCAATGTTTATTGGGGTTAGTTCCAAGCAAGAATATCCATAGCTCTACACTCTGGCAGAGTGGCTCTGATGCCACAGAGCCTTGCCTGTGTCCCCATTCACCTATTCCCCATTCCCTATTCTCATTTCCCATTCTTCATTTCCTCCTCCTCCTTCTTAGCAGGCCCAAATATATCTGCAATGCACACCTACAATCCCACCCCTTTTGTACCTGATTGGAGGGGTAAGGAGAGAGGTTTTGCTGCGGGCAGGGACAGGCATTTCTTTCATCTTTTAGTGTTTTATACCTTCCCTCCAACCCCCTTTGCCCCTCTCAATGGGTTGCTTGACTTTGCCTTGAGATAGGGGTTGAAACAATCTTAAAGTGTGCTCTTGAATAACACTTTAACTGCTTTTACCTGTTCCCATTGTACTAACAAATCCATCTGACTAGGCAGAGGCAACATACACAGTCTTTGTCCTTTGTTTAAACATATTAGTATAAGATATAAGAGTATCAAAAAGTCAGACCCAAAATTCTATCCCAGGCTATCAAGCAGACCTATACACTAACACACATGATTTCAGGAGCCTTGCACCTTAATCTAACCTGGCACACAATGAAGTCAGCAGAAGTGGCAGAGTCAGGGCTTCTGATACCCATTGTTGTTGCCAATACACAAAATAACAACTGCTCACTTTTTGGCTTCAAAAAGGTAACACCCAATGTGATGCTGGTAGACCAGGTCCTAGCTCATGCCAAAGTCCCAGGCCACACTGAATGCTTATAAATGCATAGCTGAAAGGTGGGCCAATTCGCTAGTATAGATTAAAGTGATTTTTGAATATATAAGAGTGTCTTTGGTGTTTAAACTTCATGAAAACTTATGGTATATTGGATAGATTGTTTTCACTTATCTGTATCCTGTTATAATGTAGTTGCAAACATTTGAATTGTAACTAAATAACCCATCAAAAGAAAAAGACATTTTATGGAATGCAAGTGAAATGCTTTAACAGAAAAGTGCTAATTTCAAAGCACATAATTATAGTGTGTGATGAGCACAGGTCAGAGACTCAAAATGAATTCCTAGCTCTCTGTCATCAAAGGATGAGCCCCTGTGGATAGTGACACTGTCAGCTTATTTTCTGAGAAGAAGCTATAAGTATAGGTTCAGAGAAAGATCCTTCATCTCTGGACTCTTTGGATTCTAATAGGGTGAAACAACTGAACGAGAAGATGAAGATCCCCAGAGTTATTCTGGGTAGCCCTGAAAGACTTTTGGGAAACTGGAAGGTTACATCTCTGCTACCATTTGGAATAATAAACTGTAACTTACCTGTAAATATATTTTACATGTTTTAGCTGCTCAGTAAGGCTCATTCCTTTTCCTTAGCTAATAAACCTTTAGTTAGTTTACTATGGAATTGGCTATCAGCATTGTCTTTGGTGTAAGATCTAGGATATTACTTGATCTGTGGTAAGTGACTAGTCTCTTGGGACTGGAAGTAATCTAGAATATTTGTGATTTTTGCTGTAAGTGACCATTTTATTACAAATTCAAGTTTGTTTGAGTGGCAAGATAGGCCGGAGAGTCTCAGGGAACTGTCTGTGACTCCATGGTTAGAATGGTATAGTGATCCAGGAGTACACATGTGTTAATGGTTTGGTGGAATCTAGTTATAAAACACATCACCATTTTGGGGTGTCTGCCCTGTTTTCTAACAGTATGCCCTGAGACAGGCACTCATGGCCACGAGCCACTCCAGGCAGCATGACACCCAAAATTTAAATATATTATTAATAATAATAAATGGATTTATTTTCCTCCAAACTGGGTTGAATTTCAGCTACACCAAATTCCTCTTTACATTACATTGTGGTGGCTGGTACTTTCAGCTCTGGATGTTCCCAGTTCACTCCCAGGAGTTTTCCAACATGGCAGTGGTTGCAGAAGGAAGAGCACAGTGCGGTGAGGTGACAGCCCTTGTGTGTCAGCCTATGGATCAGAGTTAGTCCTCCACCATATAACTCTGGAGGAGCTGTGCTTGGCTTATCTAGAGCTCCAGTAAGGCCCCAGTTCTACCCTTTCTAATGCACAGGACATAAACCTGTATATGGAAGAAAGATCTGTTTGCCAAGGGTTTTCACTAGAGGGAATATATATGCATGCTCTGTGCATTGGAAGTGGGTGGGGAAAACTCTCATTTCAGGAGAGGCCTAAGAGCTGAAGTAGCTTTCAGTTGAAGTGTCAGCTTTCATTGGTCCCAAAGAACTGTATACAAAACCAGTGGACCACGCACCATCCATCAGCTGGCTGCTGATCTGCTCCCTCATAATCTGCACATAACATAATGAGTCACATATGTACTTTATCAGTATGATGTCATGGCTGAGAGGAGGAAAATTTTGCTACCTCCTAACAGAGTGCAAAAGAAAATGTGGGCAATGCAACCATGGAAGTGAATTGTCTTCTGTTCCACCAGGAAGTTCTTCTGCCTCTAAGGCAGCATGCCTGAGGAATAGCAGATATCAATGAAGGATAAATGGGACATGAAGAAGTACACATGGGAGGAGACGAGAGTCAGCCCTTATCACCAGCATGATCACCATATTCTCAAATAGAGTTATTATGTAAATGATTAAAAACACCAGGAAGAGGAAATTCTGGAAAAATAACAAATATAATAACAATGTATTACATTCATAGGGAGTCGGAGGGTGATCTGTGTTAGAATTATGGCTTTTTGGCCATTTCACAAATTCTTCTTAAAGTACTTTAAAAATTCCCATTCACATTTGCCCTTGTTTTTTCCCTCTTCCAATCAGTTTCATTCATAATTTTCCTCATCCTTGGGAAATTAACCCTTTTGAAATATCCAGTATATATATACACATTACAGATTGAGACTGTCCTCTATTTGCTTATATTGAGAGCAACCAAGTCATGATCACTGGTCCCTAGGCATTCACCAACCTCCAGTCCAGTAACTAATTCATCTTTCTCCATCATAATGAAGTCCAATGTATAGTAACCCCATGTGGGATGAAATAACCTGTATTATAATCTGTAACTGTTAGAAATTCTAATGCAATTTTCTTACATCTGCATACCTTTTCTGAAATGAAGTTCTCCATAATACAAATGTAATGTTCCCATATTACAGACTGATGGTGAAGAAGTTAGCTCATCATGATCTTGGAAGGATATTGGTGTCATCCAGTTAGTGATCTATAATAGACCCACCAATGTATGTCCAAGCCTAGAAATAATCTGTTGACTACAGAAGTTGGAGTTTAGCATAGGTCTTTACTGACTGCAATTTAAACCAGCCCAGACTGTCTCTTTCCTATACCAGAAGAAACCCACAATATTGTGAATCTTTTTGCTTTTGGGGTTTTTGAGTGTGGTGGTACAGTGCTTGGCTAGAAAATATATTGGTTTCAGTTTTGAGGTGTAAGGGCTCCTTATGCTGCTCTCTTGGTTCACTGTTAGAGTTCCAAGTCTAGAGAAGGGAATCTTTTCCTGTTCTAGTCATACCTAAATTTAAATACATGTAGATGATTAAATCAAATTACATCAATTAAAGTAAATCAATTAAAATTAAAAGTAATTAAATTGCATGAACATAACTCAAAACAAAGTCTGAGGGGGAAATGGCAAAAAAAAGAAAAAAGAAAAAAAAAGTGTCATCTGTGGAGTGAAAGTTGAGAATAATCATCCAGTTGAAGCTTTCATGAGCCATACCATGAACTTTTCTAATCGTGAGAAGAACAGGACTACTTGTGGCACCTTAGAGACTAACAAATTTATTTCAGCATAAGCTTTCGTGGGCTACAGCTCTCTTCTTCGGATGCATAGAATGGAACACACAGATAGGAGATATATATACATACAGAGAACATGAAAAGGTGGAAGTACGCATACCAACTTGAAGAGGCCAATCAATTGAGATGAGCTATCATCAACAGGAGAAAAAAAAAGTCATCTCAATGATCACTTCAAAGTTTTTTTTTCTCCTGCTGATGATAGCTCATCTCAATTGATTGGCCTCTTCAAGTTGGTATGCGTACTTCCACCTTTTCATGTTCTCTGTATGTATAAATATCTCCTGTCTGTGTGTTCCATTCTATGCATCCGAAGAAGTGAGCTGTAGCCCACAAAAGCTTATGCTGAAATAAATTTGTTAGTCTCTAAGGTGCCACAAGTACTCCTGTTCTTTTTACAATTAGAAAAGTTTGTGGTATGGCTCATGAAAGCTTCAACACTTCTAACAGAGGCATCCCTTTGGGTATCAGCAGAGAAAGCCAATAATAACCACACTCACAGAATTGCTACTTGGTGTAGGAAGGAACTGTGATCCACTCCTAAGGGCTTGTCTCCTACCCAGGTAAGTCAATCTAAATTACTTTACTGTTGGAGTACCAGGTCAAACACCATAGAGAGTTCTAAGTATATTATGTCAGAGGATCCTGAAGATGTATATTATTTCAAAGGAGCCTAAGGAACTTTGGTGTCCAAATCCTGTTGCCTTTCACTGCAGATGAACACCGAACTCCCAAAATCTAGTAACAATTCTGAGGTGCTCAGATATTGTGGTGCTGAGGTGCTCAGATACTGTGGTGATCAATGGCTCCATGTCTAGTTGGCAGCTGGTATCAAGAGGAGTGCCCCAAGAGTCAGTCCTGGGGCCGGTTTTATTCAATATCTTCAGTGATGATCTGGAGGATGGCATGGACTGCACCCTCAGCAAATTTGCAGATGACACTAAACTGGGAGGAGTGGTAGATACACTGGAGGGTAGGGATAGGATAAAGAGAGACCTAGACAAATTAGAGGATTGGGCCAAAAGAAATCTGATGAGATTCAAAAAGGACAAGTGGAGAGTCCTGCATTTAGGATGGAAGAATCCCATGCACTGCTACAGACTAGGAACCAAGTGGCTAGGCAGCAGTTCTGCAGAAAAGGACTTAGGGGTTACAGTGGACAAGAAGCTGGATATGAGTCAACAGTGTGCCCTTGTCGCCAAGAAGGCTAACAACATTTTGGGCTGTATAAGTAGGAGCATTGCCAGGAGCTCAAGGGACGTGATCATTCCCCTCTATTTGACATTGGTGAGGCCACACCTGGAATACTGTGTCCAGTTTTGGCCCCACACTACAAGAAGGATGTGGAAAAATTGGAAAGAGTCCAGCGGAGGGCAACAAAAATGATTAGGGGACTGGAGCACATGACTTATGAGGAGAGGCTGAGGGAAGTGGGATTGTTTAGTCTGCAGAAGAGAAGGATGAGGGGGCATTTGATATCTGCTTTCAACTCCTGAAAGGGGGTTCCAAAGAGGATGGCTCTAGACTGTTCTCAGTGGTAGCAGATAACAGAACAAGGACTAATGGTCTTAAGTTAGTTGCACTGGGGGAGGTTTAGGTTGAATATTAGGAAAACCTTTTTTCACTAGGAGGATGGTGAAGCACTGGAATGGGTTACCTAGGGAGGTGGTGGAATCTCCTTCCTTAGAGGTTTTTAAGGTCAGGCTTGACAAAGCCCTGGCTGGGATGATTTAGTTGGGGATTGGTCCTTCTTTGAGCAGGGGGTTGGACTAGATGACCTCCTGAGGTCCCGTCCAGCCTTGATATTCTATGAGTCTATACATCAAAAGTTTTATGGGAGCTGAAGGCTTAACTCTCTCCTTTGAAAATCCCAGCCAAAGAATAAAATCAAACAGTAGTAAATGCAATTAGATTCTGACCTCAGCTAAACATATTAGTAAAGCCCACAGAACTCAAAGTGGTTATTAAATTATAACTGAGATGTGAATTTTCCAATTCAAGTTCGCATGAGCATCTCAACTTTGAAAATCTCCATGGCACATGCCTCCAAAGGCCACAGAGACTATATATGGTTTGGAGCATCATTGAATGCTGTTGAATGCTGATCTGACATCTTACGCTCATTGGGCAAGTGTTTCTTGCAGACAGGTATGTCTGAGCATCTTTGTATCATTGCAATCAATGGGCCATATTCTAGTCACATTAATAGGGCGTAAATCAAGAATAATTCCTTTGGTGTGAAACTAGAGTCATTTGGATGTGAAAGAGACATGTTTTATTTTAATCATTCTCAAAGGGAACAAACTGACATACATCCAGCTATGGCAATTTATGCCAACTGAGATATTAGTACAGTTTTATGAAATGTTTTCTTTCTCATTTCTCTAAGCAACTTAAAATTGGCAGTGGGAATAAAGATGAGAAATTATTATGTAATGAGACAAATTCTGATCATGGATAAAATTTTCAAAAGCACCTAAATGACTTGGGTGCTTATCTCCAATTTTGAAAATTGACTGGAGGGGCTCAAAAGCAGGTTTTCTTGGAAATCAGTGTTTTGACATTGTAATCCCTTTGTTATTGGTTGAGTATAGATCTGATTCAAAGTTTTCTGTTGAAAAAAATCCTTTTTGGAGAAAATAGAATTTATAATGAAAAAAATCTGTTTTTTTAGAACATGCTGGGGTTTCAGTTATTTGATGATACCTTCTCCCCAAAATGGAGGGGTTTTTGGGATGTGTGTATGTGTGGAAAATACAAATAAGAAAATAAATTCAGTTTCATCAATAATTTTCATGGAAAAAATCAATCAGAACCAAGTCAGGAGAGTCAGATTCTTTAGGTCCTACATACATCCTATTTTTTTCCAGTGCAGATCTGTTGTGGCTGCATTGACATTTATGGTGTTTTATAGTCTGAATTAATACTGATATAACTGAATCTGAAAGCTGTCTCTTCATATCCAGAATTTGAGCATATATTAAATTTCTTGAACATAAACTAAATGGAAACCAAAAGTCTCATTTTCCTCTCATTTACACAGGTATGAATCAGGAGTAAAGCTATTGAAATAAATGCAATTGCACTAGTGTAGAAGAGGTAGCAGGGTTTTATTTTCTTTCAGAAAAACACAAAGGGACAGATCCCCAGCTGGTATAAATTGTCCATAGATCCACTGGAGTCAATAAGCTAGATCACTGGCTGAGCTCTATTGAATTCATTTTACTTCAGTTGAGGATGTTATCCAGATATTTAATCTTCTTTCATTTAAGAATTCAGTTGGACAAAGGTGTGAAGAATATTCTGTAAACCAGAGAACATAGGAGGTAGCTAGGAATTGCCACACTGACTCAGACCTCTTGTCCATCTAACCCAGTATCCAGTCTCTGACAGTGACCAGTAGTACCAGGTGACGGAAAGAATGGTGCAAGAACCATATGGAACAAAGATGTGGTGTAATCTGCTCTCCATGAAGATCTCATCTTGATCTCTAACAGAAGCTGGTTCAAGCCTTCAGGTATGAGATGTTACATTTTTTCCAAAATAATATTTGTAGCATTAACTATTATAACTCTGGATATGTTAGTTATCCATGTAATCGACCAACCCCTCTTTAAATTATCCCGCTTTGAACGTGTGAAGCAGAGGTAATTTCCACCTCTTGTGCCAACTTTCCAAGGGACCCTAATCCATTTGTGAACTGACCACCCACTATTTGGCATCTGTATGTATCTGCCCCTGGAATTATCACCTGACAAATAGTATTAGCAGAAAAAAGTCTGTTGGGCGATTGGAGCCAGATCCTGTTTTCAGCTCCAAGGGTGGAAATTTAAGCCAAAGGACTTTACTCCAGATTTTCACCAGCATAACAAATCAGAATTAGACCTAGGTAGTTAAGGCCCTAATCCTGAAAACCTTCTACATAACTGTAAGCATGCTGCTTAAGCAGAACTTCTTGCTATTCATGTTTTCAGAACAGAGGCTCTAGTATCTTGTCTGAATGTTTATCTGTCCCTTCCATCTTTTTAGAATGACAGGATAGGGTTTAGGGAACATAGAGTCATGGAATCAGGTCTTGTGGGATTTATCCCTGCTTCAAGGAGTGGAGGGGGATCTAGTGTGGTAGAGACAGGGCTGGAAGTCAGGTCTCCTGGGTTCTTTTCTTGACTGAGGTACTTACCCATTGTATGGAATTGTCCTGGTCATGTTACTTTTCTTAATTCACCCCAGTCTTTCTTCCTTGTAAAGCACTTTGAGATCTCTGATGCTGTGGTGATGGGGACTATATAAGAATCTAATATAGATAGAGTTACAGAAGAAGAAATAGTAATTCTTAATGGTTTTTGTCCATTTGCCTCCTGAATTCTAAGTTACTGTATGCTGCAAAATTTCTGCATCTTTATTCTTTCTCTTTTTTTTTCTCAGTGTTCCCTTGTCATGCCTTTTTTGAGTGTATTGCTTAGTTGAACTTTTCCAGTTTTTGTTTTGTAAATGTGTGTATCCCATTTTGTAAGTTCTCCTCTCTTTCCTGGGAATTAGATGTCAAACCTTGTGTTTGTCTTTATTGGCATAAGGTACTTGGACCTTCATTTTTTTCTATGTTTTGGTCGCTATCCTAACTGATGTTTTGTTTATTTGGTTTTTGGCATTTTGAGATGATTTTTTCTTGCTGACATACAGAAACTATGTTTCAAAAACATACAATATCAAACAGAAAACACAGTTATTTTCAAAAAACTGGAAAATTGCATTGTCCAAAAATTAATTAGTTTGAGAACAAAACTGAAGAGAAATTAATGTTTTTTTTAAAGAAATCATTGGAAAAGTTTAAAGACTAAACCAACTGAACAACCACCAAAATAACCCAGTTTGTACTGAAAACCAATGGAATTACAATGATTTCAGAATTTCAGATATTTTCAAAAATAGGGAGCATGTAGTACTTATAGACTGTAATCAAATCACCCCTTAACTGTCTTTTTCATGAGATAAATACATTTTGCTCCTGAAGTCTATCATTATTTATGTGTTCCTATCTTTTAGTCATTTTCATGGCTCTTCTCTGAACTCATTCTCATTTATCAACCCCGTTCTTGAATTGTGGGCACCAGAACATGATGTAGTATTTCATCATTGATCTCACCAGATCCAAGAAGAGAGGTAAAATAACCTCTCTAGTCCTACTTGAGATTTCCTTGTTTATGCATCGCAAGATCAAACTAGCTCTGTAGGCCACTGTGAAAGACTGGAAACTTGTGTTCAGTTGATTATCTACCACAAATCTTTTTCATAGTTATTGCTTCCCAGGACAGAGCTGCCTCTCAGGTAAGTATGGCCTACTTTTATTGTTCCTAGATGTGCACATTTACATTTAGCCATATTAATACAGATACTGTTTTCTTGAGCAGTTCACCAAGCAATCAAGTTTACCAATCAATCTAGGTAGCAATCCAAATCCGAGCAATCCAGATAGCAATCCAAGCAATTCAAGCAATTCTCTTCCTATCTATCACTCTTCCAATTTTTGTGTCATCTGCAAACTTTATCTGTGACTTTTTTTTTGTTTTCTTCCAAGTCATTGATAAAATGTTAAATAGTGTAGGGCCAAGAACTGATCTCTGCCAGACTCCATTGGAAAAACACCAGCTTAATGACGATTCTCCATTTGCAGTTAGATTTTGAGACCTATCTCTTAGCCAGTTTTAAATTCATTTAATGTGTGCCTTCTCAGTTTTATATGTTTCCACTTTTTTAATCAAAATGTCATGTGGTATGAAGTCAAATGCCTTGCATACATCTATGTATATTACATACACTTTTACCTTTATCAATGAAATTTGTTATATCATCAAAAAAAATCAAATTAGTTTGACAGAATCTAGTTTCCATAAATCCATGCTGATTTTAGTTAATTACATTACTCTCCTTTAGTTTTTTATTAATCAAGCCCCTTATCAGCTGCTACATTATCTTACTCAGAATTGATGTCAGGCTGAGAAGCCTATAAATACCCAGGTAATTCCATTTGCCATTGTTTGAAAAAATTGCACATTGGTTAGCTTTCTTCTAGTCTTTTGATACTTTCCCAGTGCTCCAAGACTTATTGAAAATCAACATTAATTGCCAAGCAAGCTCCTTATCCAGCTCTTTAAAAACACTTAGATGCAAATTATTTGCATCTGCTGATTTTAAAATGTCTAACTTTAGTTGATTCTGTTTAACATAATCCATTATATTTGTGGTGTGGAAAGAGTATTATCATCGCAATGTGACACTATACCATATTTCTCCCAAATACAGAATAGAATTATATACTATATTGATAATTCTACCATTACTATCTAGTAATTGGACCTATACCATTATCAGGATTCTTTTTCTTCCTAATTTATTGAAAAAAAAATCTTTTCTTCTTTTTTTCTTTAACTATGGGCTATAGATTTCTCCTTGTGTTCCTTTGCTTCCCTTATCAATTTGCTGCAATTCCTGACTTCTGATTTAGATTCATTACTGTCAACTTCCCGTTTCCTCCATTTGTTTTATATAGGGGAAGTTGTTAGAGGGGAATATATCTTTTTGGGCATCTAATAAGGCATTTGTAAAATGATTCCCAATTATAATTCACATTTTTGTAATTAAAGTTTTCCTCCCAGCTGATTTGGCTCACAATTGTTTTCAGTTTTGTGAAACTGGCCCTATTAAGCACAGAGTATATATATTAGTGGTCTGGACTTCATTGTACTTACACATTGTAAATGTGATCAAGCTAACAGTAATCCTTAGTTCTGTGATCAGTTTTTCTTTATATGGTAGGACAGAGTTTAATCTAGAATTACCCTATTTTAGATGCAACAATTTTGAGTTAGGAAATTGTCCCCTATTTTGTTTAGGAATTCCAAAGATATTTTAGTACTCTCTGCATGAGACTTCCATCACATTTTATTCAGGTTGATGTTCCCCACATGATTGTACCATAGCATCACATTAGGAGCTCATGTTAACCCTTAGATCCTCCTCACATTCACTGCTTTCCAGCACTCACATTCCCTAGATGGCTTTCAAAGTCTCCATCAAGATATTTGTATGAGTAGTAAAACCTCCATCAACACAAAAAAGGTGCAAAATCTTAACTCAATTTTAACTGAAATGGGAATTTTGTGCCTTAATATTTTATATGCTTCTTTTCTTTTTGATTACTCCAAGTCCTTTTCCTTTGCAGGCAGCACCAAGTATGTGGAAGGAGATGGTCAATAGAACTACCTTGAGCGAGTTCCTTCTTCTGGATTTCTCTGACATTCGAGAGCAACAGATTTTATACTCCATGGTGTTCCTACTCATTTATCTAGCAGCTGTGACAGGGAACCTTCTTATCATTGCAGTTGTAGCCCTCGATTGCCACCTTCTCACCCTCATATATTTCTTCCTATTCAACCTATCCTTCCTAGACCTCTGCTACATCTCTGTCACCATCCCCAAGATGTTTGCCGACTCCCTAAACAACACAGGTCCATTTCCTTCTTTGGATGCATCACCCAAGTCTTTCTGGCTATTTCACATGCAGCCACAGAATGTGCCTTTCTCTCCATGATGGCATATGATCGCTATGCTGCCATCAGGATGATCATGAGCAGGGGCACCTGCGCCCAGATGGCAGCTGTTTCCTGGGTCAGTGGATTCCTGTATTCAGTGCTTCACACAGGCAACACCTTTAGGTTGCCCTTCTACCATTCCAATGTTGTTGACCAGTTCTTCTGTGATATCCCTCAGTTGCTCAAGCTATCCTGCTCTGACACATACCTCAACAAGGTTGTGGTGGTCCTCTTTGGGGTGTGCTTGGCACTGGGCTGTTTTGTGTTTATCATCGTGTCCTACATTCAGATATTTTCCACCGTGCTGAGGATCCCCTCCTGCAGGGAAGGTATAAAGCCTTCTCTACCTGCCTGCCACACCTCGTGGTCATTGGCTTATTCTTTGGCACTGTCAGCTTTGTGTATATGAGGCAAACCTTAATGTCTTCTTCCTTTTGGGATCTGTTGGCATCTGTGCTGTATGCCGTGCTGCCACCATTATCAAATCCAATCATTTATAGCTCGAGGAATAAGGAGATAAGAGAGGCTCTGGGTAGGGTGATAGCCAGGAAATGTTTTTCCAAAAAGTGGAATGTCCATTTTTAGTTTGACTTGACTGGAATCTTGGGAAACCCTTATTCATGTGAGTGACACTGTTGACTTTGGTGGAGTTTCTCCTGATTTACACATATGTGAGTAGATGGACAATCTGCCCTGTGGTAGACTTAGGAAGGGATTTTCAAAGTCGTCAAAGGGAACTGGCCATCTATTGAAATTCCAACATTGATCCTAACTACTTCAGCTGTAGACTTGGATTCCAACTTCTGCTAAGCTTGGGTGGTGCATAGCTGCAGGGGAGAGGAGTGGGTGTTTGGGACCGATTTTTTGCTGGCAAAAAATAAGCACATTTTAAAAGGCTGGTGAACCTTTGTGAGCTTTCTCTTGGGACCTTTGCCCTTGAGGGTATGTCCACACTGCAGCTAGGAGTCAGCCTTCCAGCCCACCTAGACAGACTTGTGCTAGTTGTGCTCAAGCTAGCCTGCTAAAGCAGCAGTGGAGACAGTGCAGCTCAAGCAGCAGCTAAGGCTCTCAAGCATTGTAATGCTCGGGTTGCCAGCCTGAGTCTCTGCAATGCACACAGTCCTAGTTTTAGTGCACTAGCTCAAATGAAACTAGTGTGAATCTGTATACACAAGCTGGCAAGGTTACTCCCATCTGCAATGTAGACATGCTCAAGATACCCCAGCTATTAATGTGTGTGTCTCAGAAAGAAACCAGCATCTTTGTGGAAAGAGTGTTCTGTTTTCCCAGCCCTACTTCCCTTTCTTTCTGACCTAATGTTGCCCTACTCTATCTGTTTTCCTTATGTTCCTTATTGGGTGTCAAGGCTTGGAGGTCCAGATGGTGGAATGAGGGCAGAGGAAAAGAGAGTGATGGACCTTCTATACACCAAACATTTACTGTGAGATTTTCAAAACCTCCCAAATAGTAGAGCTGGTTGGAATTTATAGGTCAAAAATGGTCTGTTGACGAAAATGAATATTTTTTCCAGAAGATTTCAATTTTAATCCAAATTTTCTGTTATTTATGAAAAACAAACAAATAAAAACACACACAAAAAATGAAAATAATAAATGAAGGACATAAATCCACACCATGTAGAGGTCAAGCATAGGAGTTTATTACACACAGTGCTGGTAGAGTGTCACCTCGTTTATTAGGCTCAGAGACACTGTCAGTTAATGGATTACGATAGAATACATAGATTTTCCATGGGCGGGGGAAAGTGACAAGGTTGACAGTTCCACACCCTGGGATAGGTTTTGCAGCAGAACAAAATAGCACATTAGCCAATGGTTAACAGGTTACATAATGTCTCTGCCCACAGTTTTAAGTTAGCAAGTTAACATTTAGTTAATACTTTGATAAAATGTTATTAGTATAAAATATATATGTTTAATTCTGATTTGAGGTCCAGAGGAATGGACCAACTCTTTTGATTTTCCAACAGGTACATTCCTAGGGGTTAAAGCGAAAAAAAACAATGAGAGTATATGACAATATAGATTGTCTCCTTTATGTCTTAAGGCAGGCATTGGTCCCTGGGAAGGGAGGTGGAAGGATGCCATATCTTATACTGATGTGCCAAGTTTTCATCAGCTCCAGGTTGGAACTGTGAGAAGAATATTTTCCTACAGAAGAAACACAATAGGAACAGCGATCCTTTGTTCAATCTGAAACATAATGATTTAGTTATTGTTTCAACTGGCATTTTTGCTGACCAAGCATATCTTTAGCAAAGGCAATGTTATCTTGTTTACCCCGGCTTTCTCTTAGCTGATTACTATTTGCTAGGTCTCTAGTCTCTTGACCAAACTCTGGACTTTAGATCTGGAAGAGAGCTGGCACAATCCATATACCAGGTTGTTATATAAAATGCACATGGATTTTAACCCTTCAATCAAAAAAAACAATAAAAATGCTTGGGATATTAAATATGATTCATTTTTGAAAAAATCGTTTTGGTGTTTAGAAAATGAAAACTTTTACTAGAAATGGAAACATCTATGTAAATGCAGTTTCAAAACTTAAATATTTTGTACTAAAATAAGTTTGTAGAAGCCCAAGTATTTTGAGACAAAATGATTTTTCAGTACTAATTTTAATATTTTAATTAACAGTTTAATTTTGATTGATGTTTTCATTTTTCAGTAACTAATTTTCATTTTTAAAGCAATTTTGTGTTTTAAAAAAATATTATTTTTAACCAACACGTCAAAAATGTCAATTAAAAGAAATAAAAGATAAGGCTGTCAAGCAATTTAAAAAAAATCACAATCATGTCATTACAATTAATCACAATTAATTGTGCAATTAATCACACTGTTAAACAATAGTAGAATACCAATTATTTAAAAAAATTGTGCTCTAAAAAACAAAAGAAATAGTATTTTTCAGTTCACTTCATACAAGTACTGTAGTGCAATCTGTTTATCATAAAAGTCAAAATTACAAATGTAGAATTATGTACAAAAATAACTGCATTAAAAAATAAAACAATGTAAAACTTTAGACCCTACAAGTCCATTCAGTCCTACTTCTTGTTCAGCCAGTCTCTCAGACAAACAAGTTTGTTTTCATTTTCAGGAGATAATACTACCCACTTCTTGTTTACAATGTCATCTGAAAGTGAGAACAGGTGTTCACATGGCACTGTTGTAGCCAACGTTGTAATATATTTATGTGCTAGATGCATTAAAGGTTCATATGTCCCTTCATCTTCAACCAGAACCACCATTCCAGAGGGCATCATCCATGCTGATGACGGGTTCTGCTCAATAACAATCCAAAGCAGTGCAGATCAATGCATGTTCACTTTCATCACCTGAGTCAGATGCCACCAGTAGAAATTTGATTTTCTTTTTTGATGGTTTGAGTCCCATAGTTTCTGCAGCAGAGTGTTGCTCTTATAAGACTTCTGAAAGCATGCTCCACATCTTGTCCCTCTCGGATTTTGGAAGGCACTTCAGATTCTTAAACCTTGGATTGAGTGCTGTAAATATCTTTAGAAATTTTACATTGGTACCCTCTTTGCTTTTTGTCAAATCTGCAGTGAAAGTGTTCTTAAAATGGACACCATGTGCTGGGTCATCATCTGAGACTGCTATAATATTAGTTAACACATTATTTTTTGAACAAGAGTCATCAGCATGGTAGCCAAAGCATGAAGGGGCATTCGAATGTTTAGCATATCTGGCACATAAATACTTTGCAATGCCGACCACAAAAGTGCTATGCAAATGCCTATTCTCACTTTCTGGTGACATTGTGACTAAGAAGCCAGCAGCATGTAAACAAACTTGTTTGTCTTAGCGATTGGCTGAATAAGAAGTAGGACACAATTTTTTTGAGTTAATCACATGAGTTAACTGCAATTAAGCGACAGCCCTAGTGAAAATGAACAAACAAACAAACAAACAAAAACACCTTGGGGAGAGAGGGGTGATTTTCAAAAGGATCACTGGCTGTTAGTTGTCCAGCTGCTCTTGAAAATCCTACTAGGCATCTAAATACCTTTAAAAATCTGGCTCTCAGACACTTAGAAATCTCAGCCTCATTGATGTTCAACATCCATGCACCTAAATCAGGTTTTAAAATGGAACTTAGGCTCCTACGTCACTTTTCAAGATTTTACCATATGTGTTTTACCCACGGTCACATGGGAAGCCAGTGGCAGAGTAAGACATTGACTCCAGCTCTCCCAGCACCTTCCTGCTTTCTTTTACCAGAAATGTGCTGCCTTTCTATTTCATTGTGTTTTCCCATGTTCTTGCCTTGCAAGAAAGGCCACATTGAGCCAATCAGTCCATGAACCATCCTCTCAGTCAGAGCGAATTTAAGTGGTGACAATTTTCCAGTAGCAACTTGTCCAAAATATTTTCCTCCCCTCTGGGTGTTGAAGAGAGCTCAAAAGGCCCTTCCACTCCTACAATGACAGAGGCAAATGGAGAGGGAGGTGCAGCATCAGAGCAGCCCATAAGATTGCTTGCATCAGTATGAGATGGTGGGCCGCATCTGGAGAATACATTGGGACCAGCATGAAGTGCCTAAATACCTTTAAAAATCTGGCTCAGAGTCACTTTTGAAAATGGGATTTAAACTCCTAAATCTCTAAGGTGCTTGTGAAATGATCCTTGAGGTATCTCTTCATTTCAGAGTTAACCCAGATTTTAGTCCAAAAGCCCCTACTATCCACACACAAAACCCTGTGACCCAGGATTGGAGATGCTTTGAATCCAGGCTGGCTAACCCAGTTAGAGGTGTGTCTTAGAGTCCAGGCTCTGCTTTTATCTGGGATGGAACATGTCCACTTTGCAATGAGGAGACAGGCTACTGAGAGTCCTCCATGTCTTCCCCCATGGTTGTATTTTCCTGCCTTTCTACCTACACCCTTCTTCTGCATTAAAAGTCACCTACCAGTCTATATGCACCGGTTTGGGATTAAACCTCACATTCCAGATGACCTGCTCTACACAGCCCCTGGAAAGCACTTGAACAGAGGAACCATCTTGGAAACCCTCTTCCTGGGTTATACAGTGTAACTTTTTAACACCCAACTCTTGTGAGGCACATCTGTATTTATGTCTCCCAGAAGCTTGAGTGAGATCCTACCCACTGTCATTTGAGGTACCAAATGCAACAGTAAGAGACATTTGCTTGAACAACAATTTTACTTTTTAAATAAATGTAATTGAGACAAGTTCAGGACCACTTTGTGGTTACAGTGCATGAATATTCCACCAATGCAGAAATGAATGTGCAAGGAAACAGTGAAGTTGAAGCAATTGAGATGGGATTTTCAAAGTAGTCCAAAGGAGTTCGTTGCTGACCTCACACTGAAAATCATGTCTAATTACCATAGGCCCTGCTGAACATCTCATTCATGCCCTAGAAAACACTTAACCACATATTCAACTTTAATCCTTCAATGGGCCTACTCATATGTTTAAAGTTAAGCACTTGCCTAAGTATTTTTCTGGATCTCTGCCTTAGTTCAAAACATTGAAAGGAGATGAGTTTTAGAGTCATAATCATGGAGTTTTTGGATAGGAGTCTATGACCATTTAGACCAACTGACGATCTCCCATTCAGTTTTAAAAGGCCTGATTATAATTCTTCAGTGTATCCACCCAGGAAAGAGAAATTGAGCATGTTAAAAAGTAACCAGTCAAAACAGCTCAAATGTCACACATTTAAAAACAGGATCTGCTTGTAAATGAGCTATAGAGCAAGAAATATTCAAATAAATTATTTGGTGACTAATGCTGAATGAATATTTTATGAAAATCATGATCTAGACAAAGACAGTTATAAAAGAAAAAAGAACAATAATTTTCATGGATTATCTATTTATCTAACCAAGCTCCTGTCTCTACTACTGTCTATTGCAGAGATCCCCAAATTATGGGGCGAGGAACCTTTGTTGGGTCATAGTGAGGCATGTGCCAACCTACAGGGGGGCAGGAATGGAGTGCTACCCAGACCCACGCCACTCCCAGTTCTGCTTTGGCCCCACCCCAGCTATGGCTCCTTCTCCTGGATCCATGTCCATCCTACTCCCAGCCTCAGCCCCGACCATGGCCTAGCCACAGCTCTGCATTTGGCCCTGGCCCTGATCCGGCTCCAACCTCAGCCCCTGGCCACAGCTCTGTTCCAGGTCCTGCACCTGGCCCCAGACTTGCCCCCCTCTGTGGCCCTAGCTTTAATCCCCTGACCCATTTCCTCATCAACCCCTCCCCTCACAGGAGAGGCAGCCCTCTCCTGGCCCCAGCTCCTGGAGAGCAGGGAGGGACAGGGGTAAGAGAGGGGATGCAACCCTGAAATCTTTGGGGACCACTGGACTATTGAATATGTAATGTAACAACTATATATTCAAATAATAAAGCCAAACTGAACAGGGAACTGCCACCTATAAGCAGCTTGTCCAAATCACTGGGTACTCTGATGTTGGTCCCTCAGTCTCTTCTGTTGAAGCTGTTCCACTGTGGACAAACAATTAAAGAGACATTGGAGCATGGCAATGGGTTTCCCACTCTCTAGAAGAGGGCTTTAAAAACCACACAACAGAGTCCTTCTATCTGTCACTCTCTGTCTAATCCAATGATTGTTTTTAAATATTTATCGACAGTAGAACAGCTTCAACAAGAGAGACTGACCATAGCGATAAATAAATAAATAAGCAGTAGCCAAATCCTGCAAATCAAGGCACCTTTAGACACATTTGGATCCTTGTGTGGATGAAAGGCCATCAGCCAAAACCATCTGTCTTTGAAGGGAATGTCTAAATCCCAGTGGTCGTGGTTACAGGGCTAGCTGAACCTCTGACCCTTCTCTGGTCTCTCTGACTTCACCCATAAGGTATTGGCCTTGTGCCTGCCCATCTCCTATGACTGAGTCACATGATTCATCTCCTCTTAAATTTGTCCCAGGCAACATCCCCCTGTGCACTAATTGCGATTTCCCAGCAGATCAGACTGTCTTTGTCCATGCAGCTCTTCTGTTGGGAGCTCTGACCTGCAGTACGTAGAGTGACCAGACACCCTTCTCCAAATAAAATCTGATTTATTTACCACAGTAAGAACAAAGCAGAACATAATAGAAAAGATTACATAGAAACCCCACATCTGTCTCACCAAAAATTTCAGTGGAATAAAATATTGTTCTCTTTATTCAGGCTCAGATTGTCTTTAGGAAACATGGCAAAGTTTTTCTCCTCAAACAAGTGTTTCTATCATATCAAGAAAGATATTCATTTAGATAAAAATAGTAAAAAGATGCTTATCCAAGGCTCTAGGTGCCTGAAAATATCACTAATAACACAATACAATCTTGAAAACCTTTAAAATAATAATTTCTACAGAATCTCAGCCATCCACACTCCTAGAGAATCTTTTTCCACCCTCCATAATTGTTAGAAGTAAAGCTTCACCTTTGACAGAAAACCCAATTAAATAGGTGATCACATCGACACCTCCA
This sequence comes from Gopherus flavomarginatus, assembly GCF_025201925.1. NCBI lineage: Eukaryota > Metazoa > Chordata > Testudines > Testudinidae > Gopherus > Gopherus flavomarginatus. The sequence continues at coordinate 1,319,738 of NW_026114602.1, forward strand.
AAAGATGACAATAAGATGCCATAATCTAATCAAATTTATCCGACCCTCCCAAATTCCTCCCCCGCAAAATCTACAACAAATCAACTAGTCAATTAAAAAACAACGACAACAAAGACAAAGAAAATAGAACAAACAAATAATGCCTTTCAGACCCCAAGTAGATGTTTTATCTCAAAATAAGAGACGAGACAGAAAGTCCATGAATTCCAATGTGGACTTACTTCTGGCCACTGATTTTATGGGTAATGTGCTTAGATAGTGTGGTGATGATGGCCAAAATAGATCCTTAAATTAGAAAGATAGATTGTGATTTTATTTCTGCTGGGGTAAACACATGAAACAAAGAAATAAATCAACCAGCCAATCAATACAACAAAACAAGAAACAGAGACAATCCAATAAACTAAACTTTCCATATTCCAATCAAAAATTTTACCCCTAAAAAGAAGGGTCACAGCCTCCATGAAGTCCATCAGGGCCTTAGCTATGGCTTCATATTTTATATTCAAAGTGCTTGGATAGTGTGGTGACTGTGGCAGAACAAATTCCTAAGATAGATAGATTCTGATATTTTTTCATTCTTGTGTAATTCAATTGACTTCAGTCGAGTAAGTGTGGATTTTTACTACTGCATAAACAGACTGCACACGATGGCAACAGTGTTGTCATCAGTTCTTTATATTTATAAGGAAACATAGGATAAAACCACAGTCAGGGGAGACAGATAGTACTCTTATTCTTGGTGAATAACCTCCACCCAGTCAGCTTTCCAATTGCATCTTTGATCTTCTTATTCCTCATGCTATAGATAATTGGATTCATCACTGGAGGCACCATGGAATAGAGAATAGCCACTAAGATATCCAGCCCTGTTATTGAGCTGGAGGTGGGCTTCAGATAGGCGAAGGAGGAAACAGAAATAAACATGGAAATGACAATGAGATGAGGAAGGCAGGTGGAGAAGGCTTTATGCCGGCCCTGCTCAGAGGGGATTCTCAACACTATTTTGAAGATCTGAACATACGACACAATTACGAAAACAAAGCAACCTACAGCTAAACATGCACCAAATGCAATAACCCCAAACTCACTGAGGTATGAGTCAGAGCAGATGAGTTTGAGTAGCTGAGGGATTTCACAAAAGAATTGGTCCACCACGTTGTCTCCACAAAAATTTAATGCAAATGTGTTCCCAGTGTGTAGTGCGGAGTAGATAAGACCACTCATCCAGGCACTTGCAGCCATTTGAACACAAGCTCTCCTGTTCATCACTCTCTCATAGTGCAGAGGTTGGCAGATGGCGATGTATCGGTCGTACGCCATGATGGTCAGTAAGGCAACATCTGATGAAAGAAGGAACATGAAGAGAAAGAGTTAGACAATGCATCCAGAATAGGAAATCAACCTAGTGTTGCTTAGAGAATTAGCCATGGATTTGAGGACAGTGACAGAGTTGGAGCCGAGGTCTAGGATGGACAAATTCATCAGGAAGAAGTACATGGGGGTGTGAAGATGGTGGTCAAAGGCTACAACCATGATGATGAGAAGATTACCAACCAGGGCTGCCAGGTAAACCAATAGAAATAGAACAAAGTGCAAAATCTGCAGCTCCCAGATGTCAGAGAATCCCAGAAGAAGGAATTCAGTTACAGTGGTTCGCTTGGATATTTTCTTTCTCAGTACATTGAGTGATGGCTGTGGAGGGAAGGAGAAGGGCATTAGGGCAGGATTAGAGTCTCAGAGGATTGACCCTGACTTCCCTCTTCATAATATCTCATGATGTGAACTTCAAAGGAGCATAGAGTTTGTCACTTCCATTCACTGTGGGTGGTGAGTGCTCCTCACCACAGAGATTCAGAGCACTAATCAGGGGGTTGTCACATGAGTGTAAAGTGGCATAGCTCCCTTAAAGTCAATGGGGTTGCATCAGTTTACACAATTAGAGGTTCCTGCTGGGAGTCTAAGCTCTGGAGTGGGGCTGGGCATGTGAGGTTTGGGGTGCAGGAGGTTGCTCCAGGCTGGAACTGAGGGATTTGAAGAGTGGGAGGGGGATTAGGGCTGGGGCACAGAGTTGGGGCATGGGGAGAGGCTCAGTAGTGCAGGCTGTAAGCAGCACTTACCTCAAGTGGGTCGCGGAAACAGTGGCATGTCCCTTTCCCGGTTCCTATGCAGATGCACAGCCAGGCATCTCTGAACACTGCCCCATCCCAGGCACCGCCCCTGCAGTTTCCATTGGAGCACTAGGGGGGCATCGGAGTGTGTAGGAGCCTGATCAGCACCATGCCATGGCTTCCAGACGCTGCATGGTGTGGCCCCTCACCCAGTAAGCCAGCCGGAGTACCAGAGCAGAACTGAGCCACATGGTGTGACCCCTGACCCAGTGCCCTGCCTAGAGTGCCAGAGTGGCCCCCGGCTGGAGCACCAGAGTGGGGTTCCGCTGCATGGTGTAGCATCAGACTCACTTCCCCTGCCAGAGTGCCAGAGTGGAGCAAGCCCCAGACCCCGCTCCCCAGCAGGAGTTTGCCTTTGTTTTAAGGGATGGATGGTCTGTGTTTTATTACGTGCATATTCTGTGCATTCCTTTAATATATTTGTGCTTAGCTGGCAGCAGTGTTGTACAATCAATACAGTGCTAGACCAGGAGGTGTTCTGATGTCTCTGACCTAGAGTATATACCTTCACACCCTACAGTGGGTTTGTGCTCCGATGGTTAATCCATGCCCCTACCATTTCTACCACTGATTATTCCATTTGTAGCATCCTAGCTTGAGCACAGCTAGTGCATATCTATCTACCTGAACTGGGAAGTGTGCTTGTAGTTGCAGTATAAATGTACCTATACTAAGCAGTGTTTCTGCAGAAAAGGACCTGGGGATTACAGTGGATGAGAAGCTGGATATGAGTCAGCAGTGTGCCCTTGTTGCCAAGAAGGCTAACAGCATATTGAGCTGCATTAGTAGGAACATTGCCAGCAGATTGAGGTTAGATAGATTATTCCCCTCTATCTGGCACTACTGAGGCCACATCCGGAGTATTGCATCCAGTTTTGGGCCCCCCACTACAGAAAGGATGTGGACAAATTGGAGAGAATCCTGTGGAGGGGAACAAAAATGATCAGGGGGCTGGGGCACATGATTTACAAGGAGAGGCTGATAGAACTGGACTTGTTTAGTCTGCAGAAAAGAAGATTGAGGGGGGATTTGATAGCAGCCTTCAACTACCTGAAGAGGGGTTCCGAAGAGACTGGAGCTCAGCTGTTCTCATTGGTGGCAGATGGCAGAACAAGAAGCAGTGGTCTCAAGTTGCAGTGGTAGAGGTCTAGTTTGGATATTAGGAAACACTATTTCACTAGGAGGGTGATGAATCACTGGGGAACCTCCATCATTAGAGGTTTTCGAGACCTGGCTTGACAAAGACCTCTCGGGGATGATTTAATTGGTGTTGGTCCTGCTGTGAGCAGGGGATTGGACTAGATGACTTCCTGAGGTCTCTTCCAACCCTAATCTTCTATGATTCTATGACTGAAGGCCTTTGCCAGGGTGAAAAAGGAAAACTGAGAGCCCCTTTCTGGGGAATAGATTCACGCTGAAAATGTTCAGTTTTTGGCAATTTTTGCTTTAAAATGTTTGTTTCTCAGCAGCGAAAACACAAAAATTTGGGATTTTGGGGACTTCTATTAAAAGTCTGCATTTTTTGTGATAAATTCTGACGAGCTTTAGATATTTGATTGAATTGATATCAAAAGTCTTAAAGAGTTCCAAAAATACTCCATATGTATCTACTTAAATTTGAGCTGTCTAATATCCCAACTCATTTAATTGAAAGAGCAAACTTACTGTGTTGATCTCTGTGGAATTTTTCCCAGCTTGCGATGCATTTGATCCTCCAGCGCTAGCAATCACTGGCCATTATCTATCAGTCTATCGTGCCCCATCACTGCATTATCCACCAGCTCTTTCACAGTCCCTTTCCTGGATTTCCTGAGTTGCTGGGTCTCTCTTCAGTTCCTAGCAGACAGGAATCAACTCCATAGATAGGTGCTCCCTGCTCCCCTCCTTGGGCAGGCTTGATTGAGAGGTGAAGGACTAAATGGGATGAGGGACTGACACCCCTCCAAACCCTAGAGCTGATTCTGGCTTGTGCAGGCTTCCAACAGTTTCACAGACCAGCATGTCCTTGCTCGGACGTTAAATAACAAAACCTGCTCTCTGGGGCAGGAAGCACAGCTCTGATCTCACCTCAGGAGCAAACCCACTGGTCACCATGCCCTATCTGACCATATCTCCACAGAGGGGAACAGCACCTGCCATGGATCTCACACAATAGCAGCATCCTTGCAAGGACCCTTGGCTAAAAAGAAGGCAGGGCTGATGCATAGAGGGTTTCCCAAGGCGTTTTCAGAATAAAATATATATTTAAAGCACAAATATGTGACCTACGATAGATCAAAGCCCAGTGGCATGAGAGTCCCAGCTGGCCTGGAGTTGTCTGTTTCTTCATTAACTCCACATGATTACCTTTGGGGGAGCAGGGAAGTTTTTCTCCTGCATTGCATCAACAGCTCTTGAGATGCAGCCACTAGCGGAACTCACAGCTTAGGCTGCCCTGGTTGTTTAAAGTTGGTCACTAAGAAGCAGCCAGAGACAAACACTTAAAACTGAGGGCCAAGTCCTGAGCTGATGTAAATTGCTATAGTTCCATTGACTATCAGGGTAGCTAGACTTTTTTATGCCAACTGGGCAGCTGGACCTTTGATTTCAAAGGAGCTACAGCTGATTTACAGAAGCTTGCAGTCTGAACCTTTGATTTCAGAGGAGTTACCTTGATTTACACCATCTGAGTATCTGACCACGTTGACTCTAATGGAGCCATAACAACTCATAAAACTGGGGAGCTGGCCCACTGACTTCCATTTTGCTACGGTCAATTTACACCAGCTGTGTGAACTCTTCAAGCTCTGTAATAGTCTTTACCAAGGAGTCACATGCGGTCCCCTTGGGCATTCCAGTTTATCTTGCCACACAGGCAAATGGACTATGTGATATGAGGTCACTTTACACCTAAAATCACAATAATAATCAGGTTACTCCCAGTCCTAAAGTACCAGTCACTTGCCCCAGGTCAATTGTACTCAGATCTCAAACCAAAGACAGTGCTTGTAGCCAATCCTGTACAATTTATTAACTAAGAAAATAAATGAGTTATTTACAAGGTTTAAATAGGAAACACACACACACACACAGATAAATTAGTTTTAGGTTTAAAAAGGTCATATAAACTTCTATAATAGGCAGCTCTATATGTCCTTTATGGCTGACCTGTGCCAAGCGCTATGGGGATCTCTTGCTAAAGTTTAGGAATCTTTTCTGTTCAGAGTCCACTTAGCATAAAGATCCCAGTTTCTTCTTGTTAGGGATTTTTATCCCTTTCACCCCAGAATCCAGGCTGAAGGGATGAGTTCATGCACAGGCCTCTTCTTCCTGGAGAGAGAGAGGAGTGTAACCAAAAACGTCTCTGTCCTTTGGTGCTGTACAATGACTCATTTGCCTTCACTGGGCCATTTTGTGTGCAGAATGAGCACTTTACCTTAACTAATTATTTTTTTTTCTGTTTGGTTTGTTACACAATTACAGAGGTTTATAATTCAATCACTTTATACCACGGGATACAGAATTAATATATGCAGCATCCTACCAGCATTCTGTAAAGTTTAAACACTAAACACGTTCCTATAACAATAATCTCTCTTTTAACTACACTAACCCACAGGCAAGCCAGACTGGTTTCCAGCTCTGGATTTGTCAGCTTCCAGTGAGGCCCTGGAACTGTGGCATGAGCTGGCACCTAGTCTTCCACTGTCATAGTAACATTACAACAGACAGAGGTAGAGCTGACATGCTTTTCATTCCCCTCTTGGGTTAGGCATGGGAGTCATGCAGAGCAGTTGGTTTATGTACATAGGAATGTCTTTGTATCCTCCTGAGAGATCTTAATGAAACTTTTATGGAGATACTCTGCAATCCTCTCTTGAAAATTTTTTGGAACAGGCCTTATCTCTTTCCCCATGGTAATGTTTTCTTATGCAACTCCACAATGAGTTCAGTTGGTATCATTGTAGTAAACAGGCTAGCAGCATATGGCCCTGGGTGGCTTTGGCTCGTTAGCAGCAGCTGTGTTCTCTCTTCCTTTGTAATCATCAGGTACGAGATATCAGCTAAAATTACCACCCACCGTGGAAAATAGTGCCAGTGCTCCGTGCCATCGTCTTTGTACTCATACCCATGGAAATAGGAGCTGGAATTGTTTCATGCAACCAACATTCCTTTCACCTGCTTCACCCCCAGTGGGCCTTATTCACCAGGACTGGGGATAGAGAGCAGTGCTGTGCAGAGGTGCTCCAAAGCTGGCTGGTCAGTAAGCATGTCTATAAAAAGTTTTGATGGGAATAAGGAAAGGGAGTTTTCCCTTTCCACTGTGACTGTAAATCCAGTGGCATATCTGTGTTTTTATCAGAAGTTGCTGCTTTTGTGGTCTTGAGATGGGCCCTCTCCATATACACAGAATAGCTGACCCTGAGGAGGAGGAGAAAGAAGAGGACTAAGTGGGACATAATCAACAAGATCCTGTAAACTAGTGCAGCATCAGAGAGTGAGCAAAGGGTCTGGAGGGCTGACATGGCAGACAGCATGGAGAAGGAAAGAATGGACAGGAGAAATGCCCAGAACTACTAGCAAGACATGAAGAAGGAGATGCCAAAGGGCATAAAGGGTCTACTCAGGCAGAAAACCCAAAATCTACAAGACCCTAGTTGAGCTACAGGTTCAAAAACCTAGACTCCCCAGGCTTTGCAGTCCTTGGAGAACTCCAGGGTTGCTGCTCCCTATGTGCTCTCTCCTCTCAAAACATTCCACACAGCATCTGTCAGGGTTTCTTCCCCACTCTGAACTCTGGGGCACAGATATGGGGACCTGCATGAAAGACCCCCTAAGCTTATGTTTACCAGCTTAGGTTAAAAACTTTCCCAAGTCATAAACTCCACCTTGCCTTGAACAATATGCTGCCATCACCAAGTGATTTAGACAAAGAATCAGGGAAAGGATCACTTGGAGTCCTATTTCCCCAAAATATTCCCCTAAGCACTGCACCCCTTTCCTGGGGAAGGCTTGAGAATAATATCCTCATCAACTGGTTCAGGTGAACACAGACCCAAAGCCCTGGATCTTCAGAATAATGAAAAATCAATTGGGTTCTTAAAAGAAGAATTTTAATTAAAGAAAAGGTAAAAGAATCACTTCTGTAAAATCAAGATGGTAAGTACTTTACAGAATAACAAAAGATTTAAAAACACAGAGAATTTCCCCTCTAGGCAAAACTTTAAAGTTACAAAAACAGGGATAAACCTCTCTTAGCACAGGGAAAATTCACAAGCTAAAACAAAAGATAACCTAACACATTTCTTTGCTATTACTTACTATTTCTGCAATATTAGATGCTTAGCTTAGATATGACTTAGAAAGATGTATTTTCCCTGCTCTGGTTCCTTGTTGACTGGGAGACACAGACAAAAAAACCTTCCCCCACAGATTTGAAAATATCTTCTCTCCTTATTGCTCCTGTTGGTCAGGTGCCACCCAGGTTATCTGAGCTTCTTAACCCTTTACAGGTAAAAGAGGAATTAGCACTTTACCGTGTAAAGAGGGATTTTATGTTACCTTTAGCTGTATGTTTATGACATGCCCCCCAAATCATAGACAGTGCTGGACAGTCTGCTCTACACTGGTTGTGAGTTCTTCTTGGAGCTCCAGGAGAAAATAGAATTAATAAGACATATGCACCTTTAGATATACTACTGATTATGTACAAACTAACAATATTTTCCACATTTCAAGGATGATTTTAACCAGTTGATTCTGGGAAACTTTCATGGGTGAGTGCATCAGCCACTTTGTTAGAAGCTCATGAAATGTGTTGTATTTCAAAATCAAAATCTTGGAGAGATAAACTCCACCGAAGAAGTTTTTTGTTATTGTCCTTGACGTTATGAAGCCACTTCAGCACAGCCTCATCAGTTTGCAGATGGAAATGTCATCCCCAAACATATGGGAGTAGCTTCTCCAGCACATATACAATGGCGTAACATTCCTTTTCACTGATTGACCAGACATTATTTTACTGAGAAACACTACAGGATGGAATTCTTGATCTGGCCCTTCCTGCATTGACAGTGCTCCCACACCATGCTCGGATGCATCTGTGGTTACTAGGAAAGGTTTGTCAAAGTCTGGGGCCCTTAGCACAGAGTAAGACACGAGTGTTGCTTTAAGCTGGTTAAAGGCCTTTTGACACTCTTCAGTACACTGAAAGGCATTTGGCTGTTTTATTTTGGTTAGATCTGTCAGTGGGGTGGCGATTTGGTTGTGGTGCGGTACAAATCATCTATAATATCCGGCCAAGCCTAACAAGGATTGGACCTGTTTCTTTAACTTTAGGACCATCCACTCTTGGATAGCATTCACTTTGGCTTTTAGGGGGTTGATAGCTCTTTCACCCACCTGGTGTCCAAGGTAAGTCATTCTGTTTAGACCTATTTGACACTTTTTTGCCTTAACAGTTAGTCCTGCCTGTTTGATGTGCTCGAAGACTTTTTCCAGGTGCTCCAGATGTTCTGCCTATGAATCGAAAAAAATAGCCACATCATCAAGGTAGGCAACTGCATATTCTCCCAATCCTGCTAGGAGACCATCTACAAGTCTTTGGAAGGTGGCGGATGCGTTTTGCAGCCCGAAAGGGAGCACATTAAATCCATACAGCCCGACATGGATGATGAAGGCTGACTTTTCCTTCGCGGATTCATCTAGCAGTACCAGCCAGTTCCCCTTGGTTAAGTCTAAGGTAGAGATGATCTGAGCACATCCTAATTTCTCCAATAGCTCATCTGTGTGTGGTATTGGATAGTTGTCTGGGTGAGTTACAGCATTTAGCTTATGATAGTCCATGTAAAAGCACATTTCCCCATCTCGTTTGGGAACTAGAACAACTGGAGATGCCCATGCACTGTCAGAGGGGTGGATTACACCCATCTGTACCATATCCTTGATTTCTCATTCTACAGCAGTTTGAGCATGAGGAGACACTCGGTAGGGATGGACTCTAATTGGGTGAGCATTACCTGTGTCAATGGAGTGGTATGCCGGTTCAGTCTGTCCTGGGGTGGTTGAGAAATCGGCGCAAAGCTAGTGCACAGGTCCTTTACTTGCTGTCACTGCATATGCCCAAGGGTCATGGAGAGGTTCACCTCTTCCACACCACTGTCACTTTTTCCTTTGCAGTAGACACCTTTAGGCCACTCAGCATCATCTCCTTCCTGGGCTGTAAACTGACAAACCTTTAATTCTCTGGAATAAAAGGGCTTTAGAGAATTAGCATGGTACACTTTAGGCTTTAGGTTTGAGCTGAGGGATGCTATGAGATAGTTAATAGCTCCCAGGCACTCTTGGACCATGAATGGCCCTTCCCATGATGCTTCCATTTTATGGGCCTGGAGTGCCTTCAATACCATAACCTGGTCCCCTACTTTGAAGGGACGCTGTCTGGCATGTTTATCATACCAAGCTTTTTGCTCTTCCTGAGGCTCTTTTAGGTTTCCTCTAGCAACAGCAAAAGAGTCTTAGAGGGTGTTTTGTAGGTTGCTTAAAAAGTCCAGAATGTTAGTTCCTGGAGAAGGTGTAGAACTCTCCCATTGCTGCCTCACCAACTGTAATGGACCCTTAACCTCACGGCCATATACAAGTTCAAATGGTGAAAACCCTAAACTGGAAAGAGCAACTGCTGCAACACTATGTCCCAATCATTGGAGTGCTCATTTATGAATTTATGTATCATGGCCCCTAAAGTTCCATTAAACTTCTCCACCGGGCCATTTGTTTGATGGTGATAAGGGGTGACAATCAAGAGGTTCACCCCATGATCTTCCCACAGGCTTTTCATGGTCCCTGCCAGGTAATTAGTTCATGAATCCGTAAGGATGTCAGAGGACCAACCTACCCTGGCAAAAATCTCTGTTAGTGCATGGCACACACTTTTAGCCCTGGTGTTTCTTAGCGCTACTGCTTCCAGCCATCGAGTAGCAAAATCCATGAAAGTCAGTATGTACTGCTTTCATCTGGGTGTCTTCTTTAGGAAAAGACCCATAAAATCCACAGTTACTCACTGAAATGGAACCTCAATTATGGGGAGTGGCTGGAGAGGGGCTTTGACCTGGTCTTGGGGTTTTCCCTCTCTTTGGCACACCTCAGAAGACTGGATATAAGTAGAAACATCCTTGCCCATTCCCTCCCAGGGGAATGACACCCTCAAATGGTCTTTGGTCCTGTTCACCCCAGCATGGCCACTAGGATGATTGTGGGCTAAGCTCAAGAGCTTTACCTGGTACTTAGTTGGAACTGCCAAATGTCTCTGATGATGCCAATCTTCCTGGTGCCCACTAGAAAGAGTTTCCTTGTATAAAAGTCCTTGTTCTATAAAAAAGCGGGATCGATTAGAAGAGCTGAGAGGCAGTGGATTGCTCCGTGCCACTGTCCAAGCTCCCTGGCGGCTGTCATCTGCTTTCTGCTCAGCCTGGAACTGTTCCCTTGATGCTGGAGACATCAGTTCCTCACTGGATTGTGGATCTGGGCTTGGTCCCTGTGGAAGCGATGCAGATGATGGGGCTGTTTCCATTGATGGTGAACCGCTCTCTGCTTGTGCACTAAGTGGTATTTCAGGTTCTGGCTGAGCATCTTGTGTAGGGTTATCTGCTTCTGCTGCCATTGCAGGCTCGGTGGTGCTCTCTGGTGTTGAAGTTATAGATGGGTTTGCAAGCACTGGACTCAGTGCTGGCAATGGTTCTGCTGCTGGTTGCTTCAACAGTTCCAGTTCTGGAACTGGCTTTAGCTGGGTCTCTGGGACTGGATCCACTACGGCTGTTGCAGTCGATAACAGGGAAACCAGTTCCACCACCTCTGTCTGGGTCTCTGGTAACACAGACGGGGCCCTGGTGGAAGGCTCAGCAACAGAGATAAGTGTGAAGGCTTGCTCAGCCTGGCTGCCGGTGACCATTCCCATCCTCCTGTCTAGCTTCACATTGTTGACCAAATCTTCCCCCAGTAGCATGGGAATGGGATAATCATCATAGACTGCAAAAGTCCACGTTCCTGACCAGCCCTTGTACTGGACAGGCAACTCAGCTGTAGGCAAGTTTAAAGATTTTGACATGAATCGTCACTTGGGCTTCTGGGTTGATGAATTTGGGGTCCGCTAAGGATTGGTGGATAGCTGACACCTGTGCTCCAGTGTCTCTCCACGTTATAACCTTCTTCCCGCCCACACTCACAGTTTCCCTTCACTCTGAGGGAACCTGGGAGGCATCTGGGCCTGAGGACTTTGGGTGTGACTCTGGTGTAATGAACTGCAATCTGTTGGGGTTCTTGGGGCAGTTGTCCTTCACATGCCCCAGCTCATTACATTTAAAACCACCCAGATGACTGCTCTCTGGGGTGAGGTGGGTTGCTGGAGACTGCTGTGGTGGGACGATGCTTTCTAAGCACCTAAAAAGGAGGAAAAAAAAACTTACTGGCTTTTGGTTTAAAATAATCCCACCACTGCCACCATGTCAGGGTTCCTTCCCCACTGTGAACTTTAGGGTACAGATGTGGGGACCCTTATGAAAGACCTCCTAAGCTTATTTACCAGCTTAGGTGAACAGTAAGCTGCCACCATCAAGCGTGTTCCAAATCTTAGGGGAGAGCCACTTGGAACTCTGCCTTCCGCCAACTTTTTCCGAAGTCTCTAACCCCCCCTTTCCTGTGCAGATTTGAGACTAATTCCTCCCCCCGACCAAGTCCTTACACCTCTTTTCCTGGACAGGCTTGAGAGTATACCCTCACCAATTAGTCCTGGTGTACACAGATCCAAAACCCTTGGATCTTAAAACAATGAAAAATCAATCAAGTTCTTAAAAGAAGAGTTTTATTAAAAGAAAAGGTGAAGTTCATGTCTGTAAAATCAGGATGGAAATAACTTTACAGGGTATTCAGATTTAAAGAGCCCAGAGGAACCAGCTCTAGCCTTAGGTTGAAAGTTACAGAAAAACAGGGATAAACCTCCCTCTAGAAAAGGAACATTTACAAGTTGACAAAACAAAGATAAAACTAACATGTCTTGCCTGACTGTTACATACAAGTTTGAAATATGAGAGACTTGTACAGAAAGATTTGGAGAACATGGATTGATGTCCGGTCCCTCTTAGTCCCAAGTGCGAACTCACCCCAAAACAAAGAGCACAAACAAAAGCCTTCTCCCCCCCAACCCCAAGATTTGAAAGTAACTTGTCCCTTTATTGGTCCTTTGGGTCAACTGTCAGCCACGTTACCTGAGCTTCTTAACCCTTTACAGGTAAAAGGATGTTGGTGTCTCTGGCCAGGAGGGATTTTATTGTATTGTACACAGGAGGGTTGTTACCCGTCCCTTTATAGTTATGACATGGTCATTTTCTGATAAGATTTTATTGCAGTCCTAACATTTGCTTGTGATCCCCATGTTGACTCTGAGAATCTCTGCCTACATGCATCCACTATAAACCCACATTCTTCCCAGCTCTGAATCTCAAGGTCTCATGTGGCCTCTGTGACTCTTGGGAACTCTGCAGAATAAGGGCTGCAGGCAGATAAAAGGAGACTGTGGTTATAGAGGGCTATTTTGTGAGCAGCACATTACTATTCCCTCACTCCAGGATTAAAGATACCCCCTGTTGGGATTTCTCCGATCTGCTGAAGATGCAGAATTTAGAAAACTAAGGAAATTCCTAACAATCATGTCTCTGTTAATGCAGAGTTATTTTTGATTTCATATCAGTAATTTAAGGAGGAAATAATTATAAGTGCATCATAAATATTATCCTTATTATTACCATTTTCCCTGCAGATATACTGTAAAAATACTGAATGGACCAGCAGAACCTTACCACCACCGTGACTGAATTTGTTCTACTGGGCCTCACTCAGAATCGTGAGCTACAGTATTTTCTTTTCGTGGTCTTCTTTATTGTTTAGATCACCACCTGGCTGTGAAACTTCACCATCATCATGACTGTGATTATTGATCACCAACTCCACACCCCCATGTACTTCCTGCTGGCCAATTTGGCTTTCCTAGACATCAGTGACTCATTGATAAATGCTCCCAAATTGCTGTTGAATCTCCTCTCCCAACACAAAACTATCTCCTTCAATGAGTGCATCCTACAGATGCTCTTCTTCCACTTTTCATTGCTGGTGCTATGGTCTTTTTCCTTGTGGGGTGGTGATTGATCAGTATGTGGCCATCTATAAACCACTAAAATGCTTGATAATTATGAACCCTGGCAATGTATGGGTCTAGTGACACTGGGGTGGTTGGGTGGATTGGCTCACTCTGCTGTTCAGATTCGACTGCTTCTCCAGTAACAATTCTGTGGTCCCAATGTCCTGGACAATTTCTATTGTGATGTCCCAAAATCATCAAACTAGCCTGCACTGATATCCACATAGTCTAGTTACAGATGATCTTCAATGGCAGAGTATTGCTCATCATAGTATTTATTATTCTGCTCAGTTCATACAGGATCATCTTAGTCAAGATCAGGACACAAGTCATGGAAGGGATACACAATGCGCCGTCCACCTGTGGAGCCAACATCACAGTCGTGAGCTTCATATTTGTACCCTGCAACTTCATCTATGCTTGACCCTTCAAGAAGTTCGCCCTGGATAAGGTAGTCTCAGTCATTTACACTATAATCACCCTAATGCTGAAATCAATGATCTACACACTGAGAAACAGCGAGATGAAGAAGGCCATCAAGAGTCTGATGAGCAGATTCCTGTTTGCAAGGAGGAAAATAAATATATAATTTATCTCTGAATTATCATTTCAAATAGAAGTCAGATCTGAACAAAGCAGAAAGCAGATGTATATACTGTGTGAAATGTGTATCTCATCGCAGAGAATGCATACTTCACACTCATGGAAAAGTTTGCTGACAAATGATTTACAGGCAAAAGGGCAAGATTCTATATTGAAGTCAAAGATGCCAGCTGGTGTAAATTGATTTAGCTTCACTGTAATCAATAAGCAAGATCCCCAGGTTGTGTAAATTGACATAGAGTCATTGGAGACAATAGACCAGATCCCCAGGTCACGCAAATAGATGTAAGTCCATTAGAGACAATGGGCCAGATCCCCAACTGACATATCTGGATGTAGATCACTGAATGTCTTCCGCCAGCTGTGTATCTCACCCTGAGAATTTCTGGTAGAAATTTTTGTAAGAATGATTTCAAATCATGAAATATCTATGAAAACCAAAGGAGGAGGTTGCAGGGGAGACTTAAGACCTAGACAAAGGAACTGACAGGCTAGTGAAGGGAGTGAGTGGTGTTCTGCCAGTGTTCTGGTGTTCTGGTGCCTGTTGGGGGTTTGTTTTGGTTTGTGTTTCCTGGACTAACAGGTGTTATGTGGGAAGGCTATGACCGATACAGAGGCAAGAGTGAAAGACACAATGAAGATGACTGGATTTGGAAGCTGTAGCATGTACATGATTCTTGAGGGGGTACCTGAAAAGAGTTTTGTCTGCATGAAGTGCCGCCTGATATAGCTGAAGAAGGAAAGATCTGAGGACTGGAGATGCAAGTGGAAACTCTAGTAGAGTTTAGAAGGGGGTCCGAGCAGATGATGATCAAGCAACGAAATAAGGAGACTGAAGGGATAAGCTCAGACTTGCAGATGGAAGCAGGACCAAAGAATTCTGAGGGGAGACTGCTGGGTGAGGAAAGTGGGCGGTGGAAGCATGTGACTAAGAGAACCAGGCAGAGGAAAAGATGGGACAGTGAAGGAGAAATACAGCTCAGGAACAGGTTTGCAGAGTTGGAAAATGAAGAAGGGGCACAGCAGGTGGTCGCTGAAGGTGATAGGGCAAGGAAGAAGAGAAGAGCAGCTAGTCCTATAGGAAGAGGGGAAGAGTCAATGGAGACAACACCAAATATGAGCCCCAGGAGGATACGGGGTGGGTTGCGGAGGATTGCAAGAGTGAATAGGAATCGAGAAGACTTGCAGCCAGTGAGAGCAGGGGATAGACCAGAGAATTACACTGTCACCAGGAAAAGGCAAGTCTATGTGATTGAGGACTCCTTAATGAGAAGAATAAACAGGCCTGTAACTAGCGCTGATTCAGAGAAGAGAAAAGAAGGGTGTGCTGTCTGCTGGGTGCTAAGATACGGGGTGTAGACCTGAGGCTGAAAAGGATCCTAACGGGAATGGGAAAGTATCCGTTGATTGTCCTTCATGTGGGAAGGAACGATACAGCTAGATTCTCGCTGGAACGTATCAAGGGAAACTATGCCAGACTGGGGAAGACGCTTAAGGAAATCGAGGCTCAGATGATCTTCAGTGGGATTCTGCCTGTTCCTAGAGAATGGCAACAAAGGTGTGACAAGATTATGGGGATCAATAGATGGCTCAGGCAGTGGTGCTATAAGGAGGGCTTTGGGATGAACGGCCACTGGGAAGCATTCATGAACAGAGGACTGTTCTCTCAGGATGGATTTCACTTGAGTAAGGAACTAGATGGAACTAGACTTCTAGGATGGACATTGTCACAACTGATTAAGAGAGCTTTAAACTAGGAATTTGGGAGAGATGATTGGGAGATGTTCAGGTAATCTCCAAACTGGAATTTAACATTGAGAGGGAAGAAAACAAAGTAAGAGAGGATACAACCATGGGCAGAAGAATGGACATAAGGAAGAAGGGTAGTTAGATGCCAGACTAATAGGTGATACTGGTGGTAGAATGTCTGTGCCTAACCAGGTAAAGAATGCCAGTGAAGCCAAACGGCAAAAATTAAGATGTCTGTACACCAATGAGAGGAGCGTAGGGAACAAAATGGAGGAACTAGAGCTTCTGGTGCAGGAAGTGAAACCGGATATTATAGGGATAACAGAAACATGGTGGAATAGTAGTCATGACTGGAGCACAGGTATTGAAGGCTATGTGCTGTTTAGGAAAGACAGAAATAAAGGCAAAGGTGGTCAAGTAGCATTGTACATCAATGAGGAGGTTAACTGTAAAGAAATAAGAAGTGATGGAATGGATAAGACAGAGTCTCTCTGGGCAAAAATCACATTGGTAAAGAAAGCTACTAGATCCTCCCCTGAGATAGTGCTTGGGGTGTGCTACAAACTGCCAGGATCTGATCTGGATATGGATAGAGACCTCTTTAATGTTTTTCAGGAAGTAAACACTAATGGAAAATGTGTGATCATGGTAGACTTTTAACTTCCCAGATATAGACTGGAGAACAAGTGTTAGTAATAATAATAGGGCTCAGATTTTTCTGGATGCGATAGCTGATGGATTTCTTCACCAAGTAGTTGAAGAACCAACAAGAAGGGATGCCATTTTACGTTTGGTTTAGGTGAGTAGTCAGGACCTCATAGAAGAAATGGTTGTAGGGGATAACCTTGGTTCGAGTGATCATGAGCTAATTCAGTTCAAACTAGATGGAAATATAAACAAAAATAGATCTGGGACTAGGATTTTTTATTTCAAAAGGACTAACTTTAAAGAATTAAGGAAATTAGTTAGGGAAGTGGATTATGTCCGTTACAGCTATTCCCCTATTCCATTTTGTTTCCCCAGACTCCATTTTGTTTTCTGTTCTCCTGTGGCCGCCCTTCCCTGGCTGTTAAGTTGTTTACCAGGGCCACTGCCCTTCTCAAAGGGAGGGCCCCTTAAGTTGTTTAACAAGAGCCATTGCCCTTCTCAAAGGGATGGCCACTTGTGCTGCATGCTAAGTGGGACCACTGCCCTTTTCAAAGGGTTAGTCCTGTTATCACCTCGTTGAACCTGGGCTTGGTGTAGGGTAGGCAATGTCCAGAGCTGCAAGGCCTATTGTGGTTTTAAGATCCTGGGCATGAGTCATAGTCTCATGTGCTCTTGAGTCACCTATTGCGCAGGACTATGTCCAGGCATGTCTCTGGGCTTACCTTCAGTTTTTCCCCTGTGCCCCCTCCCCTGTGACAGAGGGAGCCTATCAGGATTACTAGTGGGAAACTGCCCAAGTTTGCCTTTAAAACCAGACATTTTTGAAACACACCTCAGAAAGGTTCCTGCATTGCTGCCTGGTCTGATCAGCCAGGGGTTCTGGGGGGTCCTTTCTCCGCTCTCGTTTTATTTTTGAGCGTACCCCCGTTTTTTGAACGCCCCCCCCCACGAAGAACGAATTGCTACCTGAGAGATCTCCTGATTATTGAGACTGTACCGAACCCTCCTTGCCTCTTCTGATGTTGCTGCTGCTTCTGCCTTTGCTGCTGCCTTGGGGACTGGTAAGAATCCCTCTGTAAAACTTTCTATACTTTTATTTTATTATTTTAGCTGCTGGCTCTGTTTCCCCAGCACACAGACTCAAGCTAAACCTTGGTCTGTGTCTTAAAACCTCTCTTAAACTACAGGTCTCTTTGCCACTGCTAAGCTCTGCTCCTGTGGGCTTTGCCTTGGGGCTCTCTGCTTTCAGCTGTATCCACCGCTGTAGCCACCATCCCTTGGCTTCCTTGGGAGCTGGGTCCTGGATACATACCACTCTGCCCTCTGTAACCTCCCCATAGCATAAGGTGCACCATAGGTCTTGTTTTTTTTTTAATTTAATAAGTCATAGTTTGTTAAGATTGTAGAGCTTGTAAGTTTCTGTGATATTTGTTGTGTTGCCTAATTGTTGGTTAAGATAAGTTTAGAAAATCATTGCCTGGTTGTATTCTGTAGCTGCTTGTCATTTTATATAAGTTTGATTAAGTTAGGGGATAGATAAGCTTTTTACTATTTGAATTTGTCTTCCCACTGCCCCAATCCCCGCCCCCCGAGCTCCCCAGTCACTCATTGCAGTCTCTCTGCTGTTTAAACTTGCAGCCTGTCTGCTCTCTGTGTCTCCCTGAGTTTAAATCTCCCTCTGTAGCGCCTCTATCTTTGGTTTCTGCTCCACCACGTGCTCCTCTTCCCCCATCCCCTAACCTCATTCCTCTACCACTGCCTTTCTCTCTCTCTCTCTCTCTTTTAATCCCTTCCCCCACGTGTTCACCCCGCTCCTACTGCTGCCAAACCTCAATTGTATTACTGAAGTCTAGCATAAAACCCCATTGGTTACCCTTTTTCTCTCTCACACACCTCACATTTTATATTTACACCACTGTGACACATTTTTACCTAGAGTTGTTGGTTATTTAACACATTTTACCCATAACTGTTAGTTGGTTATATGCTGCTGTGACACACCCTTTACCTAGAAATTGTTAGCTACCTGTTACATTTATACTTCAGTGTTAGTTGGTTACCAACTGTATTGTACCCCACTGTATTGTACCCCACTATTGAAACCCCCTATACTATACTAAAAGAACTCCCTCCCCAATTGCCTACCTTAACAAACCCCATACCCCTCACTATTAAATTTTCCCTGTTTTTGCATTTTCTTAATAAAGTTTATTTTGCACCCCACCTGTGTGGTAATTGCTCCCCAAGATCCCATATACCTGCAGGCAGGGACAGATTGGACTGAAGAACTTGTGGATCTAAAGGCGGAGGAGGCCTGGAATTACTTCAAGACAAACTTGCAGAAACTGTCAGAAGCCTGCATCCCACGAAAGGGGGAAAAAATCATAGGCAGGAGTTGTAGACCAAGGTGGATGAGCAAGCATCTCAGAGAGGTGGTTAAGAAAAAGCAGAAAGCCTACAATAGTGGAAGATGGGAGGGATTAGCAAGGAAAGCTACCTTAGTGAGGTCAGAACATGTAGGGATAAAGTGAGAAAGGCTAAAAGCCATGTAGAGTTGGACCTTGCAAAGGGAATTAAAACCAATAGTAAAAGGTTCTATAGCCATATAAATAAGAAGAAAATAAAGAAGAAGTGAGACTGCTAGACATTGAGGATGGAATGGAGGTTAAGGATAATCTAGGCATGGCCCAATATCTAAACAAATACTTTGTCTCAGTCTTTAATGAGGCTAATGATGAGCTTAGGGATAATGGTAGGATAACAAATGGGAATGAGGATATGGAAGTAGATATTACTACATCTGAGGTAGAAGCCAAACTCAAATAGCTTAATGGGATGAAATCGGAGGGCCCAGATAATCTTCATCCAAGAACATTAAAGGAACTGGCACATGAAATTGCAAGCTCATTAGCAAGAATTTGTAATGAATCAGTAAACTCAGGGGTTGTACTGTACGACTGGAGAATTGCTAACATAGTTCTTATTTTTAAGAAAGAGAAAAAAAGTAATCCGAGTAACTATAGGCCTGTTAGTTTGACATCTGTAGTATGTAAGATCTTGGAAAAAATTTTGAAGGAGAAAGTAGTTAAGGACATTGAAGTCAATGGTAATTGGGACAAAATACAACATGGTTTTACAAAAGGTAGATCATGCCAAACCAACCTGATCTCCTTCTTTGAGAAGATAACAGATTTTTTAGACAAAGGAAATGCAGTGGATCTAATTTATCTCGATTTCAGTAAGGCTTTTGATACAGTTCCACATGGGGAATTATTAGCTAAATTGGAAAAGATGGAGATCAATCTGTAAATTGGAAGGTGGATAAGGAACTGATTAAAAGGGAGACTACAACGGATCATACTGAACGGTGAACTGTAGGTCTGGAAGGAGGTTACTATTGGAGCTCCTCAGGGATCAGTTTTTTATTACTCTTAATTACTGACCTTGGCACTTTTTATTACAGACCTTGGCACAAAAAGTGGGAATGTGCTAATAAAGTTTGTGAATGACACAAAGCTGGGAGGTATTGCAAACACAGAGAAGGACCAGGATATCATACAGGAAGATCTGGATGACCTTGTAAACTGGAGTAATAGTAACAGGATGAAACTTAACAGTGAAAAGTGCAAGGTCATGCATTTAGGGATTAATAACAAGAATTTTAGTTACAAATTGGGGACACATCAGCTGGAAATAACAGAGGAGGAGAAGGACCTTGGAGTATTGGTTGATCATAGGATGACTATGAGTTGCCAAAGTGATATGGCCATTAAAAACGCTAATGCGGTTTTAGTATACATCAGGTGAGGTATTTCCAGCAAAGATAAGGAGGTGTTAGTACCTTTATACAAGGCACTGGTGAGACCTCATCTGGAATAGTGTGTGCAGTTCTAGACTCTCATGTTTAAGAAGGGTGAATTCAAACTGGAACAGGTACAAGGAAGGGCTACTAGGATGATCCGAGGAATGGAAAACTTGTCTTATGAAAGGAGACTCAAAGAGCTTGGCTTGTTTAACCTAACCAAAAGAAGGTTAAGGGGGGATATAATTGCTCTTTATAAATATATCAGAGGGATAAATATTAGGGAGGGAGAGGAATTATTTAATCTTAGTACCGATGTGGACACAAGAACAAATGGATATAAACTGGACACTAGGAAGTTTAAACCTGAAATTAGATGAAAGTTTCTAACCATTAGAAGAGTGAAGTTCTGGAACAGCCTTCCAAGGAGACTAATGGGGGAAAAAGTCATATCTGGCTTCAAGACTAAACTTGATCAGTTTATGAATGGGATGATATGATAGGATAGCCTAATTTTGGCATTAATTTGGCAATTGATCTTTGATTATCAGCAGGTAAGTATGCCCAGTGGTCTGTGATGGGATGTTAGATGGGGTGGGATCTGAGTTACTACAGAGAATTCTTTCCTGGGTGCTGGCTGGTGAGTCTTGTCCACATGCTCAGGGTTTAACTGATCGCCATATTTGGGGTCGGGAAGCAATTTTCCTCCAGGGCAGATTGGCAGAGGCCCTGGAGGTTTTTCACCTTCCTCTGCAGCATGGGACACGGGTCATTTGCTGGAGGATTCTTTGCAACTTGAGGTCTTCAAACCACAATTTGAGGACTTCAATAACTCAGACATAGAATCATAGAATCATAGAATATCAGGGTTGGACAGGAGCTCAGGAGGTCATCTAGTCCAAGTCCCTGCTCAAAGCAGGACCAATCCCCAGACAGATTTTTAGGTTAGCGGTTTGTTACAGGAGTGGGTGGGTGAGAATCTGTGGCCTGCATTGTACAGCAGGTCAGACTAGATGATCATAATGGTCCCTTCTGACCTTAAAGTCTATGAATCTATTAACACACTTCTGAGCTAATTTCTCATCAACATCTCCTTTGCAAAACCACTGGAAGCAGCAGGAGGGTCACTGAGGGCAGGGTGTGAAGGAGAGAGGGCTAAAATTTGCGTTTGCTCACAGAGTGTTTGTTGCTTGTGATTAAGAGACAGAAGATGAGACAGAGCTTCGCTCTCAGGCTACTGCAGTAAACTGACCAAATTATGCCACTCCAGCTATATGAATAGCGTAACTGGAGTTGACATAGCTTTGGTCAACTTACTGCGGTATCTACACTGAGCTGCGTTGATGGGAGATGCTCTCCTGTCGACTTATCTTACACCTCTCATTACTGGTGGAGTACTGGAGTTGACCGGAGAGCACTCTGCCGTCGATTTAGCAGGTCGTCACTATACCCATTAAATCAATTCCAGTGCATTGATTACAGCAGTGTCGATCTCGCGGTAGAGTAGACATAGCCTCAAGTCCCCAGCTGAGGTCACAGAACATGTAGGTAGAGAAATAAAATTTAATCTGTAAACTGATGTAGTTGCTGGAGAGTCACAACACAATCCTTTTTACAGATACATTTTGACAAGGTGTTCACTAGAGCTCAGAAACTGTCCTCAAAATTTGGTATTTTCAAAAGAGTCTGATGGATTACAATATTTGACCTAAAAAAACAATAATCATAATAATAATCATAGGTTTGGGTGGCTAAACTTAACATGTAAACAAACTGAACCACTCCAGGAATTTATTAATGAATCCCCTTGTGGCAGACTCCTGCAATCTCCAAAGAGGCAGCTCTCTTGATCCTTCCAGGTAAAGCTGAGGGGGATTTTAAAAAATCTGATCCTAGGACCAGCCTTAGTGCAGGGGTCAAATATTATATAAGAAGATATCTGGAGCTGTCTCATGTCCACTTCCCCTGCCTTTCTGCGCAGCAGTGGTCAGCTCTGAGATGTGACTTCCCCACAGCTTGCTCATTCCTTTGGAGGTCATCAGCTCTGTGATCATACTGGGTGAGTTATTGACTCTTGATTCATAAAATGTGCAATGTGGTACTAAGAATGGGCATTGTTATTGGAAGGGGGATGATCAGAGACCATGGTGGGAAGAAAGCAGAGGACTAGTTGATTTGAAAACACTGAGTGCTTATACCATTTTTTATTCATAAAGATTTTCAGATATTGCCTTAGGCGTTCACAGTCCTGCAAAGTGGGGAAATATTGGTCACCCCATTTCAGAGATGGGGAACAGAGGCAGGGATGTTGTACTTTTGAGAGGATCTAGGGGGTTCAGGCATCCAGCTTGCAATGATGTTCCATTGGAGTTGGGCACCCAACTGTCTTCCTCTGTCTTGAAAATCCAGAGTGTGAGTTTCCCGTGGTCACAGAGGATGTCCATGGCAGAGCAGAAATGGAACCTATCACCCAGCAGTCTTTGGCAATAAATGTCAACAGATTGGGGATGGAAAAATTCAGCTTTTTCCATTACCTTAGAGTTTTTAAGGTTTTCAAAAGAAAATTTCAGTTAAAATTATTTTTTCCCTTGAATTTTAATAAAAATCCTTTTCTGTCAAAAATATGTTGCTGTCAAAACCAGGTTTTGTTAGAGTCACAATATTTGTTGGGAATTTGGCACTTTTAATGAAAATTTGTGATTTTCAATGAGAAAATTTCAAACTAAAATAAAACATTTTCATTTGGATGTCGGAAGTGTTGTTGTAGTCAGTTTGGTCACAGGATATGACAGAAATAAGGTGGAAGATTTTTATTGGATCAACTTCTGTTGAAGAAAGACATGAGCTCTGTAGAGCTTGAAATATTCTGTATTTCATCAACAGAATTTGGTCAAAAAAAGAGAAAAGAAAATATGTCACTCACTCTGTCTCTCTTATTTCATTGGATTCATTTCTTAATCTTCCTGCGATAAATTTGAGAGAAGAAGTTATTTTTTTCATTCTATCTCACACTTTTCAAATTTCATTTCCACAATTTTCCAGTAGAAAAGTAAAGCAGTGAGAGACAAGGAGGAAAGGTACTGAAAATCCAAAAGCTGAACACTGCACATGAACATTTGGCAGGTCTGTTGCACCTGGACTGTGAGAGGGTGAAAGGGTGCTGTGGTGCGCAGGGGGCTCTTTTGATGCGTGAACTACTCCACTCCCCTCCCAGGGCCCCTGGATGGAAGGTCACCATGGAACGGATGACTTGGGTTTGCTGAATCAGGATTTTCCTGAAGTGCAGCTGAGGACACTATGTTCATAGAGAGAAATAAGAAAAGTCCCAAGCAAAGTGTGTTTCCTAATGTGGACAAAAAATAGATTTAATATCAGTACCCTAAAGGGGGATGGAAAAATGTCATGATTATTATTCTTTCTGTTTAATGTTCAGGTATATTTTAAGAATACCAAATGGACCGTGGCTTTCATGGATGTCAGCGATTCATTGGTCAATGCCCCCAACTTGCTGTCCTGTCTCCTCTACAAGTATAAAAACATCTCATTCAGTGACTGCATTCTCCAGATGTTCTTCTTCCACTTCATTGGGGATGCAATGTTTTTTTTTTCTTGCAGGAATGGTGATCAATTGATATGTGGCCATCTGTAAACCTCTCAGATATTTGATTATCATGAACCGGGGAGAGTGTGTGTGTGTGTGTGTGGTGGGGGAGCTTGTGGCACTGGCATGGCTGGGTGGATTTGTTAACTCTGCTGTTCAAATTGGACTGCTCCTCCAGTTACTATTCTGTGGGCCAAATGTCCTGGACAATTTCTACTGTGATGTCCCACAGGTCATTAAACTGGCCTGCACTGACACCCACTTGGTTGAACTGCAGATGGTCTTCAATGGTGGAGTGCTTCTCATCATACTATACTATATTTATTTTTCATTACAAGAATTTGCACTGTAAAAAAACCCAAAAGAAATAGTATTTTTCAGTTCACCTAATACAAGCATTGTAGTGCAGCTAATGGGATTTTAAAAAGCATCTCATTGCAAAGGATTGGGGCACTTGGATACTATTGAAAATGCCACCCTAGTCAGCTTGGCAAATTTTCCAAGCATGCTGTATTTGGGTGGCTAGAAACAAACATAAACTAAATGAAACACTCCATGAACTTTAATGATTCCCCTTTGACAGATTCCACAAATCTCAGGGAAAGCTCCTTCTTGACCAGGCCCAGTAGAGTTCAGGGAGATTTCAGAGAGTCTCATCCCTGCACCTGTGCAGATATTATAAATGGAGAAGGTTTCTGGGGCTGTGTCATTTTTGGAACCAGGTCCTCTTTTCCAGCAGGTCCTGACCAGTGAACATCTCTGAAATGTGACTTCCCTGGTTGTCATAAATCATTATGTGGAAGCCAGCTCTGCGATCACCAACAGCATAAATTGTGTGATGTAATGATCTTTATTGCACAAAATCTGCAATGTACTACTAGCAATAGGCATTGTTATTGCAAGTGGGAGGGCAGCTTTTCAAATACGAGCTTATGTGAGCTTATTTTCTCTGGGGCAGGTTGGAGCTGGGAAGTGAAAATTGGAAAAAGACCCTGGAAAGTGCCCTCATCTGTGCATATAACCTGAGTGAGATTCCCTGCTCTTAACTCCTTTATTCTCCTTTGATAATTCCAGCCTGGGAGGACATGTGAGTTATCCAGGGACCCCGAAAGATGTCTGTGGCAGGGCAGAAACTGAACCCAACTCCCTAGAATCCATGGTCAGGACTATGCGCACAAAGTCATCCTGTCTCACTGTGCACAGCTAAATGGTCCAAGGATCAGATGTTTAGGACTGTCTGACATCCTTTAGAAATTAAAAGAAAATCATGCAGAAAAATGAGCTTTGCTGAAAACCCACGTTTTGGGTAGGAAAATGTCCTTCATCATTTTGTTAAATGTTTAATAGGAAATTTTACTTCTTAATATTTCAAGTGTTAAAAAATAAGAGGAAGAGTTCACCACCCTCTCACACACCATTTTCTCACATGTTTTATACCATCCCCATTTGTTTATTTTCTTCAGAGAAGGTAAAGTTTGAAAAGGAAGAAGAAAACTAGGGCACGCGGAGATTGAAAGTAGCATGGCCATGAAGATCTACCACTGGATTGGAACTCAGAAAATTTGAGTTCTATTCCTAGCTCTACCAATGGCCTTGAAGTGACATTGGGTAAGTCACATCCACTTTCTATGCCTCAGTTTCCTCATCTGTAAAACATAGTTAAAACAGTGACCTCCTCTATAAGGTGCTTTCAGATGTATATATGAAAAGTGCTTAATGTCATTAAAACTGACAAAAAATATTTTAAAAAAAGTTCAAAGTTTAAATGAAAACCAAGATTTGAACAACGAGATGCAACCTTACATTTTCTTTGCTTTAGAAATTTTGCCTTTGTTTTGTAAAAAAACCAAATACTTCATTGAAGTATTTTGCAGAGGAAAAATGAGCTTTTATCAAATCAACAAATTATAGATATGTAGGGGTAGGAGGGATTTTTGAGATGTCATCAAGTCCAGCCCCCTTAGCTGAGGTAGGACCAAGAGAACCTGGACCATTCCTGATAGGTGTTTGTCCACAATTTAAGAAGGAAGTTGAAAGATTGGAGAAGGATCACAGAAGAGCCATGAGGAAGGTTAAAAAGGATTGGAAAACATGGTTTGTAGGACGGACTCAAGGGGCTCAATCTATTTAGCTTAACAAAGAGAAGGTTAAGAGGTGACTCAATCACAGTCTAAGGTACCTGCACGGGGAAAAATTGCTTAACAATGGGCTCTTCAATCTATCAGGGAAAGGTATCACACAAGTCAATGGCTGGAAAGTGAAGCTAGACAAATTCTGATTGGAAATAAGGTGTAAATTTTTAACATTGAGAATAATTAAACACTGAAAAAATTGTGTGTTTCCCAGCCTCTTTTCTTTAAAATATTTCATGCCATTGAACCCTCGAATTTTCCTCAAAAAATAATTTTTGAGAGAAAATGTTCTACTAGCCCTAATGTTCTTGTAGCTAAAATACAGCCTGCGACTGTCTGTAGAGCTGGATTCTGCTCTCGCTTGTGCATCAGATTTACTGCGCTACTGTGACTAAGTCACCACTCTGTACTGTGTCTCAATTTCCCCACCTCCAAAGTTTAGATAACCACATAGGATTACCTCATAGGGATGTGGTGCTGTGAGGATTGTAGCTGGAACTGTAGTGATGAGCAACATAGAAATACATAGCAAAATTTTGTCTTTGACCGAGTCGAGCCATCTGGACCCTACAGCCTTTGCACTCAGGTTGGAGGCAACTTTCATTTCATGTTCACAGTCTCTGAAAATGTATCAGAGAAGTTTTACTGTTTACTCCTTCAGTAATATTCAGTGCATGGGGAAAAGTAGCTCAATAATTTTACTCAAACATCCTCAGTGTCTGAGCAGAGAGGTCTTCTTGGATTGATGGAATGTACCATTGATTCTTTTAATCCTCATGGCAAAATCTACAAAGTCCAGCAGTGGCCGGAATTCCATCACAGCCTTGGAACTCAGGGAGGTTACTTATGAGGCCTATTCTCCCTTACAGCTCATGTGCTCAAATTGTAATAACAAAGGACAAAACAGGGTTCTGAATGGTACTTGCAAGTTTTGATGAGCACACCCCAGCAGAGCTGCTCTTTCATTAACAGTGAAAGAAACCAACCAGACAGAAGGCACTAAGGAACTCTCCCATCCAGAGAAGAGGGGAGAAGGCTAGGGTTAATGGGAGTTGGTCATCTAACCTGCTTAGTCCCTTTAAGAAACAGTCCACAAAATCACTTTCAAGTACAAGCACATTAATTTGTTTAAATATAGATTTAAGAACCATTCATCCTGGAATTTCAAATAATATCCAAACAAACACAGAGGTATCTGCTTCCTTGCAGAAATGCTATTGATGTCATACGTTAAAATGTGTGACCAGGGTACCTTCTGATGCCAACTGGCAGATGGCATATGGGATGCATAATGATCCCCTGGGTCTGGTATTTACATTCTCATTCACCAGAGTGTGTAATGAAAGCCGGCACCACAGTAGTGCTCTTAATCATTGTGAGGGGTTTCCTGCCTCTCTTTTCAGGCCATTATGCAAGTAATACTTTGGGACCAGCTACAGCACCTAGTTTCTTACCAGGCATGAATAATGAGACATGCAGGTAAACAAGGAAACTAGGGTTAGGCTCCCAGGACTTTACTGCTTGTAGTGATGAGCTACTTATTGCTTCTGAGCTACCAGAGCACCTCATGTTAAGCCAACAGCTAACTGTTTAGGATACCTAGGGACTTTCCATATGGTCATGGTGTTCCACCTCTCCGTATTATCAAAAAGAAGACTGAGAGCTGAATTGATTACAGTGAGGAGCAGGTCTGGCTCCAGACACCAGCTCAGCAGGCAGGTGCTTGAAAAGACCAAGGGTAAGGGGCTGCACATTGGGGTCTTCGGCGGCAATTTGGCGGCAGGGACCTCAGTCCCTCTCGGAGGGAAGGACTTGCCGCCAAATGCCGTCAAAGAAGAAAGTGGTGCAGTGGAGCTGCCACCGATCATGATCAGGGCTTTTTTTTGCTTTTTTTTTCCCCGGTCGCTTGGGGTGGCAAAAACTGTGGAGCCGGCCCTGGTGAGGACAAAGTGTCTGGTACACAAGGGCACTTTTAACCTATCAGGACCAGAACCAATGGCTGGAAGCTGAAGCCAGACCAATATAAATTAGAAATAGGGCACAAACGTTTCACTGTGAGGGTCTGAAAGGGGGAATTGGCCCCACACTGGCCAGAAACAGGTTAATGATGGTCTGTGCTCTCAGTCAGCCTTACTCTGTTACACCTATGAGAAGTATCAAAGGCTGGAGAGAGGAATTAAAAGAGGAAAATCCCAATATAGTAGGGGCTGAGGAGGAGAGGGAATGGACCTCCAGTGCTAGCACCTTGAAGGAAGGCCTGGTTGGGGCCAGAGAAATCGTGTAGATTGTGTGGAGGAAGGCTGGTCAGGGGCCAGGGGCTATCCTGAAACTGCTAGATGACAGAGCCTCCTTGGGGCAGATAGGCCCAGTATGAGACATTTATATTTGCTTTGTTCACCATAATTTATCCTCTTTATTTCTGGGAACTGTGGAGGAGTGAGCCTTAGAAGAGGTTATAAGGCCAAAGTACAGGCCAAGCTAGGAATTAGCTCATTGAGAAAGCAGTGGGTCTTAACAGACAGATCTGAAATGCTTTCTACATGGTCCCTGGGCTGGAACAAAGAATGGAGAGCAGGCCTGGGTTCTCCTATCAGCCCACCAAAGATGATAGGAAGAAGACACCCAGAGATGAGAGCTGAAAGGCATAGGCTTAATTTGACTTCTGTATCTGGAGTGGAGGAGGGTACAGCTCCAGTCAGGCCAATGAGGTTGTGTGTGTATGTGTGAAATTCTGCACATTCCTGAGTTTTCCAGTTTGGAGGGGCAATGCCCTGTTTCCCCCACCCCTGCAACTATGCCCATGCTGGAAGGTCAATAAAGCCCAAAGTGAAGGTGAAGAACCAGCATTTATCTGCTGAACTGATGTTGAACTGAACTCGGTTTATTCCAGAAAGGGTGGCAATAGATGCCACCCAGATGGAGGGCTGAGTCATGCAAAATAGACCACAGCATGGCTGGAGTGACAGTCAGGAGGGGGCTCCAGAAAAGAAGACCCTTTTATGCCATTCCCAGCCATGAGGAAGCATGCCAGCCAGGGAGTCACTCCTTTAGGGAAGATGATTAACCACTGGAACAAGCTACCAAGGGAAGTGATGGATTCTCCATCTCTTGATGTATTCGACTGAAGTCTGGATGTTTTTTTGAAAGATGGGTTAACCAAATACAAGTTATTGGTTCAATACAGGGGGGATTTCATGAAATATAATGTCTTATTATATACACTATATCAAAGCAGATGATTCAATGATGATCTGTGAATCTATGAACCTTCTTCTAAAGCTGTTGTTACTCGCCACTTTAGAGCCAGGAGACTGAAGAAGTTGGATGACCGGCCTCTACAGTGGAAAATCCCATTCCTTAGAAGTGGTAAAAAGAAACATCTCCTTTGACACTAGACATTGTCCTGTTTTTATAACTTTCTCATTGAGGTTAGGAGTTCACCTATTAAACTCATTAATAAGTTCTAAAATTAGGTCTAATAAGTTCTGAAAATTCTCATCAGTAGAAGTTTCCAGGGAGATATTTCTCTTTCAGATAATGAATGTGAGGAGGCATTCACTTTCTGGTATCAGGTAAAAGCCAGCTGTGTAAGTCAGGAAAACAGAGCTCTGAGTCCTCCTCACCATTCTAAGGTCTCATTACGGAGATCCATGAAGAAGATGGTGACATGACATAGAAGCTAGATGCTGTATCCTGGTCTCTGAAAGGCTGCATGAAGAAGTCAAATCAGTGATTTCAGCTTTTGTTATACGTGTTTTGGAGGAAGCACAACTTTTCTCATTAGATTCAGAGAAGTTAAAGGATGATGTATATTCTCATGCCCAATCCCCTCTGTCCAGTACATATTTTTCCTGTACGTAGTAGGATGTGCTAGGATTTGGTGAAAGTTTTCTGTCAACACTCTTTATGATGGGAAACTGGGTTTTCATCTAAGGAAAAGCGTTCATAGAAAGTTTCTGCTTTCCTTCAAAAATTTTAATTGAAAATGCAAAGAGATAAAACCCAACAATTTTTCCTTTTTTTCTCTGAAAAAAATCAAATTTTGGCTTTAAATTTGGGAGTTTATAGATGCTTTTGGAATTTTTTTTTAAATTAAAAGTCAAATTTATTGAGGGTAGAAAAATAAGATACTGAATAACTCTGGAACTTACTGTCCTGAATGACAGGTAACAGAGATAATGTCTTTCTGTGAGACACACCCAGACTAGATAAGTTTAAATGTAAGTAAAACATCCTAGGTTTTTTAAGAGTTAGGCCTAGCCAGAGTTCAGATGGCAATAATTTGTGACGGTTTATTAAAATTTGAGCCCCTCTACTCATGCTCTGAATATAAAGCATTGTTCAGTATTGATATTGGTTAAAGCCCAGAGGCAAAAATAAACTTATTCTTAGGGTAAAGAGGTTAATGCATCTTGGTAATGAGTTTAACATAGTCAGTGATACAAACCTTAGACCACAAAATCTTCAATGAGGTATCTATCTAGCTAACTGCCCATCTGTTGCTAACTATCCTTCCCTACACAATCTTTCTTTCTTTCTTTCTTTCTTTCTTTCTTTCTTTCTTTTCACATCTATCTATCTACCTACCTATCTCATCATTATATGATGGGAGAATATGGGTTTTCCAGAGTGCTGCTTTGAGGTACAGAGTACCACAAAGTACTCAAAGGAGTTACAGGAACTGTCAATAGCCATGTACATTGGGGATATCGAGGAACCCCCAGAGATGGAGGTATATTTAGAAGGGATAGTAGGAAGTGGCTCAGGGTCACCAGATGTTAGTCCGGTTGTATTGCCAGAGTCTAGATCAGCATGTTTCAGTGGGATCCCTGCTGATCCAGAGGCAGAACCCTCCTGAGCTGGGACCTGGTAGAGTAGGGTGGGCTCCGGTCCTGCTATTGCTTGAAGGCAATCCTTGTATTCTCAAGTGAAGGATGACTTAGGCGTTCACTCCTCCTCCCTTTATAGTCCAGTCAACCTTTCAAATGTGTTCTATAGCTGACATTACACAAATGCTCAGGCTACATTATCACAAGATACATTCGGGCCTTATAATCTATGAATCTACAATCTATGTTCTTTACTATAGTTTCAAACAATTTGCCTGGGACTAAAGTTAGGTTTACTGACCTATAATTACAAGGATCCCCACTGGAGCCTTTTAAATAATTGGTGTCACATTAACTATCCTCTACTCATCTGGTACAAAAGCTGGTCTTAGTGATAGTTTACATCCCACAGTCAGTAGTTAAGTTTTGCAAAGCACCTAGGCACCTAACACCTACTGAAATTGATGGATCCTTTTGAAAATCCTACCAGGCACCAAAATGCTTGTAAAAATCTGACCTTTCATATAGATGTAGCAGTATTGGTTATGAAGTTATTTATTCTAATGTAGTCACTTCCCTTGAATTAGGTATTACAATGTAGTGGATTTACTCAATCACTGCAATTTGAAATGACTATGTGAACTTTAAATGTAAATTCACAAGAATAAGCTATATCAGTTTAAATATCTTCATATGGGTATAAATGTGTACACATGAAAGGCTAGCATAATTTAACTGCATAGCTACAAAATCACACTCCTAATTAAAGAATTCAATCAGTAATGAAGGTAATTAGCAATCTGAACAATTTTGCCAGGATTGTGGGGGGCAATTTTAAAATCAAGATTGGATTTTTTTCCCTAAAATATATTTTAGTTCAAACAGAAATTAATACAAGGAAATTCTATGTCCCTGTGTTATACAAGAGGCCAGACTAGATGATCAAAATGGTCTCCTCTAGCCTTAGAATCTATGTATATTGAATACACAAATTGTGTGTAGACCAGGCCTAATTGTCAAGGGGTTTTTCCTTTCATAGAGATGATAGACGGTTGAAAACTGAGGCAAACTTTTTTTTGTGAAAAATGTTGATAATTGTAAGTTATTTTCGTATTCAGAAATTTGTGTTGTGAGTCATTTCTTCCTATTTCCTCTCTTTCGTGGGATTATTATTGCTATTGGGATGAACAGCTGTGATTGTCAAAGGAATTTGATGACCAATTCCCATTGACTTTCACTGGACATGAGGCACCTATATAATCCCCCTCAGGCTTACTTGAAAGTTCCAGTCTAAGGACTGGTTCATGCAGCCCCATATTCATATAAATAATTATTACTCCCCAAGGGCAAATTCTTCAACCTTTATTCCAGAGGACTACTTGCATCTGTAAGTGCTACTCAGGGAGAATAAGGGTTGCAGAACAGGACACAAGGTTGGTTTCATTAGATGTGTTCATTTGAGGAAGGTACCCAGGGTCTATATGGAAACAAATTGAAAAACACACTGAATGCAGGAGATCCCAATATTTCTATCTGGGAAATTATTGTAATTGTAACAAAATCTTGCCAAAAATCTTTCTGACAGGTTGTTTGTTTTCTTCCCGTCTGAAGTTCTGACCCTAATGAGGCACCCAGGGAGGAAGACCCAGAGGTTCTAGGAACCAAGCAGAAATACTCATCTATGGAGCCGGTGATCATTGTTCAGAGGTCAGTGAGGAGGCAACGTGGGCATTTGCCAGAGGTAAATGTGACTTTTCAGGCTAGTGCTAGAACTATAATGGTCAAAGTCCTGGTACTTGGGTTGGGAGGAATGGATTTTCACCACCCAGCTTCCTCAGTTATGTTTAAAGGAGACTAACTTCCAAAGTGCTTGGGCTGTGTGCCAGTCAGTTGTGTAGATCTATTGATACAATAGTCTGTGTTGTTGCTATTAATGTTTTGCACTAGAGTGTGAGTTGAATGAAGCTGTGGTATATATTGCTTCAAATTATCTGTTGTAGATGGAAATGAAAGCCATATGGAGAGTTGGGGGTGTGCTATTGGCAGAGTATAGACAATTAAAAGATGGCAAGGAATGCGAAAGACTTTTTCCTCCACTTCTAACTCCCATGTTTTATGATTTTGATGAGTGAGGTGTGTCCTGACACAACCTGAAATGTCATTACACCTGTGTTTTGTTTGTGTTTATTCTTATTAGAGCTTATTTAAGTGCCTAAAAATCTGGCCTTGAGTGCTTTTGAAATTTGCACTAGGCACCTATTTGTACCTTTACATGCCTAAATACCTTTTAAAATCTGGCATCTAGGCTCCCAACTCAGTTCATTGGGATATGAGGACTCCGTCCTTTAAAAATTCCAGTCTAACTACATGAGGAGTCTAATTGAAGTCAGTTGGGTTACTCAGACTCATATACTTAACACCGTAAGACTGCCCATTGTAAGATGGATTTGAAAGAAAGTTATAATCTCTCCTAATCTTGAAAGTGAGAGAAGAAACATAATAAAGCCCATATGATGAGTCTTCTGGTACTGGAAAAGTTGATAGATGGAATATCGGCATTGATGTAGGCTGGGATTTTCAGAGAAGTCTAAAGGATTTAGATACCCAACTCCCACTGATTTTAAGCAGAAAAGAAAAATCCCACCTCTAGTTTTTAACTTTTAAAAAGTTGTTATGATAATTATTTCTGTGTGTCATTGTAGTGAGGAAGAGCCCCAGTTATGGTCCAGAAACCCCTGCAAATGTTACATTGGCAATGCAAAATTGTTGTTATAAGACTGTTTGTTAGTGCTACTGATTATTAAGGTTACTCAGCACTTCCTTTTGTAAGACCTTGTTTTCAGTTCCTTTATAACATGGCAAAATGCTAATTATTTGGGCTGAAATATTCCAGGTTCCATCCACACTGAGCATGCTCCAGTGTGGGACTGAAACGGACTGTCCCTGCAATTGCAGATCTGGGTTGCTGTGGGCTATGCCAGGTCCAGAGTCTGTTTACTTGAACTGAGAGAAAGGGTCTGTCTCTCCTGTGCTCTTAATCATGTGACTGGCAGCATAGAGAAAGATGCTGCCTGATTCAAATGCAGTGGAGAGAAGAGCCAGACTTTGGTGGGGGCAGAGGACTGAAAGGTGGTGGAGTGGAGAGAGGGAAACTGGGTAATGAAGTGGAGACTTGTACAGGCTGGGCAAGAAGATTGGGACTGGGAGTTGGGGGCAGACTGGGACTTGTTGGCAAAGATACTAGTACTGGGGGCCAGAGAAGGAAGCGGGGATGGGGATTGGGTGCCAGTTGTCAAGGGGGAGGCTGAGGTCAGATGAGGAACTTCAGGGGATACTGGGACTTGTGGAGCAAGAAGACTGGGACTGATAACCATTGGGATGAGGGGAAGGAGATGAGGGAGGATGGGAGACAAATCTGATGAGGATCCTGGGTGAAGGGGAAGAATTGACACTGGCTGTGCAAAGTGGGCAGGAGGAAGATCTGTTGGAAGGAGATACAGAGATTGGATGAGGAGCCTGGGAAGCTAGATTGGACTGGGAACCAGCAGGGAAGGGGAATGTAGTGTTGGTGGGGGGATGGGAGCAAGGGCAGGAGAGAGAAACAAATCAGGTAAAAATGTTTGGGAGGGGTCTGGTTGGGCAAGGAGACTGGGACTGGGAATAGTAGGAGAGAATGGAACTAGGACTGGGAATCTGGAGGTGTCAGACTAGGATTGCTGGGCATGGAGACTGGGATGAGAAGTTGGAAGATTGGAGATTGAGACTAAGGTGAGGAGGCTGGGAATGGGACAAGTAGCCGAGGGGGCAGATGAGAGAAATGTGACATAAGGACAGTCTGGAGGGGATGGGGCAGGAGAGCTCAGGCTTTAGGGGAATGAGCAGAAAAGTCTGCACCCTGTGGAGCACTCTCCACTCCAGCACCTGGAACCCAAGGTTCCTGGGTCTTATAATTCCTCTGCTATCAGCAAATAGCTTTGAAACTCACTGGGAAATGGTCTCACCTCTCTGTAGTTCTGGTCCACATAGATGATGACAACCCTGTTTCCAGTACCTTAATGACCAGCTAGTCAATATTTTGTTTTATCCATATTGCTCAATGTGGGGTCCCTGGCCTCATTGACAGCACACTAGTCAAACCTCGCTTTGAAGAAATAATGTATTAATTTCTTCATAGGCTTTTCTCTGGTACCCATCCCTGTACTGTCTGAGTGCTTCACAAACATTCATGAATTTGTTTTCATAGCACCTGAGACCAGGGAGATGTTGTGTTAACTTAGATGGAATATAGGAGCCACATGTGTTAACATAACACAGCCACTGTCCAACATTAAACAAGGTTTGGGGTTGGCATAAAGTGACTTCCACCTGCTTAGTGCCATGGCAAACACACCATTAAATATCCTTTTAACCCTGAATTGAAGATGGGGGTTGGGGGGCATTTAAGCATTTGAAATTTAGAGTATTAGGTAAGGTTTCCTTTTAAAAACATCTCTTATTCCCTTCCCTTTAGCTTTAAAAGCGGGGAGGGAAACATTGTATGACAGTCTTTAGATGATAATAACTATCCTTTAGGGGGGAAAGGAGAAGATGTAACTTGAGGTGGGCTGGAGCTCTTGTTGTTAAAGTCTGATCCCATCTCCTGGAACACAAACCAAGACAAACACACACAACAGGGGATGGGAAAGAACAGCAAAGATAGAAAATGCAGCTTCTATCTCTGGTGTTGACTCTCGCTTGCAACCTCACTGCTGGAAAAAGCACAGGCACAGCACATGGTTTTATCAGCCACTCCAAAATCTGACAAGCTCGCACCATCATAGGACTGTTTAGGACATCGCTTTTAGTTGCCTTTCTGCTCACAGGCTTACAGAAGTATTGGAGAACATGTAGTCTTGGGCAGATAAACCGGACCCTTACTAAATAGAAGGCAAAAGGAGAGCGATCAGGAAACAAATGTAATGTGGAGAAGGAAAAGGACACACAGGGGCGAGGGGGGAAGAGAGAGAGACAGACTCTAGGTGGTGGTTGGGATTCAGCCAGTTGTGGTAGAAATGGTGATGCCATCTGGGTTCCTCTCTCTTGCCTGGTCTCATCAGGGCATTATTCAAGGTCAGGATGATACAGACCCAGTTCGCAGGAGATGGTGGGGGTGGCAGTCATGATGGTGAAGCTCACTCCAATAGCCAATGTTTCTCTACAGACTCTCTTTCTTTAAGGGCTACAAAGGGTAGCGATGAGTGGAATAGCCCATCCCCTCCTTATTTTGTCCACCAATTTGGCCTAATTTCTGACATTCTAGTTTTGGCTCCTTGATTTTCACTCTCAAAATGTCCTTGTTTACTAGACAGGATTTCAACACAGCTCACAAATTACGTCAGCAGGTCTCTTTGTTTGGACTAATTCAGTCTTTCAGTCTGTTTTTTGCACTTTTTCCTATCCACATATGTTGCAAGATGTTATTGTGATATCTTATGAAGTTTTGCTCGTTTTTTATCACTGAACTCACAGTTAGGGTACACGTGGCAACCTATTTATTTTAACAGGTATTACATTCTTTATTTTACAGATAGGGAACTGAGACACAGAGAGATTCAGGTCAAAATTTTGGCTGCCCAATCCGAGATGAATAACACTTGATTTTTCAAAGTGCTGAGCCCAGGACCCATTGACTTCAGCTGCAGCTGTGATTGCTCAGCATTTCTTCATATTAAATCTCAGGGTCTCAGGTAAGGCTCCCAGAATATGAGGAACACACAGTTAGTGACCACCTGTGAAATGTCTGTTTTCAGTGACTTTCAGGGGTAGAATGTAGTTCGCAATGGCAACATTCAACTGCTGTATCTGCCTTAGACCGTCCTTTCTCTTGCTGCAGTTCCCTGCCTCAATTTCTAAACATCTTCCACCTTCTGCAGTAAATGGATCCTACAGACTAGAACTTCCCTCACTACACAGCCATGATTCATTCCCCAGAGCACCATTTCACCTCTGGACAGAATGAGGTGGGTGTCTGGTGTAAAAAAAAAATATGTTACATTGTAATTAAAATGGCCTCATAATGGATATATACAAGGGGGCTGAATTAAGATTGTGTGGGCATCTGTAATTCCAGTGCTTCCTAACTTTTGAGTACCTGACTTGTAGTCTTAATAACATTCTTTTAATGTAGTTTTTAGTGAGTAATTTAAGATATGTAACTCTATACAGGTGAAATTCACACTATGCAGGGGGCCAGTACAAATAGAAGGAGCCAAAATTATGTTGAACTTAAGCTTTAGGTTGAACCTCAGTCTACGGAAATCATTATACCAATATTGCAGCCTTGCAATTGCACCTATTTTACAGGAATAAATTGTTTTTTTCCATCAGTTGATAGATTTTAAGGTCAGAAGAGACCATTTAGTTTTACCTCCTGGCAGGACCGGCGCCAGGGTTTCTGGCACCCTAGGCGCCAGGCCATTTTGCTGCCCCGTGCACGGGTCTCGCGACTCCGGTGAACCTGCAGCAGTCGTGCCTGCGGAGGGTCCCGTGGTCCACGGCTCCGGTGGAGCTGCTGCAGTGGTGCCTGCCGGAGGTCCACCGGAGCTGCAGGAGCACCGGACTGTCCGCAGAAATGCCTGCGGCAGCTCCACTGGAGCGACGGGACCAGAGGCCCCTCCGCAGGCAAGACTGCGACCGGTCAACCGGAGCCGCCTACCGTCCCCTGGCAAAATGCCACCCCCTCCATAATCCTGGCATCCTAGGCGATTGCCTAAGTCGCCTAAATGCAAGCGCTGGCCCTGCCTCTTGGGTAGCACACAGCAGAGAAACCCACCTAGTGACTCCCACATCTTTTTAAGCTAGTGCAGATCTTTTAGAGCGACAACCAGTCTGACTGCTAAGAAGTCAATGAAGTTCAATGGAAATCACCCAGCAGATCCGGTCCTATGAATGTATTTATAGCTTATTGTTAATGCTGGTATTTGGATGGGGTGCATGTGCTGGAGTTGAAGAGAAGCAATCTGATAAATCTGTTGACTCATTGTCTTGAGTTATTACTGTGACATGGGCAGAGATATGCTCCAGGTCAGCTAAAAGTTATTGGGCAAGAGGTCCTATTAGATGCTCATATTGCTCTCTTCTGGCTTTAAGAGATATGAATCTGTGGATCAAGGGCAACATTCCACCACACAGACTCATGTTGAATAGCACCCAGACATGGGCATCCTTACACACTCATGCAAGGAGTGGGTAAAATCATCTTCACTCATACGGAGTATCATGGGTTTCAATGAGACAGGGTATCCATGTGGGTTACAAGATTATCATAATTTTGCACTATCTAAGTCCACTCTCACAAATCATTATTACATGAGAAATGTAATACATTTGTACTTTACTGCAAAAAGGTCAGCATGTCTCAAGATTCGTTCCGTATACATGTAACTAGCTTTCCAAAGTTTCTGCCCATGCTAATAAAACCAATGGGAATCTTGTGCTGGACTTCAATGAGAATGAACCGAAACACACCTCTAGCCTGCTACAATCTATCTAGCACCTTCAGTTCTTCTTTAATCTATTATCTCATCACTTTTCCAAAGGAAATGTCAGCGGCGGAGCCAGGGAGAGATGTGAACCACACTGAAGTGACAGAATTTATCCTGCTGGGGTTTGGAAGAGGTCCAGGGCTCCAGGTGGTCCCTTTTATGATGTTCCTGGTGATTTACACAATAACTGTGCTAGGGAACACCATCCTGGTCCTCATCATTACAGACGACTCTCGCCTTCACACCCCCATGTACTTCCTCCTCATGAACCTGTCACTCTTAGACCTCTGCTCCTCCTCCGTCATTGCCCCCAGAGCCATGGCGAGCTTCCTAACAGATGCCAAAACCATTTCCTACAGGGGATGTGCCACCCAATTATTCTTCTTCTCTCTTTTTGCCACTACTGAGGCATTCATTCTGTCGGCCATGGCATATGATCGATACACCGCCATATGCAACCCGCTCCTGTATCCCATCGCCATGTCTAAGCCCGTCTGCATTCAGCTGGTGGCGGGGTCCTATCTCTGTGGCAGCGTGAACGCCATGGTGCAAACCAGCTTCACCTTTACTCTGCGCTTCTGCGGCTTTAATGAGATCAATCACTTCTTCTGTGATGTTCCAGCCCTGCTAACCCTCTCATGCACCGACACATACATCAATCAAATGATGCTG
The DNA here is from genome assembly GCF_025201925.1 of Gopherus flavomarginatus. Classification (NCBI taxonomy): domain Eukaryota; kingdom Metazoa; phylum Chordata; order Testudines; family Testudinidae; genus Gopherus; species Gopherus flavomarginatus. The sequence continues at coordinate 1,358,635 of NW_026114602.1, forward strand.
TTTCCTTTATGTGGCCTCATCATAATGAGCACTGCCCTGATCATTCTTGTCTCTTATGTCTATATCATCTCTGCTGTCCTCCAGACTCGCTGTGCCACGGGCAGGCACAAGACCTTCTCCACCTGCACCTCCCACATAGTGGTTGTGAGTTTATTATACGGGACTGTTTCCTTCATGTATGCCCAGCCCAATTCATTATCCTCCCCAGATCAGGGTAAAGTGGTGTCTGTATTTTACACCCTCGTCATCCCCATGTTGAATCCCTTCATCTACAGCCTAAGGAACAAAGATGTTAAAGAAGCTTTGAGAAGAACCATAGGCTGCATAATGGTTTTGAAATGAACCTTTTCTATGAACATTGAACTAAATAATCCCTTGGTATATTGGAAGGATTTATTGTTCAACATTTAATCTAATCTATCTATCTATCTATCTATTTATCATCAAACACTGTCCTGTGCCACTAGAAAAAAAATGTAATAAATAAATCCTCCATGTGTTTATGTTATTTTTTACATTTCCCTTAGAAATGCATTGGTCTAGAAATCTGTATCCAAACACCCTTGAATCTTGGGGAGAAATAGTTTTGTATGTGTGTTTGTGTGCACTCTCGTGCTTTATTAGCTATTGGTTATTTTCAATCAAGCCAGAATTTCCACCAGGCATGCTTATAAAGATAATTGGCCCTATCTGTGTCATCTTATCCCCTTCCGGTATCATGTGATGTGAACACCCAATCACAAAATAAATAAAAATTAGAAAAAAAGAAACTGGAAAAGGAGAGAGTTGCCCATTCCCAGCTTCTGTCAAAAAAAGTCTAGGGATACCAATCCTGCCCATCCTGCCTAATAACCATTGATGGACCTATCCTCCATAAATTTATCTAGTTCTTTTTTGAACCTTCTTCTAGTCTTGGCCTTCACAGCATCCTCTGGTGAAGAGTTAAACAGGTTGATTGTTCATTGTGTGAAGAAATACTTCCTTTTGTTTCTTTTAAACCTGTAGCCTATTGATTTCACATGGTGACCCCTTGTTCTTGAGTTAGGAGGACTAAATAACATTTCCTTATTTATTTTCTCCACACAAGTCAGGATTTTATAGACCTCTACCATCTCCCCCTTTAGTAGTCTCTTTTCCAAGCTGATAAGACCCAGCCTTATTAATCTCTCTTCATACGGAAACTGTTCCATATCCCTAATATTTTTTGTTTTCCTTTTCTGAACCTTTTTCAATTCCAATATAGCTTTTTTTTAAGATGAGGCGAGCCCATCTGCAAGATGTGGACATATCATGGATTTATATAGAGGTAATATGATATTTTCTGTCTTATTATCTAGTAGTTAAACTTGTTAGTGTTTTTGACTGTCGCTGCACATTGAACGGATGGTTTCAGAGAACTATCCACACTCCAAGATCTCTTGCATGAGTAGTAACAACAAATTTAGAACCCCATTATTTTATATGTATAGCTGGGATTATGTTTTCCAATGTGCACTACTTTGCCTTTACCAACATTGACTTTCATCTGCCATTTTCTTGCCCAGTAACCCAGTTACCTTTGTAACTCTTTGCAGTCTGCTTTGAACTGAACTATTTTGAGTAGATTTGTATCATCTGCAAATTTTGCCACCCCACTGTTTACCCTTTTTCTAGATCATTTATGAATATGTTCAGTAGTACTGTTCTCAGTAGAGACCTCTGAGGGATAGTACTATCTGCCTCTCTCCATTCTGAAAACTGACCATTTATTTCTACTCTTTGTTTCATATCTTTAACCAATGATTGATCTATGAGAAGACCTTCCCTCCTAATCCATGACATCTTACTTTGCTTGAGAGCGTTTGATGAGGGACCTTGTCAAAGGCTTTATGAAAATCTAAGTACACTATATCCACTGGAACCCCCTTGTGCACATGCTTGTTGACCCCCTCAAAGAATTTTAGTAAACTGTTGAGGCATGATTTCCCTTAACAAAAATCATAGTGACTCTTCCCCAACAAATGATGTTCAACTACGTGTCTGAAAAGTCTGTTGAAACAAACTCTTGTTCAATTTTTCAGTGAAGCAAACAAATAAAAAAAAATCTTTTTGGATTGAACAAAACATGTACTTTGAGAAAAAATGAAGGTTTTTTTTTACATTGTGTTTTTTAAAATAATATAGCGAGCAATATTCTAAACAAAAAATGGATTTTTGTGAACTGAAACTTTTCGTTTAAAAATATTAAGATTGTTTCAGCTTTTTATGAATTAATTATTTAATTTATGTATGTATGTATGTATGTATTTATTTTGGACTGAAACTTTTTGGTGAATTTGACCAACATTCATGAAATATTTTGGACAAGCAGAATCTACATTTTTTTGTCTGAAAAATGTTTGCCTATCTCTACTCATGAGTCTGTTCTCTCACTCCTTTCATTTCCTGCCACACATCATTTCTTTCTCCAGTTCTATTTTTGCAACTTTTAAATCAAGATGGTATGCTCTAATAAAAGGTGATCTCAGCTATTTATTTTGGGGAATTTTTGTGGCCTGTGTTTTACAGCCTAGATAATCACAGCTGTCCATTTTGGTCTTCGAATCTAAGAGCCTATAAACCAGAGATAGGTTTGAACTGAAAACTGTGGTTAAAGTTTGTGAATATCCTCAAAGGGAGTTTGGAACTCATCTGCCACTGAGCAACAAAGGGAATTGGGCCCCTGTTTCTTTTAGGCTACATTGAAAATCACCATAACAGAGCACAAAGCCTTGCAATTTGAACTGAAAGCATAAGAATAAGATTTTCAGAAGTGTTTGCTGGTAGCCTTAATCTTTCACCATTGAAGTCAAAGGTAAAATGCCCATTGACTGCAACACTGAGTGTTCCTGAAAATCCTACCTTAACCCCTTTGGACAATTGCAGGGAGTTTAGCAAATGAGGTCGGCCAGTAGAGGGAGATACGATAACACACTTCTGTTTGCCAAAAGCTGTGAATCGGCAACAGGGGATGGGCAACTCTCCCCATTCTCAATTTGTTTTTTCTAATTTTTTATTCATTTTGTTATTGGGTGTTCTCACCATATGATGCTAAAAGGGGATAAGATGGCATAGATAGGGCCAGTTAACCTTATGAGCCATACCCGGTAGAGATTCTGGCTTGACTGAAAATGACCAATGGCTGATAAAGCCCAGCTGGTGGAGAAACTGGCTAAGGAATAAAACCAGGAAGTGTGCAGCAGAAAGGGGCTGTAGTGTGGAAGCCACCAGTTACTCTCAGGGTTGGAGATGGAAAAGGAGGAAAGCCAAGTGGAGTGAGAAGCCCTGGGATCCTGGCTCGATGGAAGGGTTTACCCAGAAGGGTGAAGAAAAAAGCCTGTTGGAGGCAGAGTAGGAAGCAGAACAAGGAAAGAGCAGCGAGGTTTGAGATTGTGCAGAGCTTGGCTGCTGACTGTAGGCTGGAACTTGAAGTAGAGGGCTGGCCTAGGTTTCCCTACTATCCACTGGACACAGAATTGTGGGAGATGCCAACTGGAAAGCTGATCCAGAGGGATTTTGTTATCCTGGAAGGGGGCAGGGGACTATATAGTGATCCAATCGGAAGGCTGAGTAGCGAAGGAGGAGAGCACCATGATTCAGAGAGAGAAAGAGAGAGAGAGGCCTCAGAATGAGCAAATGATAGAAGGCAGTGCCAACTGGACCAGAGCTCATTTCCCAGACTCAGACACAAGGAGTTGTCCCTATTAAACCACCATTGAACAGAAAAGTCAGTTATTTGCATATCACTACTCCTTGGTAAAGGAGGTAAAATACGAAAGTAGATTATTATCCTCATAATGAAAACCCTCTGTGCTCACTGAAGCCAACAACTGTTGCACCTGAAAAAGAATAGATATGAGAAAAAATGAACTGCAGATCACCCAGAGAATCTAACTGACATCATGATGCTTATACTGGAGATTATCTATTTGGAATTCTAAGACAATAAGAATTGCACCTAAGATAATGAGGCTGAACAGCAATTGAGCTGAGTGTGTGCCTTTCCATCCATTTTTATTAAAAGTAATGCCATGAAACCTCAACTGTGATCAGAACCCTATTGTGCTAGGTGTCCTACAAGACACAGGGTAACTCCTGGTCTATACACAGCTTTTGTATCTATTTTAGTTAGGAGTGTGAATTTCTTGTTATTGAAATAGTTATACAAATACAACCCATAGTATGGACACAGTTATACTAGTAAAAATGTGCCTTATATTATATCATTTATTCTCCTTCCAATACAGGAAGAAGTAATACCCGTCTATTTCATTTTTTGATGCTATAAGTGCATCCACATGAGAGGGGTTGTACATACATGATGTAGAAGAGGAACTAGAGAAGAGAAAGGACTTGACTAAGGTCAGAAAACATGCTAGTGCCAATGCCAGGAATAGACCTGGAGTCTCTTGAATGACAATTTTGCATCCTCTTGGAAAGTGTCTGTTGCCTGTCAAACGTCAGACTGGCTGCTCTGGAGACAGTCCGCTGTGAGTTCTAAGACAAGCGTAGGCTTGGTTTTGCCTATATACAGGAGTGGCGCCAGGGTTTTCTGGCGCCCTAGGCGAGGGTCCTTCCGCGCTCCTGGTCGTTGATGGCAATTCTGCAGGAGTGGGGGTCCTTCTGCGCACCTAGTCTTCGGGGCATTTCAGAGGCGGTCCCGGAGTGAGTGAAGGACCCGCCACAGAATTGCTGCCGAAGACCAGGAGCGCGGAAGGACCCCCTGCCACCAAGTTGCCACCAAGAGCAGCAAAATGCAGCTCCTTCAAATCCTGGTGCCCTAGGTGACCACCTAGGTCACCTAAATGGAAGTGCCGGCCCTGCCTATACAACCCAGTTGTGCATTGGTAGTGGTTGGAGACAGATCCAGTAAGTCACAGAATCCTTTGGGATATACTTACCTCTCATCACACTGGAGATGTGCCTAGCTTTTCATTTAAGTGTAATGGATTACGGAGGCTCTTCTGCCTTGTAACGAAGAGTGGTTGGAAATTTTCCATGGAAATTGTTTTTCTTTGGAAATTAAGCTTTTTACTAAACATTTTTTTTTGTTTTTACCAAAAGTTTCTGCTTTCTGGTTAGGAGGAAGGAGGGAATCAAGTTTTTCTTAAGAACTATGCATGTTTTGACTTTTGCCTGAATAAAGTAAAATAATAATTAAAACACCACAACTTTGGTCTAAAGATATTAATTAAAAAATAATTTTTGGCAAAAGTTTTGGTGTTAGTTTTTCAAAGAAAAGTCAATTTTTTTCATGGAAAAACAACCATTTTCAAGTGTGTCCTACCTGTAACCCTTGCTGTCAATGGCATGCTCAAATGGTGCAACCATGGGTATCATTACACATATATGCAGAGAGTGGGTAAAAATGTGTTTATTAAGGCTGAGATTTTCAAAAAGGCCTGCAGGAGTTAGACTTCCAGTTCCCTTTAAAAGACAATGGGAGTTAAGCACCAATTTCAAGTATGACTTTTTTGAAAATATAAGTTTAAAATATTATGATCTCTCCTATGGCCTGAGTTATTTAGGAGGTCCAAAACCAAAAAGCTTTGGGCTGAAAAAATTTCGTCCAAAAATAATTTTTGGCCAAATTTTCAAAGTTAAAAAAAAAGGCAGCTCCCAGACCCCTGTCCAATTTCTTCACCCAGTACCAGGGCATTTCTTAGGCAGGATGAGTGACCCAGTTGTTGTTATCCCTCTTCATTACCACTGAAGAGTTCCTCTTGGCTGCCATGGCATATCACCGCATCATTGATATCTGTTACCCACTCCTCTACCCCATTTTTTGAGATAGAGGAGTGGGTAACAGATGACAATGAAGTGGTCCCGTTTTGGGCCCCACACTCTAAGAACAATATGGAAAAATTTGAAAGACTCCAGCGGAGGGCAACTAAAATTATTAGAGGGCTGGAGAACATGACTTATGAGGAGAGGCTGAGGGAACTGGGATTATTTAATATGCTTCAGAGAAGAATGATGGGAGATTTGATAGCTACTTTCAACTAACTGAAAGGGGGTTCCAAAGAGGATGGATGTAGACTATTCTGGGAAAGCAGATGACAGAACAAGGAGAAATTGTCTCAAGTTGCAGTGGGGGAGGTTTAGGTTGGATATTAGGAAAAAACTTTTTCACTATGCTGTAATGGGTTACCTAGATGGTATCTCCATCCTTAGAGGTTTTTGAGGTCAAACTTGACAAAGCCCTGGCTGGGATGATTTAGTTGGGGATTGGTCCTGCTTTGAGCAGGGGATTGGACTAGATGACCTCCCGAGATTCCTTCCAACCCTGATATTTTATGATGCACCAAAGCCATATAACTTGTATGATGTGCCACCTCCCTTTATCAAGACCTTACCTGTATGATAATGAGACTGGAATTCTTAAAGGAGGCTGCTGGAGTTAGGCACCTGGTTCCCTTGGAAATTCAATGGGAGATGGCACCTAATCCATAGGAAATCTCCTCAAATTTCAGTGATTTCTGAGTTCTCAGTGGGAATTGAGAGCATTTAAGGGCAATTCCCAGCATCCTGTAGGATCGACCCCTATGAAATCATGATGTTTTCATTCACTCATATTGGGATTCTCAAAGAAGCCTAAAGGAGTTGGACACCTGACTGTCACTGAAATTCATTAGGACCCCAGCTCAGCAAATGAAAGATCAGCTCATCAAACCAAGGATGATTCAGTGGAAGAAGAGATTCATTTCAAAGCAAAAGCAATCTCTCTTCCAAGAATATGGCACCATTGGTACTATTGCTGTTTTACGCCAGATAGGGACAGGGACCCCATTGACTACATCAATTTAGACCAGCTGGGGTTCTGGCTCATGAGCTTTATAGCGTAACAAACTAGAAAAGCGAGCCAACACAGAGTGTAGTTTTGAGAATTTTTGAATGCATTTTTTGATCCCTAACCCTAATCTTTAACTCTGAAGAAACCATCAAACTATGAGGTGAACTATTTTCTACCCACCTCGCCATATTAGCTGATCAGGATCTAATTAGGAATAAGTGAAGTGAGGATCCAGTTAGCAGATAAGGTGTCCAATTTTGGTCACCAGTGTATAGAAAGGATGTAGAGAAATGGCAAAGAATCCAGAGGTGAGAGATAAAGATGATCAGAAGGATGGAATGCAAGCCATATGATCAAAGGCTGAAGTAACTGGTATGTTTAGTTTGAAAAAGAGGAGATTAAAGGGGGCATAATAGTGGCCTTGAAATACTTGAAAGACTGCCATACAACAGATGGAGAAAAGTTGTTCTTTTTTGCCACAGAATGCAGGACAAGAGGCATTGGGTTCAAACTACAGCAAAGCAGATTGAGATTAAACTTCCTAACTGTATAAACAGCAGGACAATAGAACAAACTGCCTAGGAAGGTTGTGGAAGTTCCCTTACTGGAGGTTTTCAAAAGTAGGCTGCATAGGCCTCTGTCTTGGATGCTTTAGATATAACAAATCCTGCATTTTGGCAGGGGATTAGATTATATGACCCTTGCCATCCCTTCTAACCATATGGTTCTATGATTCTATGATCATGGTGGACAAGCTTTGTTAGGTTGTTTCAAGAATATCTAGGCACCACTTGCAAAGTTATTTAATTTGAACATCCCAGGTCCACAGTGAAATCCAAACAGTGGTGTTACTCTTCCAAGCTCCCTCCACAACCTAAACTCCACTGTAGTAAGGAGGTGTGACCTCCTTTGGAGATTGACAGGGAGGGATGTCCTCACACATCCTCATAGGCAGAACCAAGAAATCCTTGCCTCCTCGCTGGAAGCAGAGGGGCAGGACAGGAACAGGAAGTAGAAAAGTTAGACCCTGAAGCTCAGTTGGTCTGGAGCATCCAAGGGAGACAGATCCTTCTCCCCTGCTGCCAGAATGGGATGCCAAGGACCGTTGCTGCCCCGAGGATTTGCCTGAGCTTCCATAGTGTCCCACCACTCCAAAGACCAAGGAGCTACTGGGACTTCCACTGACATTGTATCCCTGGGAGACAGAGCATGACCCCTGGATCCAGACACACACCAAGGGTAGGATAAGAAGTAGCCCAGGGACAGCCAACTCTAGTCCCGTTGTGTTGCTGCCTGAAGACAGGTCAGCATGTTGCAGCTGGGTTTCCCACTGACCCAGTTGTGGAATACTCCATCACTCTTAGGGCCCTGGGCTGGGACCCAGTGGAGTAGGGTGGGCTCTGGTTCCCCTGCCCCCTGCCACCCCAGCCCTGAGGTGGCAGCCTCCCCACTGTAGGCCAGGAGGCCTGTGTAGTCTATTGTCTGCCAGAGTTAGGATACTAGAGACCATGTGCTGCTCTGCCCTGCCTGAGGGCTGGAGCCTTAGACTGCTTGGTGCCTTGCCCTGCCTAAGGGCCTGTGCCCCTAGACTGTGTGTTGCTCCACCTTGCCTGAGACCTGAGCCCTCGACTGGGGCCTGCCCTTGCCTGAGGGCTTGAGCTCCAGAGCCTGATTACTGCCCAGCCCCGCTCATAGGGCCTGGACACCAGAGACAGCTGATTTCTCTCTTTTTCAGACTGCCTTCTTAGGAACTAGACAGCGAGGAGGTATGGCCTCCCTCCTAGATACACAAGGAGGGATGTCCACAAACTCCTACATCCACCCATTCACAATTCAAACTAAAATGTTACTCACAACAGACTATCCTGTAGTAAGTGAAGGCCCTGATAAAGGCCCAGTATGAGACCTGAGGCCTGAACTGAAGTAATGGTCAAGACTTAGCTAAAAAGCAAAGTCAAGCTGTGAGCTGAAGGCCGGCCCGGTTCGCAGATGTTGGCAAGGAAAGGGCTGATGTTGCAGAATCGGAAATATTTTGGCCAAAAAGCCAATGCATTATGATTCACTAGTACCACCCATGTGTGTATCAATGGGGTTGTAGTTCAGGTGCGAACCATTACTCTACAGGTAAGACTCGCAAATTTTGGTCTACATATTTGGCAATTTACCAAGGTCTCCCCTATCATCATCATCATTATCATCGTTTTTCTCAAAAAAAAATTCCATTGAGAAATAGTTTCAGTTAAAATTTCCCACCAGCCCTACTACTAACTCTTGTGATTGCAGAAGAATATGGGGAAAAAATGGTTACTGTTTGTCTCAGAGACTGCAATTCTACTTGATCTGAAAAAGGATCCAGGAGCAGTCCTTACTCCAGCTGACTGCGAAACAGTTTTCTTGTGTGGTGAGAATTTGTGAGATTTAAAACAAACAAATAAAACCCACACTGAATCAGGATGAAATGTCAAAGTTTTCACAAACTGGGGAAAAATTGAATCAGGTTGATCAAAATTTTAAATCATGATAATTTCAAAAACATTCATTTCAATTTTGATCTTTGGTATTTTTTACTATACATTTCTAAACAAAAAAGTCATTTTGAATGGAAAAAATGGCTTTTTTTGTTTCATTTCATAAATATCTAAATTTCCCATTTTGACAATTTCAGAACTTGTTTTTCAAAAACATTGAGAAAAGAAAGTCATCAAAGTGACCCCCTTCCCCACAAATGATTCTGGTTTCAGTGAACCTGCATTTTTTGATGTTAAAATGTCAATAAATTGTATTTGTCTGTAGCTATATCCCACGTCAATGGACCAGATTCTGCTCTCATTAAAAGGTGAGTTAATCTGGTTCAACATCACTGAAGCTCGTGGAGTTACTCTAGATTAACACCAATATGAATAGGTTTGGCAGAATTTGTATTTTTTAAATAATTTTGATGAAAAATTTCAAAGTTTATTTTAAGCACTTTTTTTCAATTTTGATTGATTTAAAATTTCACAGTTGTGGGAAATCAGGGGGTGTCAGAAAATAATTGCTTAATGACTTTATAGCTTTGTAAGTATTAAAACTCAAATTGTCAATGTCACATGTCAAACTATACAAAGAAAATATCTGTAATCAAACTCTAATTCATTCTCAGGGGACATTTTTCTTACTCTTCCTATCTGTAAGTTTCATCTATTATAGATGGAAATATTTTTGTCAGTTTGTATGTATACGGTGCAATTAATGTTTACGGCATTTATTGATAAAATCTCTATTGCTTCCAAGACTAAATACACCTGATATCAGAATCCTGTTAGGTAACCAGAACGTGCTTGGCAGTTTCATGCTAGAATTGACCTATTATGTACTGGAAATGAAGTGAAAATGGTTAGCATTAATTTCAATATCCATCTAATCCAGTTTTGGTTTCATAGATTTGAAGGACAGATCAGAACAATTGTAATCATGTAGTCAGACATTCTGTAGAATAAAGGTCATAGAACTTCCCTGAAAGAACTCCTGTTTTAATTGGAGCAAGTCTCTTAGAAAAAACAATCCAGTCTTATTTAAAAATTGACAGTGATGATGAATGCACCACAGACCCGCATAAATTGATCCAATAATTAATTACCCACAGTGTTAGAAATGTACATCTTATTTCCAATCTCAATTTGTCTAGCCTCAACTTCTAGCCATTGAATCTTGATATGACTTTGCCTGCCAAAAGAAGAACCCTCTATTATGAAATATTTATTCCGAGGGTAGGTACTTATAGACAGTAATCAAATCATAACAATATAGGAACGGCCATTCTGGGTCACACCAAAGGTCTGACTGTGGCCAATACCAGGTGCCCCAGAGGGAATGAAGAGAACAGGTAATCATCAAGTGATCCATCCCCTGTCACCCATTCCCAGCTTCTGGCAAACAGAGGCTAGGGACACCATCCCTGTTCTCTTTCATAAGCTAAATAGATTGAACTCGTTGAATCTATCAGTATAAGGCGTATTTTCTAATCCTTTAATCATTCTCCTGACTGTTCTCCATATCCTCTCCAATTTAACAACATCCTTCTTGAATTGTGGACAGAAGAATCAACACAGTACTGCAGCAACAGTTGGATCAATGCCATCTCAGGATTTTCCCTATTTATGCTTCCAAGGATTGAATCTGCTGCTTCTGCCTAATGTGTTGCCATAGCACCATAGCTGATAGCTCATGTTCAACTGTTCATCCACCATGGCCCTCAAGTGCTTTTCAGAGTCATGTTTTCCCAGAATAAAGCCCCTCATCCTGTAGGTATGGATTATGTTGTTTATTCTTAGACGTGTCTCTTTATACATAACTGTATTAAAACACCTATTGTTTCCTAGTGCCCAGCTTGCCATGTGATCCAGCTCACTCTGTATAAATCACTTGTCCTCTGTATTTTTTGTCACTCCCCAAATTTTTGTGACATCTGCAAACTTTATCAATGATTGGTTTAGGTTTCCCTCCAGATCACTGATAAAAATGTTGAATAGCATAGTGCCAAGAACTGATCCAAAGCCTCATATAACTGGACACATAAAGTACCTAAGATAAATGTAAATCAAATTATGTATTTTCAGTATTTACAGCTTTGGGCTGACTTTTCCACCTTGCGTTCTCTACAGCCTTCTCCACACCACACATGATTTCTGTCCCCAAGAACCAATACCTGCAAGATCCCAAATAAGCACCAAATAAGATAGTAAATTGTTGCGTTCTGGAAGCTGAATGAGAGATGCAGATGCGCCAAATTCAGGATCTGGCTGTTTTTTGTACGTGGCCTGAACTGGTAAGTGTTCTCTGAGAATGCCTGATTGGGCCCCTTAGTGAGTTAGGTGGGAGTGAGGAACCTAACTGGTGAATCCCACTGGGGGTTAGGTGTGTGCTAAGGTGACAAGCACACAGCAGATTCAGGACATAGCCAATTTTATGTATGCCCAATAACTTAGGCACCTTGAGGACTTTACCAGTGGAAACATAGGCACCTGTAGAATTGGATAGCAGCTGAGTAGGAGTTTTCAAGGCCTCAGTGATGCCTAAATATTGACTTTGCCGCCAAAAGTGGCAGGTAGGAACCTAAATCCCTTTATGGATATAGCCCTGGGTGTCTAAATCCCTTAGCCTCCTTTGAAAATCCAAGCCACAGGCTTCAGGAGAATGAGAGGCATGATGTGGGGGTAAATGGATGGTGGGTAGGGGTTTCCCCCTGAGTTTTGTGTTCCTGCATTAGATATATCTGAAGCAAAGGCTGATGTCACTCTTCATTTGATTGCATTCTGAGTTAATATCAGATAAATACAGTTAATCAAAACTGCTGCAAATGCAAGCTATTTCATTACACAAGAATATATAGAAAGGATACCAGCTGTGGAAGATAAGGGAATGCAGCATAGCTGAGGCAGTCTGAGGCCATGTCTACACTATGGGGACTATGGTGGCCTAGCTCTGGTGCCATAACATTGTTTGTATAATCCCAGAATGTAGAAACAGCCTACAATGGTGAGGGGGGTTTTCCATTGGTGTAGGAACATCACTTCCCTGAGCAGTTGTAGCTAGGTCAACAGAGTCTTCTGCAGTTGGCCTAGCTGCATAGAGAAGCTAGTTGGGGATTGGTACATTGCTCAGGGGGAGAGGGGTTTTTCACCTCCTTAAGTGACATAGTTATGTTCACCTAAATTTTAACTAAAGTCCAGGCATGAGTTTTGACTTACAATAAGGATACATACTGTTATGCTGGAAAGAGCTAATGGCTGTCATTAAGTGGGTGTTTGATCTACCAGAGACCTGGTGGACACCAATGGCTGTGTTAATCACCCAGTGGCTCAAGGCCCTGGGCTGCATGGGGAGGTCTAAGCAGAGCTGAGCCATGGGGTCTAAAGAATTCCCTTATCACAGATGAAATTGGTTTGATTTTTGCAAGCTTAGTGTGTGTTAGGGGGAAGAGGCAGCTGTGATCCTCATCCTGGGAGAAGCAGAGAGATGGAGCAGCTTGGGCACAGAGTTTGCTGGAGGGGCAGACCTAGGAATTTCTGAACAAGGTACTTGATTTCTGCTGTTTGTCTCCACAGGATGCTGTGCATGCTTTGTAAATAAACAGGACTGTGCCAAAGAAACATTTGAATTGAAGCCTCAATTCCTCCCCCTAATGGAAACAAGCCAACAAGGCCATGAATACTGGTTAACCTCTTGAGCCAAAGGGCCAACAACATGGGATGATCCAAAGCCCACTAAAGACTCCCATTCACTTTAATAATCTTTGGATCAGGCCCATTGTTTAGCTCTTAATCTAATACAGACAATGTGGAGGGGTACCATAATAAAGCCAAGTTCATATAGTACTAGAGCTAAAAAAAAGATATTTATCTTCCATTGTTATTAAGAGATTAAAACTTTTAATAATAACTTACAGAAATTTACTAGTTTTTCAAGGGAAAGACACCCCTCTTCAAAATATCTGTCCTTCCTGACCAGGGTTTTTCCAGGCTGCAAAATGCCCTGACTATCCTGTATTTCCAGCAAGCCCTGAAAGGCCTGTAAATGCCCGTAGTCATAAATTACCACACAGACCATTAGAAGCAGGCGCATTTATTGTTCAGGTGAAATCATTACAGAGGAAACATCTTAAAACAACAATAGAACCTAAACAGATGCTAATGAGCCAGCCAGCGATCATCCCACTTCAGTCCTTCAAACTCCATCTAAAGGTCTTTCTGTGGTAAAAAGTTCATAGCAGCTTTAGCTCAGAACAAGAACCTGCATGCATAGGTCAGTCTTTCCTTTATATAGCATGGGCCTTTGATCTTTAGATTCTGGGAAGAGGTAATCAGCAGGGAATGGTCATTTCCTCAGGAAGCAGCTTCAAAAGGCTGGGGGTTTGCACAACCAGAGGCAGAAATTTGCAGTCACCTCCCCCTAGAGATTCCCCAGGCCAGTCATTTGACACTGTTTGTTCAAAAGTCCATTCTTGTCAACTGAAGTTCATAATATTTCCCGAGACTCACAATAATCCATCACCTTTGCATTTAATGCAATAGATGCCAAAGAGACTTAAACACAATGTAATGAAGTTTTTTCTGGATACTGCAGCAAATTGCCACGTCTATCACCCCTATGTAGGAGCAGCACAATGCTGCGATCAGGGAGCTGCCCATCACATCCTCTAAGCCGGAAGGGAAGGAGGGATAGAACAGGAAGGACTGTGCTTTGACTCAGTTCCTTTCAAACCTCAGACTCCCAGAAGGGGTGAGATCAGACAAGGATCTTTTTTTTTATTGAAACTCTTGAGTGCTTTTAAGAGTAAAATGAATCTAGTTAATATATCCCTCTGCCTGGCCTTGCTTTCCTGCCATGCTGTTCCTGATGGTGTTAAACTAGAAGCTCAGAGAGATGAACTCTCTGGGATGGAACTCTTGGGGATTGCATGTAGGTAAATAGAGTAGCTCAGGGGATCTGGCACAATGATTCCAGAATCAGGAGGCAACAGGATACCAGGTATCTGAACCAGGCAGTATAGAACAGAGACAGTGACCACACTCTGCCCAGACCCAGTTAACTTTAGAAGCACATGGGATCCAGTGACCCATAACTTGGGGTAGCCAGAAGGATCCCATGGTCAATTTTAGGAATGGGCTTACTTTCCATATTTCTGTCTCCACAAACTGTTTTTGAGAAATGTTAACAATAATCTCACTCAATAACGAGCCAGGCATAACCATGCTGGAAACATATTGCATCCATTCATATTTGTAGGTGTCAAATAAAGGACCTCTTCTGTTGTTTTAAAAGATGTGTTAATACCCGAACATTCCCAGATATTACCCAAAACAATTTGTGTTCAAGTGATGCTAAACTAAGAATTTGCAACTCAGTACATCCTATGGTCAAGTCAGTTTTATTTCCTAGTTCTATTTGTTGTTTATCCAGCAGTCAAGAGATTTTAACATTAGGCGGCCCACTATGGAGTAAGGGTATATCCACTTTGATTCCAGTGAGTGGCCCCTTTTTCCCATTTTAAGGTACATGACTTGGTCCCATTTCCCACAGGGCTGCCTTTGTGGGCCTTTGTTTCTGAATTTTTTGTTCATGTGTTTGATGACCTGATTAACCCTATACTGGAGGGTGGTTTTATCTTCTTGTACCTGTTTGAGCCATTGAAATAATCATGCTGGGTTCTATTAGAGCTCTTTGCTTCACCCTGTACCAGGTAACTAGCATCAATCATTTGGCTCATTGGATGTCAAAACAGAATTTGAAAGGGTTGAGTTTTTTTCCTTAGTCTATTACTGCTCTGGATGACAGTCAAAATCCTGGGCAGTTTATCCGGCCAGTCTTTTCCTCTGTGATTTACTACCTTCTGGACAAAGCAACAAAGAGTCCTGTGGCACCTTATAGACTAACAGACATATTGGAGCATAAGCTTTCATGGGTGAATACCCCACTTCATCAGACGCATGTTTTACAGATTCAGACTAACACGGCTACCCCTCTGATACTTGATACCTTCTGGAGCGGTTTCTTAATAGTGTGGTTAATGAGCTCTACTTGGCCTGAGGACTGAGGCCGGTATGGTACATGGAGCTTTTGTTTACTTCCCAAGGTTTGTATCATTACTGTAAGATTTCTCCTACAAAGGATCCCCCATTGTCAGAATCTATTTTTTTGGAGATGCCATATGTACATACTACCTTATTAAAGAACCTTTTGGCTACCACCCTGATGCTGTTATTTTTGCTAGGAAATGCTTGCACCCATCCTGAAATGGAATTAATTATTACCAATAAGTACTGGAATCCTTCCGTATTCCTTGGCAATTTATCAATAAAATCAATTTGACCCCTGTGCCACAGCCCAAGCCTTTGTTCATGCATCATGAGTTGACAGTGTGGAGGACGAACCTTGTCTTGAGAGCAGCACACACAATTTTGCTCCCATGTTTTAATATAATCTTCCATACATTCCCACTCTGCTTCTTGCTTTAGCCTTCTTAAAGTCCCTTCCACTCCTTCATGCATAAACTGATGGGATACATTAAATAACTCCTGTCTTTCTATTTTTCCTGGAACTCGGTTAGGGCAATCTGCAGTTCCATCTGTTGGCTTAGTTGTGTCAGAACAGATGTTTCTTTTCTGACCTCTGGTTCCAACTGCTATGTCATGCTGTTGGGCTATTGTATCTACCCGGTTAGTCCAGGTGGCCTCCATACCAGTTCCTTTAACTGTTTAGGGATCTTTGTTACCCACTTGTAAATCCATTTCCATTCCTCTGAATATGCAATATTATTTCCATCTGCTGTTTTCCACCCATTCCTATACCAATCATGCATCCAAAACTGTATCCCCGTCACACAAAAATAACTTCCTCTTCTAACTTAATGGCTATATACTTTACACATCCTTTCCCTTTTACTATCATTGCACTCCTGTCAATAAACCAGATGTGCTTTTCTTGACCCACACAGGGAATCTAATTCTTCCAGTGAGGGTGCTTCTTCCAAAGCAATTCTTTAGTGACTTCTGGTCATTCATGTGGGTTCCCTTTTTGATTAGGGCATGTATTAGCATGTCCAGCTTGGACACTGTCTCTGTGATCACCCCTCTGTTAACTAACATAAGTGTCCATTGAGCCATTTGGGTGTTTGAGACTTTACCTCCCATCAATCTCCCTGACAAAATGTACTTGAGAGGAGTGTGGACGCTTTGGATAGTAATAGGAACCGTTCCTGTGAGGGGCTCAAAAGATTGTACTGCCCAGAAGGCTACTAGATACTCGCATTCACGGGGTCAAAATTTATTTCTGCTCCTTGTAATTTCCGGGATTCATATGCTATTGGCACCAGCTTCCCCTCTTCATTGTTTTATAACAATGCAGCAGCCAATGTCAGGTTATTAGCCACCAAATGAATATCAAAAGGCTGTGATTCATCAGGGAAATGCAGGGCTGGGGCTGTAAGAGCCTTCTGTTTTAGCAGGGTTAAAGTGGGGTCCTGTTCTTTCCTCCATTTCCATTTTGTCTTTTTCTTTAGCAGTTTCAACAATGGGTGAGTTATTTCACCACATTTATAAATGTGCGGTCTAAGAATATTGAATCCTCCTAGCAGAACTCTTAAAGAGTGGGCGTTGGTAGGGGCTGGCATTTCTACCAGTACCCTTACCTTCCTCTGATCGATCTGTCTTCCTTCTTGTTCAACGACTGTGCCCAGGCATGGAACCTGAGGTAACACCAACTGAGCCTTATCTAAGGCTGCTTTGAACCCCATTTCCTGAATTAGTACCAACACTTTTTCCATTAGTATTTGAGTTCGTGCCTCCATTTTCCAAAATATCAAAATGTCATCTACATATGAAAACACAAAAAGCCTTTCTTGTGGGCTCAACTGGTCTAGCATATGCATAATATGCTGGGCTGTTGTGATATCCCTGGGGCAACCGACAAAATGTCCATTATTTCTCCTTTATTGGAAAGACAAAGTGATCTTGTGAGACTGGATGTAGGGTATGGCAAAGAAACAGTTGGCCAAATCAATTACAGAGAAATTTTTAGATGTGGCTTTCACTTTTTGTATGATCTGTGTCATATCAACCAAAATAGGGGTCATAGGAATGGTGCCCTTATTGATTCTTCTATAATCAATTGTTAAACGCCAGGATTGGCCATCTGCCTTTAGCACTGGCCACACAAGGAAGTTAAAGGGTGCATATGTTTTTTGAATGACCCCTTGTTGCTCTAATTCCTGAATGGTTGGGCCTCTGCCTCCCTCGGGTAAGAGTATTGTGTTTGTGGAGGCACAAATTCCCCAACAAACTTAACACAAGCATTAATTTTACTGCAATCTGTTTTCTTCAGAGTCCATACTGAAGGGAATTTTAAGTGCCACTTTTCACCTTGTTCAGCTGAAGTGTAGCTACTGAACTTTCTCCCCCTTTGGTTCATATAACATCCCGTCCAATTTTTCCTGAATGAGGAGGAGGAATTTCTAACTTCCAAAGAGTACTTCGAGGTATATTAATCACCGCATTGTTTTTCAACAACCAGTCAGATCCCAGAATAATTTCATCAACCATATCAGGAGTATGGATCAAATGCTCTAATGTTAAAAATCCTTGTACTGAAAAGGGGGCTTGGGTCCATTCCCACCTGAGAGTAGGTTTCCCTTGAAAGGATTTCAAAGCTGCCTGTTTTAATCTTTTCCTGCTTTGGGGGTTGTTTTCATTAAGAATACAGTGGCTCCTGTATCTATTAGGGGTATATCCACCCTGCTTAATGTACACACATGGTCTTCCCTCAGGATTCCAGGAGACCATGGCTATGAACCTCCACCTCTGTGCTGCTACTGATGGTGGGGGTTCCTCATTCAGTGAGCCCCTCTATTCTTGCTCCAGAAAAGAGTGTGGGTCCGGGAATCATTGCATCAAGGGAGAAGAGGGCGGTGCACTAGCAGTTATGCTAGTCACCTCTGTTGGTGGGGTTTGCAACCTCATGGCCTCCCTGACTATCTCTAGTTTGAGGGCCCTATTCCACTGTTCTTGGTTTGCCCCAGGCGATCTGGCGAACCTCATTTTCCTTGTGCCCACTTCCCTCCTTTGATTGCTGGGAGGAGACTGTCTGATATTGCCAGAGGTCTGGGTATAACTGATCTCCTTGTTGCACCCGATTTCCCCATCCATGGGATTGGCCTCTAGTATGTCCTCCTTGGGATCCTCTGATTCCCTTTGTGCCACTTTCATTCGTGTTTGTAATTGCTGGTTCTAATGCAGCTACATAGGCAGCGCTTTCTTTTTTTATAGTGGGCTGTGGTCCAGAATGGATAGTAATTGGTTGGACCAAGCCTCCTAGTTCCCCTAGGGTAGCTAGGCAGCCCTCTTGCCAAATTCCAAGTCTTCCAGAGTAGTAAGGGATTAAGGAAACAGCACAGTGCCTTTAGGATTCTATGGTGAATGTCGCTGTATCCAGTGCTGTGGCCTTGCTCAAAGATGGTAAGCCAGCCATTATCTGCTTCAGACCCCATCGGGTTAAATAATTCTCGGGCTATTTATTGGGCTTTTGGGTTGTGGCTATGACTTGTGCTATGAAATTGTGCCTGCCTATTTGCTCCCCCAAAAGTACTATTAAAGGCACTATGCTGCTGTTCTCATTGACTCTAATTCTATCTCGGACCTCCCGAATATCTGAAGCCGTGCAGACACTCATCAAGAAGTGGACTTCAGTGGCGTTCAGCTCTTCCCTCAGTGCGAGCAAAAACACACTAGAGCACCATCTGGAGAAATGGTCTTTTTTTAGGGGTCACAAACTATCAGTCATGGCTTTTAAGTCAGTGGCTGATACAGGGACAGTGGTTCTTCCCCTCTCTCTGTGGGTGTTGTGACTGTAGTTGGTCGTATTGCTGCAATAGGGTTTTGTTGAATAGGTTCCAATCCCTGGGGCTCATTCCACATATCTCCATTCCAAGCTTCACTCGGGTCCCATTTTCCCTCTCATTCTGGGATCTCGCTGTAATGGACTTGATTCCATTCTGCTGCCATCACAGCCACTACTTGGTGGGCTGCAAACCCCAGTTTTGTTTTGAGACATTTAACAATAGATTCACAGCAGTTGTGATTGACAGGAGATTTCCTTGTTCTAAAGTTAATTTCTTTACCATTCTCTGTAAAATCTGATCCTCTTTTTGTGTTTTCTCCTTTTCCTCTACCTGTTCAGATAATTTCTTCTCTTTTATTTTAACTTCTCTTAGGGTATCTTTGAGAATATCTAACTGGCTTTGGACCCCAGTGGCCAGTATTTTCCATTTAACAGTTTCTTGTTCAGATACACCAAGTTTCTCATGCAGTGCAGCATTCTCCTCTCGAAAGCTAGCCAAGCAAAGGAGTGCCTCATTGAATGCTTCCCACAATAGGCAAATTGCAGCCGAGTCTCTTTTTATCAAGGTCAGTGGCCTGTAGACCAACAGATATATTGTGAATCCATCTGCCAAATCAGTTACAGTATGCACATTAGCTAATGCTTGTTCAGTCCATGGGCTGTGCCCAAACTTTTGCAAAATTGTCTAAAAAAGGAGTAATTTCCTGTTTGAATGGCAATTTCTTCTGCTCTTATTGAGCTTTGTTCTTAAGGGATTCTTTTTGCCTGAACATATTTTCTTTATGAATCTCTTTTATCTTTATAACTTTTCTGTGCCCACACTTGTGCTGGAACTTACAAAGCACAAATAATCTATATCTACAAAAAAATCTGCCTGACAGAGCAGGAGGGGAGAATGCAAAGTCCCCTACCTTTTGGGTTCGACTCTGCTAAGATCGAGGGTATATTCACGTAGGCAATTTTTCCCCAACAGAGAGGAAGGAGCAAGGACTCTAATCCTCCTCATTAGGCCCCAGTATCTCTGCGACAGGGGGGTTTATATACCTAGACAGTTTGTACAAACAGTTTACACATATATCTTGTCTGTATAATTTTCCCCAACAGACGGGTCAGAGGGAGGACTCTAATCCTCCCTCTGTTGCCTGGGACCTCTACGACCAGGAGAGTGCACATATGAATGATCGATCACTTTATACATAAGGCATACCTTTTAGCAGGATTTTCTACAATCAAAGGGTATGTCTTCCCCCTTTTGCTATTCTTCAACAAAAATGTTATGCTTCTAAGAAGCACACAGAATCTTTTTCAGGGGGAAAGGCAATATGCCATGTTTACTGAAGATATAACAATTAGCATGTGCATTGAGTCACACACACACAAAAGGAAGACAGGAAAGTAGCAAAATACAGACTGTGGACTTCAGATAATTAGACTTTGACTCCCTTAGGGATCTGATGGGCAGGATCCCCTGGGAGGCTAATATGAGGGGAAAAGGAGTCCAGGAAAGTGGGTTGCATTTTAAACAAGCCTTATTTCAGGCCCAGGAACAAACCATGCTGATATGCAGAAAGAATAGCAAATATAGCAGGTGACCAGCTTGGCTTAACAGTGAAATCTTCAGTGAAGTTAAACACAAAACGAAAGCTTATAAGAAGTGAAAACTTGGACAGATGACTAGTGAGGAGTATAAAAATATTGCTTGAGCATGCAGCGGTGTAATCAGGAAGGCCAAAACACAACTGGAGTTGCAGCTAGCAAGGGAAGTGAAGGGTAACAAGAAGGATTTCTACAGGTATGTTGGCAACAAGAAAAAGGTCAGGGAAAGTGTGGGAGCTTTAATGAATGGGGGAGGCAACCTAGTGACAGAGGATGTGGAAAAAGCTGAGTTACTCAATGCTTTTTTTGCCTCAGCCTTCACAGACAAGGACAGATCCCAGACTGCTTTCCTGGGCAACACAGTATGGGGAGGAGGTGAGCAGCCCTTAGTGGTGAAAAGCTGGACATGAATAAGTCCATGGGTCCAGATCTAATGTATCTGAGGTGCTGAGAGAATTGGCTGGTGTGATTGCAGAGCCATTGGCCATTATCTTTGAAAACTAATGGTGATCATGAGAGATCCCGGATAACTGGAAAATATAGTGCTCATCTTTGAAAAAAGGGAAGAGGGAGAACCTGGGGAGCCACAGTCCAGTCAGCCTCACTTGAGTCACTGGAAAAATCATGGAGCAGGTCCTCAAGGAAACCATTTGGAAGCTCTTGGAGGAGAGGAAGGTGATCAGGAACAATCAACATGGATTCACCAAGGGCAAGTCATACCTGATCAACCTGATTGCCTTCTATGATGAAATAACTGGTTCTATGGATATGGGGAAAACAGTGGATGTGATCTATCTGGACTTTAACAAAGCTTTTGAAGCAGTCTCCCGCAGTATATTTGCCAGTAAATTAAATAAGTATGGAGTGGATGAATGGACAATAAGGTAGATAGAAAGCTGGCTAGATTGTTGGACTCAATGGCTAGTGATCAACACTTAATATCTAGTTGGCAGCCAGTATCAAGCAGTCCTGGGGCCAGTTTTATTCAACATCTTTAATAATGATCTTGATGATGGAATGGATTGGACCCTCAGCAAATGTGCAGATGACACTAACTCAGGGGAGAGGCAGATATGCTGGAGGGAAGGAATAGGTTCCAGAGTGACCTAGATAAATTGGAGGATTGGGCCAAAAGAAATTGGATGAGGTTCAACAAGGACAAGTGCAGAGTCCTGGACTTAGGATGGAAAAATCCCATTCACCACTAGAGGCTGGTTACCGACTGGCTAAGCAGCAGTTCTGGAGACAAGGATCTGGGGATTAGATGAGTGGATGAGAAGCTGGATATGAGTCAGCAGTGTGCCTTTGTTGCCAAGAAGGCAAATGGCATATTGGGCTGCATTAGTAGGAGCATTGCCAGTAAATTGAGGGAAGTGATTATTCCCCTCTATTCAGCACTGCTGAGGCCACATCTGCAGTATTGTGTCCAGTTTGGGGCCCCCGGTACAGAAAGGATGTGGACAAATTGGAGAAAGTCCAGCGAAGGGCAATGAAAATTATCAGGGGGCTGGGGCACATGAATTATGAGGAAAGGCTGAGGGAACTGGGCTTGTTTAATCTGCAGAAGAGAAGAGGGAGGGGGGATTTGATAGCAGCCTTCAACTACTTGAATGTGGGTTCCAAAAAGGATGGAGCTCAGCTGTTCTCCATGGTGGCAGATGACAGAACAAGGATCAATTGTCTCAAGTTGCAGTGGGGGAGATCTAGGTTGGATATTAGGAAACACTACTTCACTAGGAATGTGGTGAAGCATAGGAATGGGTTACCTAGGGAGGTGGTGGAATCTCTATCCATAGAGGTTTTTAAGACCTGACTTGAGAACACCCTGGCTGGGATGATTTAGCTGGTGATGGTCCTGATTTGAGCAGAAGGTTGGACTAGCTCAGGGGTCAACAACCTTTCAGAAGTGTGGTGCCAAGTCTTCATTTATTCACTTTAATTTAATGTTTCACTTGCCAGTAATACATTTTAATGTTTTTTAGAAGGTCTCTCTCTGTAAGTGTATATCTTATATAACTAAACTATTGTCGTATGTAAAGTAAACAAGGTTTTCAAAAAGTTTAAGAAGCTTCATTTAAAATTAAATTAAAAGGCTGATCTTACGCCACCGGCCCACTCAGCCTGCTGCTGGCTTGGGGTTCTGTTCATCTAGCCTGGCAGGGGGCTGGCAGCCAGAACTCCAGAGCAGCAGTTGGCTGAGCGGCTCATCCCGTTGCTACTCATCCCGCTGCCAGTCTGTGGTTCCATCCTCCGGCTCCTGCCAATCAGGGTCCCGGCTTCTGGCCCTACTCAGCCCACTGCTGGTCTGGGGTCCCGGCCCTGCCCACATAGAGTTGGTACCTACCTTCTCCCTGGTTTTAGCCCATTCTCTTTCTTTCTTTCTGCACTGAGCTGAGGGTTCGAGTACACTGAGCACAGGGCTGGGGGTTGGTGTGTAGGGTCTGGCCAGGAGCTAGAATGAGGGAGGGGGCTCAGGGTTGGGGCAGGAGGCTTGAGTGTGGAGTGCTTACCTGGGCAGCTCCCATTTGGCACAAGAAGTGCAGATGGGAATGTGGTGTGGGGTGTGGAGAAGATTCCTTTCGGTGCTCAGGGTGAGGGTGGGGATGTGGAGGGTGCAAGAGTCAGGGCATGAGATGAGGGGGGGCTGGGTATTTGTGAGGGATGCAGGAGTCAGGGCAGGGGGATGGGGGTGGATGAGGGGGATGCAGGAGTTGGGACATGGAGTCTGGGGGAGTTGGGTATGTGTGGGGAGTGCCAGAGTCAATGCTGTGGTCATAGAGGGTGCAGGAGTCAGGGCATGGATTGTGGGGGAGTTGGGTATGTCTGGGGGGTGCAGGAGTCAGGGCAGGGGGATGGGTGTGTGTGAGGGGATGCAGGAGTCAGGGCTGGGGTTGTGGTGGGGTGCAGGGGTCAGGGCATGGGGCTGGGTGTGTGTGAAGGGGGTGCAGGAGTCAGCACAGGGGCCTGGGAAGTGTGGGGGTGCAGGGTGCAGGGCAGAGGGCTGGAGGGCATGGGGGTTTCATGAGTCAGGGCAGGGGGCTGGGGGGTGGGCTGGAATCAGGGGTAGTGGTGCTCCCAGCCCTCTGCCCTGAGCAGCTCACAGCAGTAGGCTGGTGGAGATATGCCCTGATTCCTCCCTTCTTCCCCAAGGCCCTGCCCCACTTCTGCCTCTTTTGCAGATCAGCGAGCACAGCTGCACCTACGGTTCCAGCCCTGCTTCTCCCCCACCCTCTCCAGGGACATCTGCTGTTCTGCCACTGGGCGGGTGCACAGGAGGGGCAAGAACCCATCACTCTGGGGGTAGAAGCAGGGAAGGAGGGAACTTGGCTGCCAGTGGAGGCTGCCCTACAGCAGCAGCTGCCCCCTGCCCCCACAGGAGAGAGCGGTGGGTGGGGACTGGAGAAGAGCAGTCTGGGCCGGGCAGGATTTTTAATGGTACGCTGCTGCCTGCTGGGGTCCCAGCCACCAGCCCTGCTCAGCCCAGGGGTCGGTGACCAGGACCCCAGCAGGCAGCAGCTTGCCATTAAAAATCGGCTCATGTGCTGTCTTTGACACATGTGCCATAGGTTGCCAACCCCTAGACTAGATGATCTTCTGAGGTCTCTTCCAACCCTAATCTTCTATGATTCTATGATTGTTTGACAATCCCGCCAGTTGATGTTGTAGTTACCAGTCCAGAGTTGAATCAAACTAGTGGCCAGCTAGATTGATCACGGGTAAGGAGAAGCCGGGTTCTGTTGGTTGTGACATGATGCTCTGGGGAAGTCTTGGCAGCATGAACCCAAAGTTTCTTGGCAAGGCACTTTGTTTATATAGTGATTTTCCTTCACTGGGACCAATGAATTTTGCACTGTCATGCTGTAATCAATTGTTTGACGAGTGCCTGTTTTACTAAATTGTCTTTTATCTCGTTCTTTCATCACGGCTCTCGAGGAGTTTCCCAATGCTGGTTTTGATCACAGCTATCTTGTCCCTCATCTTTAGAGTCATCAATCTGCCCTCTTCAGACATTTTAACAGGGGTGTGTTGTAATCTTCTGGTGCCCTTGTATCTGTCCTCGGTTCCTCCCTAGAACATCTGGTTTGGTGATGGCCTTCAAACTTATCTTCTAACACACACATTCCTCATTCACAAACAAAACAGAACATTTTTAACAGGAACATCAAGTTGCAATGCAAAAGAAAAACAATCGTGGCATTCTTTTACTTATTTTAAAGTGCTAAACCTACAACAAAGTGGTGACTCTAAAAGGTCTGTTACTGCCTTAAAATCAGCCCAGACACAGATTCTGGCTGATGCATCTCTACCAATGGCTCATTAGGCCAATACTTTCTGCTATTCAAAAAGCATGGCTGGCAGGATATGGTTAAATCATACACAGATATATTTAATGCACATTTAATGCATGCATCATTTACTGAGGTCATGGGTTTCACATCCAGTTATTGCTGCTGAGTCAGATCATTATCTCCATCACTGAATATCTTTTTAAACTCTTTTATTAAAGTCCCCCCCAAAACCAACATACAAACACAAACAGTTTAGCTCTATGTAAAATAAAGAATTAAGTAATGATTTCATGGCAACAATTTCCCTTATTCCCTTCCTTTTAGCCATACAGTCTTTTCTGTGGAAAACATCTGTTTACAGAGGGTTTTGTAGGGTATTAAAGATAGCTTAACTGTCCTTTTTGGGTAGAAAATAGAAAAAAAATAGTTTTGATGGTCATGAGCTCTTGTTGTTGCTGGAGTCCAAACCTAGCACAATAGAAACACACATCAGAAAAAGAACAGCAAAGATAAAGAATGCCGACTTCTGTCTTTTGTGCTGACTCACACATGGCTAGGAAAACATAGGTCCAGCACATGGTCTAATCAGCCACTCTGAGACCTGGCAAATGCTTGCCAGGCTCTGGATGTTCAAGGGGTAGCTTTTAGCTGCCTTTCTGGTCACCTGCCTACAGCTCTGTAATGTAGGTTTGAACTCCTGTGGCCTCTAAGCCAGACTCTTACTAGATAGAAGACAAATGGAGAGGGATTAGAAAGAACAGACACAAAGCAAGGAAGGAAAATGACACATGGGGCAGTGATATCAGGAGTCAGAGGCTCCTTTTCTTGTGTTTTGGGGATTCAGCCAAAACCAGGGAGGTGGGGGTGATGTCAGTCGGTTCCCTCTGTCGGCCCAGGTTTGGTCCAGGCGTCTTTCAGAAGCTGGACAAAAAAGGTCTAAAGAGGTCATGGTGGAGCCAGGGTCTTGGGTGTTGGTGGGGTTAGACACCATAATGATAAAGCTCTCTCCTTCCACTTCATCCATTCCTATCTAATCCCGTGGAGTGACCCCCAGATAAATAATATTCCAGATGGTGCAGCCAAGCAACTAGCATTGGCCACCATCAGAAGATAGGATACTGGTCTAGACAGACCTTTGTTCTGACCCAGAATGATCATTCTTATGTTCTTAGCCTCACCCAATCACAGTTCACCAATCATTCTGGTGATTTCATCTGCAAATATTTCCACCCATTTCTAGACTATTTTGGCTCATTTCCAAGACAATCTGTGACTTTCCCAGGAGCTCTGGAGACTAATTAGCACTGTTCCATTCACTTAAACAAGCCAGTTTTTACCAGTCTAGTTGAGACCCAGTTTTGCTGAGATCTCCAACCATCCCTCTGCAGTGTCCATCCCTTGGTACATTGGATATTCACAGGTTCACCACTCTCAAATGAGCAAGATCCTCAACTGGAGCAAATCTCATAACCCCATTGGTTTCATTGGAGCTATTGTGAATTAGAATAGCTAAGGGCTGGACAATATTTTATGCAGATGTAGCCACGGTTAGTACAAGTCCAGATATGTTTATAGATGGACCATTTGGAAATTAACTTCCCCATCATTCAGTGAGTATGTTTCACCACTGATTTGCATCTTGTGTAGCCATTTACCTTTGTGCAAAGTCCCTGACATTCTCCTCTCACCTACAGCAGCTTTACACAGGAGTAAGTCAGAAGTGCTCACCAGCACAAGGTATAAGCTGTTGGACAATCAGGTCCACTGCTTTCTTTGCAGTCGTTTCAGATTCAAACCACTGGAAGTGTGAAGAAAATCAAATCAGGAAAGCAAAGTGGATGTGATATGTGAAAAGATGAAAACAAATGGGGAATTCTGATTTAATGCTCTTGTTTCCCATTTTCATTAAGGGCTAGAATCACACAGGGATTTAGACATTGCAAAGCTTATGTCTGCTCTACACTACAGACCTGTATTGGTATAACTATGTCATTCATGGGTGTGAAAAATCCACTCCCCTGAGCAATGTATTTGCACTGACCTAACCTACTGTGTAGACGGTGCTATGTCGACAGGGGAACTTCTCCCACCAACACAGCTACTGCCTCTCAGGAAGGTGGATTAACTATGCAGAATGGAGAGCATTTAAAGGGTAGATGTTCCCTCTGAGTCATCACACCTATCTTTTGGGCACCTAGAAAATCACTGTCATACACAAAGCCAGAGTCAGGCATGATAGATGCCTAAGAATAGGATCCACAAAAGGTAGCATGTTAGGTGGCTCCATGCCTAAGCTCCCCAATAGGAGATGTCAAAAAAGGGTTGTGTGCTAAGCCCAGCCCCTCTTAGGACTTCACCACCTAAACCCAGGCCAGAGGGAGACATCTACCTCTGCTTGGGATTCTCAGCTGTGGGCCTTCTCTTAGAGGTCATGGGGAAGGAGCTCCCTCATAACTTTCAGGTCTGTGGTGAAGGCGCTCACCTGGTATGGGGAGGCCCTGATTCATGTCTCTCCTCTGCCTGAGGAGATGTGACCAGGAATCTGCACCACTCAGGTGAGTGCTATAGACATGGTGATAGTATGTTGAGGGGACTCCTTCAATCTCTCCTGCTGAAGCTTTTTCACTTTGGACAAATATTTCAAGAGCCATTGGACCAGAAAAAAAAAAGAGCGAGAGAGAGCGTACAAGTATGAGAATGACTTTAGATCCTAGTGGTTAGAGCATGCCCCTAGGATGTGACAGAACTAGGATCCTCTCCCTATGCTCCAGTGAATTTTTTTAAAATATATTTATCGACAATAGAAGAGTTTCAACAGGAGAGACTGAGGGAGTCCAACATCAACATATTCTGTAGGCCAGCATTTAGTGCATTCGCCTAAGAAGGACTATTGTCATCATCTACTCTGACCTCCTGCATGGCACAGGCCATAGGACATACCTGAATTAATTTTTCTTTGAACTAGAGAAGATATTTTAGAAATAAAAACAACAACATCCAATCTGGATTTTAAAATTGCCAGTCAGGGAGAATCCACCAAACACTAATTAATTTGGACCAGATCCACATTGGTGTAAAGTAGCAATGAACCAGGTCCTGTGGTGCAGAGGCATGTACTGTAAGTTTTGCAATGAACAAAAGTTGAACTTCTTCTTTTATTTTATTTTATTTTTAAGTCAGAAAAAGTGGAACACAAATAGACTGGTACAATCTGGCTTGTTTAAGTGAACAGAACTGTGATAAGTGATCTCTAAGGTTCCTGGTAACTTCCGGGATTGCCATGGAAATGAGCAGCAAGATTCTAGAAATGGGTGAAAATGTTTACAGTTGAAATCACCAGACTGATTGGTGAATGTTGATGAGATGAGGCCATTTGAAATATTACTTATCTACAATCATTCCATGGGATCAGAAGCAGGTGGGTGGACACCCCCACCAATTCCTGAGGCCATCGATCCACCATGACCACATTAGGCCTTGTTTGTTGAGATTCTGAAAGATGTCCTGACCAAAACTGACCATAGAGAGAGAAAAGAAATTACATCCTCTGACTTCTCCAGTGATGCTCCTTAAATCCCACATAATACTGGAATTGAACTCTCAATTCCTGCTGTCATTCCCTCCCCATGTGCCATTTTTCTTCCTCGCATTGTGTGGGGATTCCCTCCAAGGCCCTTCCCATTCCCTTTATCCAGAACACCTCATGTAGTTCTGGGAGAACTCTTCAATCAGTAATTCAGTTTGACTCTAGCTTAACCTCCAGATCTCAATAGAAATGTGATTGAAAAATTCTGGGTTTTTAATGTCTCAAAAGAAATTCTTGAACAGAGAGATAGTTTTATTTTGTTATCATACTTACTGACTCAGGAATAGAATAGAATAGAATAGAATAGAATAGAATATTCTGATTCAGCAAGACTGCATACAAAATAATGTGCTACACAATGGGACAGATTTTTATAGGTATTTAGGCACCTAAAGTGTTTTCTCAGCACCTCTAGGTACCTTAATTGCTTTAAAATTAATGAATTTTAGGTGTCCAGGTGCTTTTGAAAATCCCAGTAGGTACCCCGTGTGCCATAGTTCAGCTAGTGTCCCATGTGCCACAGTCCAGCTAGTGTGACTCAACATAGTTCCACCAATGTCAGTGGGCTCTGATCCTCAGCCTAGCCATACTGCAGTCAGTGAAACACATCCTCAGCTGGTATAAATTTTTGTATTTCCATTATAGTGAATGTACCAGAGCGCAAATGTATGTGTATTGAAATCCTTAGTTCTATGAAAATTTACATCACATTTGGACCTGGCCTACAAGGGACAAGGCAGGTGAGAGTCAGATTCACTCTTGGAAAAATTGCTATTTTGTGTTGAAGGGAAGAATTTTCCTTATGGCCACTTTGATCTCGTTATTGCGCAGACTGTAGATCACAGGGTTCAGAGTGGGAGTGACTAGAGTGTACATTATGGCCACCATCTTGTCTTTATCCAACGAATAACTTGAAGTGGGACGGATGTAGGTGTAGATGATAGTGGAGTAGTACAAGGAGACCACGAGCAGGTGGGAGGAGCAGGTGGAGAAGGCTCTTTGCTTCCCTTTGGAGCTCTGGATTTTAAAGATGGCGATGATGATGAAGCTATATGACACGGTGGTCAGCAGGAAGTTCACCATTGCCAAGAAGATGTCAGCCATGAAGATCATTATTTCATTGAGATAAGTGGAGCTGCAAGACAGTGCCAACACTGGTGGGATCTCACAGAAGAAATGCCGGATTAGGTTGGGTCCGCAGAAATCCAGGCGCAGCATGAGTAATGTGTGCACCAATGAATTGATGGTACCAACAGCCCAGACACCAGCTGCTAAACTGATGCAAATGTCCTTACTCATGAGATTGACATAGCGTAAGGGGTGGCAGATGGCAACATACCTGTCATATGACATAGCAGTGAGAAGCACAAGCTCTGTCCCTGATGACAAAGTAAAGGCAAAAAGCTGGGCAATGCAGCCATCAAAGGAGATGGTTTTCTTCTCCTGAAACAGGTTTTTCAGCATTTTTGGTAGGACTGAGGAAGAGCACAAAATGTCAACCAGGGCTAAATTGGCAATGAAGAAGTACATGGGAGTGTGGAGAGGTGGGTGGATGGCAATAGCCGCAATGATCAATGAATTACCCATGATGGCAGTCATATAAAAGCAAAGGAATAGGCCAAAGATCAGCCGTTGGTGTTGAGGGTGGTCAAAGAGACCCTGCATGATGAAATCAGTCACCCTGGTGTGGTTACTGGGTTCCATTGCTTGAGTGTTCCTTCTGTAAGAATAAAAATTTAATTTTTTGTCAGATATTGCAAAAACTAGCAACATGGCAACTGAAGAATCTAGACTGACTGACAGAGAGAGAGAGGGAGAGAGTTCTTTGTGATATTCTAGACCTTTCACACAGCATATATACAAACTGAGCTACATTAAAATATATTAGCACAATAAACCGCCTGAGATAATCAGTCTATATTTTCCCGATATTTGATTGTAGAAGGGAAAAAATAACATCCTGGATGTTCTCAAATAGAGGCACATGAAGTCTGTTAGAATATTTTTATAAACTACATGAATTAGGAGTTCACAGTATGATCTCAAACTTCTTTCATACACCAAAAGTCTTATTAGTAACCAAGATTCTACTCTCTGCACTAATTTTGCAAAATGTATCTATTGCAGTATAGGACATTTACAGTATATAGAATATATAGAATATATAATCCAAAACATGACATAATAATATGTATATTTAGGTGGAATCAAGATGCAAAAAATAAAGGACTTGATAACCCTTTAACTCACACAGGCTTAAATCAGGCTTAACCCCATTGCAATCAAGGGCGCTAATTCTCCATTCACTGGAGATGCACTTATATACAGCAAAGAGTTCTGTGGCACCTTATAGATTAACAAACATATTGGAGCATGAGCTTTCATGGGAGCATCTGAAGAAGTGGGCATTCACCCACTAAAGCTCATGCTCCAATACATCTGTTAGTCTATAAGGTGCCATAGGACTCTTTGCTGCTTTTACAGATCCAGACTAACACAGCTACTCCTCTGATACTGGTACACAATTAGTGAAAATGAAAGGGGATTTGAGCTTCCCAAATTTCATTTTTATGATAAGCTATACCTCTACCCCGATATAACATGACCCGATATAACACAAATTAGGATATAATGCAGTAAAGCAGTATTCCGGGGAGGCACGGCTGCACACTCCAGTGGATCAAAAGAAGTTTGATGTAACTTGGTTTCACCTATAATGTGGTAAGATTTTTTTGCTCCCGAGGACAGCATTATATCAAGGTAGAGGTGTACATTTCTTCATTATTTGGAATAGTATTAGCCTGATATGACAAGCAGAAAAGTTTCCCTCCATTGTCTTTAAACATCTCCAGTCTTAATGCTGCTGCTTCTGATTTTACTCTCATTCCTGCAAGAGTAAATCAGGATTATCTCCTTTGAAATCAATAAGGTTACGCAATTGTAAAAATGATGAAACAGAGAAGACTATCGGGGCCAAGAAATCTAACTAATCATGAGATCATATTAGATAACTTTAGCATATTTCATAGAATAGTATTTTGAAAAAAAAATACACCTTTGCATTACATTTCAAATTTGATTGCAAACTTTTGAGGGGACAGAAAATAAGTTATGAATTTTCTTCCCTTCCTATCAATGTTACATTTTTATTCCTTGACTTTAGACTTGACTACAATTAAATCCAAAAGAACTGCATTAATGTATGTTACAATTAAATCCAAAATTCATAAACATAGTTGTGGTAATGTGTATTCCTGCAAAGCACATTTAGCTAAATGACAAAAAGTATAACACAATACATAAATTAAATGTTGTTTGACTTTCCAAAGAGCATAAAAGAATTAATCCTTTAACTCTCATTTAATTTCATAGGGAGCTGGTGCCTGTGTGAGAAAGCAAGCAAGAAATAAAGAAAGGAACAGGGAAATCAATCAAGTAAGCAAGAGGAATATTCTTACCTCTCATTCAAACCTCAAATGCAATAAAACAAACAGTATTTTAAAAACAGACTTCTAGTGAGAAGTAACATGTTGAAAGTAATTGTCTTTGATATATAGTAACCTTCTGTAGGGAGATCTTGGATCCCTTGTGAATCTGGTGAACATTTAACTCTCAAACAAGGTCCCAAAGGAGAAGGTAAATTGGAATCACTTAAAATAGTACAAATAACTTTCTACATTAAGCTGACAAAATTCCTCTTGATATTAGGTCCAAATGCAGATTTGTATGCATTTTCCTAGAAACACACACACACACACACACACACACACACACACACACACACACACACACACACACACACACACACACACACATAGTTCTGAACATAGTGCTACCAAGAGACATAGATTCCATGTTAATCAGTGGATAAACTCTCAGGGTGAAATCCTGGCCCATGGATGTCAATAGGAATGTTGATCTTGGCTTCAGTAGGGCCTGGGCCTTACTCACAGGCTTCTTCTACTATCAATGATCCTTAATGCACAACAAATTATATGAGCTGGCTTTTCACGTTAAAATGCCTCCAGTGTCTTTGGTAATACAATTAATAGACCAGTTTCTGGTATCACTGAGTAGCATCTTATGTCTCCATTGCTCCTGTCAAGTCACTGGGACAGATCTCCAGCTGGCTTGAATCAGCTTTGCTCCAGATTCCCAACTGTTGTAAATCAGCATAACCCCTTCAGAGTCAATGATGTAAACCAGCACAGCTCCATTAATTTTGTTCTCTTTTACAACAGTTGAGGACTAAATGGAGCTACACAGGGGTCACTGCATGCAATCTCTGAAAGCAGTGAAGTCAAGGTTTTAATGATAGCCTTCTGTTACAACTTGGTGGCACATCACCCTGCCTAGCAACCGATCTGCTACAAGTAGACACAACCAGTGGATCCCATGTGTTTCATGGTCTCTCTGAGCTTCTAGTTTAAACGTGTTGGTTACAGATTGTAGGAAAGCAAGGCCTAGCAGCGGGATTTCCCTAACCAGACTCATTTTACTCTTAAAAATCCCTTAATATTTCTAATAAAAAAGACCCTAGTCTGGTATCCCTGCTTCTGGGAATCTGAGGTTTGTGAGTAACTGAGCCTAGGTACAGTCTGTCTTGCCCTCTCTCTTCTTCTCTTCCTTCTTAGTTGTGGTCGTGGTCAGATCCTCATTCAGAATAGTGTGTAGTTCCTATGTGGGTGTTATAGATATGGCAATTTCTTGCATTACCCTTGAAAAACCTGATTAAATTATGTTTAAGTCTCTTTGGCATCCATTGCATTAGATGCAAAGCTGATGGAGTATTGTGAACCTTGGGAAGTATTATGAACTTCAAAGGACAATACTGAACAATGGGGCAGGCAAGAATGGACTTTTGAACAAACAGTGTCAAGTGGTTCTCAAACTGGGAGTTGGGACCCCTAAGGGGGTTGCGAGGTTATTACATGGGGGTCATGAGCTGTCAGCCTCCACCCCAAACCCGACTTTGCCTCCAGGATTTATAATGAAGTTAAATACATTGAAACCCTGCTATAACGTGATGTTTGGAGTACAAAAAATTCCATTGCAATAAATGCAGGGTCACAGTGTAGCGGAGTTTCAAGCCAGTCAGTTTAAGTCAGTGGTCCCCAACGCAGTGCATTGATGCGCGCTGCCTAGTGCCCAGCAAGGAAGAGAAGCTGCGGCCCTGTGCCTGCCGGGGGCAGAGAACTCTGAAGCTGCGGATGCCAGTGCTCTCTGTTCCCAGCAGGCTTGGGGCCATGGTTTCTCTCCAGCTTCAAGAGGAACCGTGGCCCCGCACCTGCCGGGAACAGAGAACTCCGAGGCTGTGGGTGCTGGTGCTTTCTGTCCCTGGCAGGCACGGGGCCACGGCTTCTCTCCGGCTTGTAGAGAAGCCGTGACCCTGCGCCTGCCAAGGACAGTGAGAACCAGCACCCGCAACCACGGAGTCCCCTGCAGGCTCGGGGCTGCAGCTCCTCTTGAAGCTGGAGAGAAGCCACAGCCCCGCGCCTGCCAAGGACAGAGAGCACTGGCACCCGCAGCCTCGGAGTTCTCTGCCCCCAGGAGGCGCGGGGCCATGGCTTCTCTCCCCTGCAGGACACTAGGCGGGGGCATATCAATGTCCCGACGGGCACCATAGTATTGGAGATGTCGGAGAAAGACTTAGTTCTTACTTTTTGGTTGGGTACAGCAAAGTCAGATACTTTATTCTGTTTAGCAACTACAGCAGGGAGAGTGTGCACTAGGACATAGGGTCTCCCCTTCCTAGACAAGTCGCTCAACAGGTAAACAATTACAGCAGCATTTATACTTTTGTTACAGACAATAATAAGCAACAGCTACATTTTGTTTATACATAGGTCATCCTGATATCTTGTTTTTCTCACTTAAGAGACTCCAATCTACATTTCGTATTATCTACACATTATCTACACAAGGTCGAAACAACTTCTCACACAGTTCTTTTCCACTAGCCTCACACAATCCTCATTTCTACAAATCTTGCATTATTAGGGTTACAACGAGCGTCGCTCTTGCTAATAGAGACTGTCTTGCATTAAGATCCCCTACAAATCCCTGTCAGTTCTTTCTCTACTTCCACAGGGACCACTGGTATTAAGCCTTAAAGGGGAGCTAAGTTCTGATCGCGTTATATGTGATTTCTCCTTATGGCAGAGCACTTTATTGTGAGGTTTGACTGTATAAAAAAAACGTATAACGTATAAGGGGGGGTCGCACTCAGAGGCTTGCTGTGTGAAAGGTGTCACCAGTACAAAAGTCTGAGAACTACTGCTCTAGGGGGAGGTGATTGCAAATTTCCTTCTCTAGTTGTGCAACCCCCCAGCCTTTTGAAGCTACTTCCTGAAGAAGGGAGCATTGTCTGCTGTTTACTTCTTCCCAGAATCTGAAGATCAAAGGCCTATGTTGTATAAAGGAAAGACTGACTTATGCATGCAGGTTCTTGTTCTGAGCAAAAGCCAGGGGTGAAAGTAAGCCTGTAAGAAGCCAGTACCAGCCTGTACATCATTGTCCCTTCCCTCTCTCCCCGCAGGCCATTGACAGGGTAGGCAAAAGGGGCAGCTGCACTGGGACTAGCAATTTAAAAGGGCCCCAGGCTCATGGCCACCTCTCCCACTACCACTGCAGCGGCTAGAGCCCCAGGCCCTTTTAAATCTCTACGGGAGCCCCGAGCAGTGCAGGCCAGGGAGCACGGATGGCCTGGCTGGGGAAGGCTGACCCCCAGACCCACCCCTTCTGGGGGCCCGGAGCTAGGCCCCTGTAGCGGTAAGAGTTTAATATTATTTTCACCCCTTGCTAAAGCTGTTATGAAATTGTAACCATAGAAAAAAACCCTGGGTGGTCTTTCAAGGGCTGACTCCTACCTCACCCTGAGGTTTAGTTGAGATGATCTCTGGTAAGCTCATTAATATATGTGTAGGTTCTTTTATTGTTTTAAGACGTTTCCTCTATAATGCTTTCACCTGAACTATAAATGTGAAATGGCTGTGTGGTAACATAACTATGGGCAATTACACTATTTATAGCCTCTGGAGAGAGAGCTGAGTGCAGACACAAGCCTTTTAGGACTTTCTGTGCATAATACAGGGAATATCAACACTACCCGCCGGATCGGCGGGTAGTGATTGATCTATTGGGGTTCTATTTATCATGTCTAGTGTAGACGCAATAAAATTGATTCCCGATTACTCTGCAGTTGACTCCAGAATTCAACTGTGCACAAGAGGTGGAAGCGGAGTCGACAGAGAAGCGGCAAACACCCCAATTAAAACTAGGGCTACGAAAAGTGTACTGTAGATCACATCAGCTTGATGCAGCTCTTTGTCCTCCTTTTGTGGCAGAATGACATGTATGAGTCTACTTCTCAACTCACATGATCATTCTTCAGCTCAGTCAAGAGAGTATAATGTTTTTAGATTCATAAATCCAGGGTTCAGTCCCTGCTGACATCATACAACTACACAGCAGAAGTAAAGGCTGATGGCCTCAATCTCACGAGGGTATATGATGATGATATATTTTGTACAGCATTTCAGTTGAAGCATATCTTTGTTCTTGACATAGAATAATAGAATCATAGAACAATAGGGTTAGAAGGAACCACAAAGGTCATCTCATATAACCCCTTGCCAAGATTCAGGATTGGTTGTGTCTTAACCATCCAAGACAGATGGCTATCCAGATTCCTTTTGAAAACCTCCAGTGAAGGCATTTCCACAACCTCCATAGGCAGTTGTTCCATTGTCCTCCTGTTCTTACAGTTAGGAATTTTTTCCTGAGATTTAAGCTAAACCTGCTATGCTATAATTTGAAC
Organism: Gopherus flavomarginatus; assembly: GCF_025201925.1. NCBI lineage: Eukaryota > Metazoa > Chordata > Testudines > Testudinidae > Gopherus > Gopherus flavomarginatus. The sequence continues at coordinate 1,395,108 of NW_026114602.1, forward strand.
TCATTGCCTCTTGTCCTGCCCTCTGTGGCAAGAAAGAACAATTTTTCTCAATCTTTTTTTTATGGCAACTTTTCAAGTATTTGAAGACTGCTATCATGTCCCCCTTAACCTCCTCTTTTCCAAACTAAGCATACCCAGTTCCTTCAGCCTTTGCTCATATAGCTTGCTTTTCATCACTTTGATCATTTTTGTTGCTTGCCTCTGGATCCTTTCCAGTTTATCTACATCTATACAGTAGTGATCAGAATTGGACGCAGTACTCCAGGTGAGGCTTAACCAGTGCTGAGTAGAGCAGTACTATGACTTCCCATGACTTGCATGCTATGCCTTGGTTAATGCAATTGAATTTAATTTTTTTTTGTAACAGCATCGCATTATTAACTATAACAATGTGTGAATCATTGTACTTTGTAGCACTGGAGCACAAGGTCTGTGCATGACTTTCAGCACATTGCAAAGGATCAGCACAAAGTCTATGGACCACATAAGTCTGTCTTTTCTATTTATGGTATTATTGTAGTATGTGAGTATCTCACAATCTGTAACCTATTTATTCTCCAAACCCACCTGTAAGGTTGGGAAGTGCTATTATCTCTATTTTACAGATGGGGGAATTGAGATGGAGTGAGATTTTTCTTAAGCCTGTATGCCATTTATAGGCACAATCTCTCCTACTTCTAATGGCATTTGTCCTCCTAAATCATTTATGTCCTTTTGTATACTCCCACAAAGACTCTGATCCAGGTTCAATTTACTCTAAGTGACTTCAGTGAGAGCTGGATCATGAGTTATTTAGCAGGCTCAGCTGTAGAGTTCATTGTTGTCTAGTAGGTAGAACCTTGCTTGCTTGCTAGTTTTGTCACTGCTAGCGATAGATGCCTGACCATAATGATCTTGACCAAATTTTAAACCCATTGCAGAATTGACATGTGGCAGCAGTCCCAGGATCTCATGCATTTGTTTCTTATTATGGTATTTTGCTATTTAGAACACATTCTGAGCTGTATGTGAAGGAAAATACTTTTCACCCAACTTGTTTATCAAATTGGCCTGGCAAAACTGCCATCAACAATTTGCTTTGAGAGAAATGAAACCGGCTTCTCTATGCAGTCAATACCACTGCTGCTGCTGCTGCTGTTGATGATGATGATGATGATGGTGATGATGATGATGATTAAAAATAATGACATTTTATTTCTCCATCAAAATATTGATTCGCTTCTGAACAATGAGCAATTACACTTTCTGAAGAGATTGATAGACAGATAGATAGATGTGTCTATATTTTGATTGAGAGAGCAAGAAAAGAAGAAAGAAAAGATTTTGACATGACTACAACCATACATTTACTCGAGTAAGGATGTGGGGAATGTCTCTAGGTAATCCCTATGTATTAATATACTGACATACTCACAATGACTAGCAACTTTCTCTTTAAGTCCCTTCAGTTACAATGAGCCATTCCTGGAGTAAGTTCCCACCCAACATGAATAAGAGTGAGAGATAGCTGACAAAGTAAACAGCAAATATTTCTCAAATAGTAGTCAAGTTCTGCCTGGAATTTTCAAAGGAGCCTAATGGTATTAGTTCTCTTAAGATCCATTCAAAATCCTAACTATGGTTTCTATCCCACTGAAAGATAAAATGTTGGGATTTTCAAAAGAACATCAGTGATTTAGGAACACAAATCCAATTGAAAATATATTGGTAAATCCTCAGGAATGCTTAAATAAATTAGGAGAACGAGTCCAACTGAAAATCAGTGAACATTGGCCATAGGATCTTAAAAGTCACTCTGGCAATTTTGAAAATCTACCCCAATTTCCTATTCTACTTAACACCCTCATAGATAGCACTGTGGTTCTTCCATATTATGGTCTCATTCTAGTAAAAGATTTCCATACGGCTTTTTTCACATCTTTATTCCTTAGAGTATAGATCAGAGGGTTTAGCAGTGGGGTAATGACACAATAGAATACAGACACCACTTTGCCTAAACCAAAGGAATATATGCTCGGAGGTCTGACATAGGTGAAGATAATGGTCCCATAGTAGATGGTCACCACGGTAAGGTGAGAGGCACAAGTGGAGAAGGTCTTTTTCCGAGCTTTGGCAGATGTCAGCTTCATGATGTTGGCTATGATGTTAACGTAGGAAGATATGGTGAGTAAGAAGGAGCTCAGAATGACCACAGAACTGCAGGTGTATCCAATAGCCTCTTGAATGTAAGTGTCAGATCAAGACAATTTGAAGATTGGGTCTGAGTCACAGAAGAAGTGGTTGATTTTCTGAGGGCCACAGAATGAGCGCTGGGAGATTAGAATTGTGGACAAGAGTGGGGAGAGGAAGCCATCAATCCAGGAACTGGCAGAGAGGTGGAAGCATAACCTGTGGTTCATGATGGTAGTATAACGCAGCGGGCTGCAGATTGCTAAGTAGCGGTCGAAGACCATGACGGCCAGGAGGAAGTAGTCAGTGGCTCCTAGAGAGAAGAAGAAGTAAAACTGAGTCACGCATCCATTTACTGTGATGGTGATGCTCCTGGACAAGAAGTTGGCCAGCAGTTTAGGCACAGTGATCGATGTTATCATGTTATAATTCCCCACTCTGAACCTTAGCGTCCAAAAGATGGGGTACCAGCATGAATTCCTCTAAGCTCAATTACCAGCTTAGTACTTGTAGCGCTGCCACCAACCAGGAATTCCAGTGCCTGGTACACTCTGGTCCCCACAAAACCTTGCCCGGGGACCCCCAAGACCCAGTCCCTCTGGATCTTAATACAAGGAAAGTAAACTCTTTCCCCCACCATTGCCTCTCCCAGGCTTCCCCTCCCTGGGTTACCCTGGAAGATCACTGTGATTCAAACTCCTTGAATCTTAAAACAGAGAGGAAAATTCACCTTTTCCCCTCCTTCTCTCTCCCCCTCCCAGACTCTCCCTGAGAGAGAAAGTAATCCTAACACAGAGAGAAAATTAACCTCTCTCTCCCCCTTCCCTCCTTTCTCCCCACCAATTCCCTGGTGAATCCAGACCCAGTCCCCTAGGGTCTCACTAGAATAAAAAACAATCAGGTTCTTAAACAAGAAAAGCTTTTAATTAAAGAAAGAAAAAACAGCAAAAATTATTTTTGTAAATTTAAAATGGATTATGTTACAGGGTCTTTCAGCTATAGACCCTGGGAATACCCTCCCAGCCTAAGTATAAATTAAAATCCTTTCAGCAAAATACAAATTTGAACTCCTTCCAGCCAAATACACATTTGCAAATAAAGAAAACAAACATAAGCCTAACTCGCCTTATCACCTAGTACTTACTATTTTGAATTTATAAGACCCTGTATCAGGGAGACTGGAGAGAAACCTGGTTGCACGTCTGATCACTCTCAGAACCCAGAGAGAACAAGAACCAAAAACTAACAGCACACACAAAACTTCCCTCCCTCAAGATCTGAAAGTATCCTATCCCCTGATTGGTCCTCTGGTCAGGTGACAGCCAGGCTCACTGATTTTGTTAACCCTTAACAGGCAAAAGAGATATGAAGTACTTCTGTTCTATTAACTCTGACTTATCTGTTTATGACAGATGTGTACCAGATCTCTAGGAAGGAGAGATTCCCCAGGAAGAAGTACAAAGAGGAGAACCTGGAGATTCTGAAGGCTGCTAAATCCCAGGAAGGTGAATTCCTTCACTGTGGTTTGGTTTGCTTTTTCCATGGCTGCATAGTGGTTAATCTGGGTAGAGGGGATGAGATCAATGGAGTGATTTAACACTAGCAAACACTAGGTAGTAAATAGAATATTCCCATGAATATAAAATAGAGATGGACCAGAGCCCCAGGTCCAAACACTGTCAGACTAATCAGAAATTGATATCCTGATTTGAATATTGTGTTTTGCTCTTCAGTCTATATGATGAAGATCCCAGATAGGGTTACTTTCAAACTCTGAATCCATTGTAGATCGGAACACCATGCCAGGTTGCAGGACTCTTTATTTAAATTGGGAAGCATTGGCTTATCTGAATGTATCCACTGACCTCATGTAGATACTGCTCACTCCTGTGATGAGGAGATTCACAGTTCAGCCTTTCGGCATTTTAGGTCAATTTCTAATATAAGCATCAGTGTGAGGTACCACAATTCAATAAACATGTTTTGGATCTGATTCGTGGTCATCACTCAGACCTTATTCAAAACTTTGCTGACAATGGTATTTAGGTGCCAAAAGCTGCAGATCAATGCCGAGTGGAATTTGCAAAAGTGCCTAAATGATTTAGGCACCTAACTCCAATTAACATTCTGGGAGTTAGATGACTTAACTCATTTAGGCACTTGTGAAAATCTCACTTGGCACTTATCCATAACATTCAGTGCATAAATATCTCAGAAACATACATACACAGAAATACATAAATTGGCATATACACAAATAGACATTTGCAAACTGAGAAACAAACCCAGATACACAGATAAAAACAAACCATTGGGCTATAGAATCAGTGCACCCCCCCCCCTTTGATAACACTCTTTGAAAGGTCTTGGTTTCATCTCAGTGTGCTTTTTTCCTCACAAAACTGAATTATTGTTTTCCAGCCAGCCCTCACAACCCAAACCTGAAATGAGTAATTTGGCCCACAGCCTCAAAGTATTTAGGCTCCAAATAACCACTGAAATCTGAACTCTACAACCTCTGAGGACCTTTGTTTTTCTCAATGATATTTATAGGAGTATAAAGTATTTAACTAAATCAGTTTGCCAACTGAGATCCAAAGATATCGATTTTGATGACAGGATAACGGTCTAGGAAGAAATGGAAGGAGACTATAGAACACAAGCACACACAAACACACACCCTAAAGCCTTCAGACTGCCGTGGAGGTCAATGACTGTCAGCCTAGGTTTGATTGAATGATAGGCAACTTTGAAACTAACAGAAACTAGATAGATAGATAGATAGATAGAATCTGTCAATTTTGTGGTGTAATTGGTCTCCATCCTACATTTCAATCCCTTTCCCTCATATGTATGGTAAACTGAAAGAGCATAACTTCATTGCAGTAAAAGGAAATGAATCCATTTACATCTGCTGAGGGTTGACTCAAAAGGTGTCTTCTGTTCTTTTCTATTCTAGGCCTTCTACCACATCCATATCCATGATATGACAGTTGAACATCCTTCTTGCTTTTTGTGATTTTGCGTGTGTGTGTGCGTAATATCCTACCTTTCTGCACCTTAGATTTTGGTTTTGCATGCATCTTCAACAGGCAGCTCTTGTTTTCTGAGATCTAACTATACAAGCGGAGATCTGGCATTCATTTCAGTTTATTAGAGGAAACCCTTGGGAATCTGAGCTCTATCTGAATACAGAATTTGTAAAAGACATAGATACAAATTATATACATAGTTTCATTAGGCAAACACTAGTGTGACTGATACTTACATTAATGTATCAGTTTAAATGTCAAGCAACAGATATGTTTGCTTTGAGAGAAGTCGCACTAGACAGGAAGAATGGTGTTATCTTAAAATGCTGAGTTGGAACTTGGGGAGTCTCATGTAAATTTCTGGCTCTGCTGCAGAATCCTTATGTGATCTTGTGCCAGTCACAGAGGCCAAACTTTTGAATACATTCTGTCAGCTGTTCCCATTGACTCCAACAGAATCTGTCCCACTGATTTCAATGGTGCTACACTGAGTTACACCAGTTGAGCATCTGAACCAGGACAAATAATTGTCCTATTCAGGGTTAGTCTTTAACTATGACCATTAATTATCTTATTCATGATAGAATAATGGAAAATCATAATAACTGACAGTGCTTATGTTTGCTTTTTATTTAATTTCTTACATTTTCACACCGAGTTATGCTTGTATAATTCAATTCATACAAAGAGCTATATATGAGACTTGTTTTACCCTCCACTGAAATGTAGCCAATTCTGAGGAAAAAACCACAATTGCCCAGATAATTTTCAGCTATAGCTGGTATTGCTAAATGAATATTTATATGCTAATACATTTCTCCCCAGGTTGCTTTACCATTTCTACAGGAACAGAACAATACTACACAAGAGTCCAGGGAAGGAAGTAATATGCAGTTTGTGAAGGAAGTGGTGCTACTTGTAATATGTTATTAATATTATTTGTTCCGTCAGTTTCTCTGAGTGTCATTGTCATAGAGTTTAGAGCCAGAAGGGACCACCACATCATCTGGCCTGACCTCCTGAATAGCAAAGGTCATCAATTCCAACCATCCACCCACACAGTAACCCAACAGACAATATGATTACAAGGAGTTAATTCAAGCAGGGGTTAGTTGCATATATGCAAGAAAGGGGGCAAAGTTTTAGATACCCTCTCCCATTTACCCATACTTATAAAACAATACAGGTATAATTCACTTTGAAGTTTTACTTCGGTTGATCTTGCTTGTTTTGGCAGAGGAGATGGGAGACTAAACACATGAGGTATTCAAGATGAAAAAATTGGAGCAAAAATCTTTTGGGTGAATAAAGGAACAGCCTCTGAAGGCCAAGAGAGTGTGAATGAGGAACAACTGAAAGCAAACTGAACCCCAGTCCTCATGGGAAAAGGGCTCTGACATAAGTTAGACCAGGGTTTCTCAAACAGAGGTTGCCGCTTCTGTAGGGAAAGCCCCTGGCGGGCCAGGCTGGTGTGTTTACCTGCCCCATCAGCAGGTCCCGCCAATTGTGGCTCCTACTGGCCCTGGATTGCTACTCAGGGCCAATGGGGGCTGCTGGAAGTGGCACAGGCTGAGGGATGTGCTGACCACCACTTTCAGCCGCTACCATTGGCCTGCAGCAGCGATCCGTGGCCAGTGGGAGGCGTGATCAGCCAGACCTGCAGACAGGGCAGGTAAACACACCGGCCGGACCCACCAGGGGCTTTCCCTACACAAGCGGTGATCCCTGTTTGAGAAACCCTGAGTTAGACCTACCTTAGCCATTAGAGATGTGTACAGGCCTTTTATTGTGCTTCCATCATTTTCTCTTGTTATGTTGTGTTCCTACTGTAGAGATTCTGGGTATGTCTACATTAGAAATGCTATAGTATTGCAGCTGTGTCATGTAGAAACTTATTATAGTTATGGAAGGGATCTTCCATTGCTGTAGAAAATCCACCTCTCCAAGAGGCAGTAGCCAGGTTGACGGAAGGATTCTTCTTTCGACCTAGCAGTGTCCACACTAGGGCTTAGGTTGGCTTAACGACATGGCATAGGAAGTAAAATTTTTCACATCCCTGAAAGCTGTAGTTAAGCTGACCTAACTTTTTAGTGTAGACCAGGCCTAAGATTCATAGATAGATAGATTCCATGGCCCAGAAGGGACCATTGTGGCCTTCTAGTCTGACCCCATTATCAATGCAGTATAGAGAACTTCCCCAGAATAATTATTTCTCAACTAGAGCAAATCTTCAACAATACTGTGTTTGAAAAAGGCTGTTTCCCAGTGTTTCATCTGCCCCGCACCTTAGCTGACATAATTATACCTGCAATGCACACCCTTGGTCCCACCCCTTACGATGTTTGGTCATTTCCATTTTGGAAGGCTGTGAGTCTGGGGTCTTCGTCCCACCTTTTTGTAAACAGTAGGAGGGGTAAGGAGTGATGTTGTGTTCTGGTTAAGGCCAGGCCTTTCTTTGGCTTTTAATGTGTCTTATGCCTCCCCCATTCCAACCCTCTTGCCCCTCCTAACTGGTTGTTTGATCTTGGCTTGAGAGTGAAGGCAGGCAGCCTTCCAGTGTATTCTCATAATTACACTCCCACCATACCCTATAATACTTTTAACTGTTATTATCTGCTTTCCTTATACTAACAAACCCATCTAGCTGGGCAGAAGCAACACACACAGTATCTTTGTCTTTTATTCACACATGATAGTATAAGATATAAGAGTATCAAAAGGTCAATCCAAAATTCTATCCCAGGCTCAGAAACAGGCCTATATACTAACACACAGGATCCCACCGCAGGACAAGTGATGGCAAGAGGGCCGTAAACTAGAGAGGTGCAGCCTGAGAGACCAGAGAAGGGTCAAATGTGAATCCATGATGAACTTTGTGCAAATGAAATTCTCAGTGAAATGTAATTGCAGATACAATAATTTGGTTAGGATGCCCAGAGTAAAGCTTCACATCTTGCAAAAAATTATAATGGAAACTTGAATAGACAACGGAGGCAGGACCACATGTTTACCTGAAAAAAAATGGCACCTCCTAACAGCCATTTAGATCTGTACTTATTCCAGGGGAAGGACCCTCCCTACTGAGCCATCCATACCACTCACTGCAGTACAATGTCCCCTAATACTATTCTGGGCATTGGAGTCAAACCTGTTGGATAGCGGAAAGCGCAGTCTACTGAGCCACCCACTCTGCTCACTGCAGCACAGTGCCCCCTAGCGCTTCCCTATGGTAATTAGGGCTTTTCTCAGAGCCTTTTTCATCTCCCTGTTCCTGAGACTGTAAATCATGGGATTTATCAAGGGGGTTACCACTGTGTAAAACACTGACATTACTTTGCCTAGGTTGAATGACTGATTGACCCCTGGCCGGACATACATGAAAATAATGGTCCCATAATAGATGGAAACCACAGTGAGGTGGGATGCACAGGTAGAGAAGGGCTTCTTCCACTCCTTGCCTGAAGACTTCTTGAGGAGCGCACCCACAATGTGCACATAAGAAGCTATGGTGAATGTGAAGGAGCACAGGATCATAACAGAGGTAAGCGTGTATCCGGCCACTTGCTGGACATAAGTGTCGGTGGAAGAGAGTTGGAAGAGTGGGTCTGCATCACAAAAGAAATGGTCTATCTGGTCAGGGCCACAGAAGGGGAGCTTGGAAATCATGAGTGTAGGCAGCAAGGGGGAGAGGAAGCCACAGACCCAACAGGCAATGGCCAGTTTGAGAGAGAGCCTGTGGTTCATCAGACCACTGTACTGCAATGGATTACATATGGCCAAATATCAGTCATAGGCCATGGTGGCCAAAAGGAAGCATTCGGTGGCCCCTAGAGAGAAGAAGAAGTAATACTGAGCAATGCAGCCACCCACAGTGATGCTGGGTTTCCTGGACAGGAAATTGGAAAGCATCTTTGGAATAGTGACCGAAGTGTAGAAGACCTCCAGGCAGGACAAGCTGCAGAGGAAAAAGTACATAGGTGTGTGGAGTTGAGGATCCAGCAGTGTCAATGCAACAATGACGGAATTCACAACGAGGGATGTGGTGTAGATGATTAGAAAGACCAGGAATAGGGACATCTTCACCACCCATTGACTAGTGAATCCCAGTAACATGAATTCTCTCCCCACAGTCTGGTTGTTCTGTTCCGTGTCTCTATTATTCCTGAAACCTGAGAGATGCATAGAATCACAGAAGTTAGAAATTTGGTGGTTCAAACACTATCTCAGCTATAAGTTATAGGAAATGTAGGGAGAGAAGGAGGAGGAGGAGTAGAGAGAGATGCCATCATTCTGGTTTCAATATTTTTATGGATAACATGATTAAAAACAGTATCAGAGTTGTAACTGAATTTTTTGTTTACTGTAAAATGGCTGTGGTAAATGAAAATGATCAAATACTGTGCATACATATTATGAATAAAAGGCTATGTTGAGCCATGCAACCATAAGTTGGTTAGTCTAACATAAATCCTGGGCAAAATAAATGAAAGGCCAGTAAAGATTTAAACTGATAAAGAATTAGAGGATAGGAATATAATTAAAATAGACATAATTCAAACAAAGTGTGTTTTAATACAGGCAAGGTAATGCTATACATCTAGGAACAAGGATTTCAGGCTGGACCTACAGATCTGAGGACTATATCATGGAAAGCAATTATCAGAGGGGTAGCCGTGTTAGGGTATGTCTACATCTACAATTTTGCAGCGCTGGTTGTTACAGCTGTATTAGTACAGCTGTATAGGGCCAGCGCTGCAGAGTGGCCACACTTACAGCAACCAGCGCTGCAAGTGGTGTTAGATGTGGCCACACTGCAGCGCTGTTGGGCGGCTTCAAGGGGGGTTCGGGGAACGCGAGAGCAAACCAGGGAAGGAGACCTGCTTGCACGGGGGTTCGGGGAACGCGAGAGCAAACCGGGGAATGAGACCTGCTTCCCCGCGGTTTGCTCTCGCGTTCCCCGAACCCCCCTGCAAACCACAGGGAAGGAGACCTGCTTGCACGGGGGTTCGGGGAACGCGAGAGCAAACCGGGGAAGGAGACCTGCTTCCCCGCGGTTTGCTCTCGCGTTCCCCGAACCCCCCTGCAAACCGCAGGGAAGGAGACCTGCTTGATTACCAGAGAGGCTTCCTCAGGTATGCTGCGATACCTGCTTATTCCACGGAGGTCAAGAAAAGCGCTGGTAAGTGTCTACACTTGATTACCAGAGCTGGATCACCAGCGCTGGATCCTCTACACCCGAGACAAAACGGGAGTACGGCCAGCGCTGCAAACAGGGAGTTGCAGCGCTGGTGATGCCCTGCAGATGTGTACACCCCCTAAGTTGCAGCGCTGTAACCCCCTTACCAGCGCTGCAACTTTGTGATGTAGACAAGCCCTTAGTCTGGATCTGTAAAAGCAGCAAAGAATCCTGTGGCACCTTATAGACTAACAGACGTTTTGGAGCATGAGCTTTCGTGGGTGAATACATGCATCTGAGGAAGTGGGTATTCACCCAGAAAGCTCATGCTCCAAAACGTCTGTTAGTCTATAAGGTTCCACAGGATTCTTTGCTGCTTTTATGGAAAGCAATGATTCTGAAAAGGATATAGTGGTCATAGTGGACAAACTATCAAACATGAGCTGCCAGTGTGACTCTGTGGTAAAAAAAAAACAGGATAAATGTCAGTTTTGGATGTATAAGCAGAGTGTCGGCCAGAGAGGCTGATTAACCACTGGGGGAAAAAAAAATATCAAAGGAAATGGTGGATTCTTTGAGCTAGTTTACACTAAAGGGTTAGGTTGAACTATCTACATTGCTCAGAGCTGTGAAAAAAATGTAACTCCTGTGCAACACAGTCAGGGCCAGCTCTAGTTTTTTTGCTCCCCCAAGCAAAAAAAAATTATGGCTCCCCCCAACACACACACACTTTTTTTTTCTTTTTTTCTTTGGCTTTTTCATATGTTTGCACTTTGCAGTTTTGTTTTGACTGTTTACAGTTTTAAAAAATCAAAGCAGAGAATTTTTAGTTAGTGAAATAAAACAATTTCCTACTATTGTAATTTTAACATTTAATTTTAACAAAAACACAAACAATTTGAGTTCAATTGTACACTGTAATGAAAAACATTAGTGTCTTCCAGTTTCTCAAGAATTAAAAGAATTTACATGAACTGAAATTTTCTGGTTTTTTTACTTGTGTAGTCATTTAATTTTAACAAAAGCACAATTCAAACAATTTGAGTTCAACTGTACACTGTATTGAAAAATGTTAATGTCTTCCAGTTTTTTATACATTAAAAGAATGTATATGAACTGATTTTTTCTGTTTTTTACACTTGCATAGTCTTTAAATAAGTCAGTGAAATCTAATTTTTTTTGCAATAGCACTTTCTATTGAAATTAATGCAAGTCCTGACAAACGATTTTGAGACATGGTGGACCTCAAATAATTTTTTCATAATTTCAGTTTTGAGAAACTGCACTCACCAGAAGCCACTGATACTGGTAATGTTAAAAGTTTCTTCAAATCCTTCATCTGAATGGTATTTTTTAAAATATTTCAGCACTTTATTCAAAATCGTCTTTGCCTTGGATATGTTTATGGTTATGTTCTGCATAACTTTGCCGGTCAAATTAATTTGATTCAGAATATTATGCCAAACAACCATGCAACATAAAAATTAAAACTGTGTCATTTTCTGAGCCAATGTTTCAGCTTCATGTTGAAATGAAGGAACATATGACAAGTCCTGGCTTATTTCTATTAGTGCATCGTAAATCTTTCCTGATGAATATCAGAATGGTCTAATAGCGTCTATCCTGCTTTCCCATCTAGTTTGACTTAGACGTTTAAGTGTGAGTTTTTGTTCAAGATGCTTCTTCAAGAGTGCCCAACAGTGTGTGGGAGCACTAAAAAGTTGTAAATTGTTTGCACTGTGTTAAAATATGAAACAGCATCTTTTGATGATTTGGCAGCATCACTGACAACCAGATTGAGCCAATGTGCATGTCAAGGAATGAAAAAAAGCTTGATAGTTTAAATTCAATGTTCTTTGCTGTACACCTTCATGTCGTCCTCATACCCTGGACGTACATATTTTCTAAAGGTATTCCACAGTGTTCCAATCTCTGTAGAATTACATCTGTGAGGGCTTTCCCAGTAGTTTCGTTCACTGGTATAAATTCTAGAAAGTGTTCACAAATTCTCCCTTCTGCATTTTCATCAATTTTCAGAAATCATAAAACTATTGACATTGACTCAGTTTTGCTCAGATCTTGAGTACAATCAACTATAATTGAGTAATATTTGGCATGTTTCAAATCTGATAAAATTTAGTTATGCACTCCATTAGAAATTAATTCTATTAACTCATTTTTTGTATTTTTACCCAAATAATGGGTGTGAATCTCTCCATCTTTCACTCTTCATATATGCTCAGCCATAACATTATCAAATTTTGCCAATAACTCAACCAATTTTAAGAAATTTTCATTGTTATTCTCATATAAAATATTAGACGATCCACGGAATGCGAGGCGCTGTTCGGTCAGGAAATTAATGATTGCCAGTAAATGTTCCAACACCACTTGCCAACGTAGAATTTCTGAATTTAGCTGATGTTGCTGTACCGCATTGATTGGACCCACACTGGACCCAGCCCTGCTGGTGTTTTCCCAGCGCTGAGGCTGCCAAGCTGGGAACCCGAAAAGCATGCAATGGCGAGAGCTCTGGGGCTGGAGGAGCCAAAGAAGAGGTGCTGGGCTTTCCGGACAGATGCTACCCCTCTCTGCCAGGTTGCTTGCCCCCGGCAGAGCAGAAGGCAGAAGGAGAGGCCAGGCATCGATGCACTGTGTGGGGCTGGGAAGGGAGGCATCAGCCTCTGTGTCTCCAGCAGGAGGAAGCTCCCCAGAGGTCCCAGGGAACCTCCTGCCCAGCCTGACTCATACCTTACTCCGGATCTGGCCTGAGGTGGCTTCATCTCCCATCGCTGCCGCTCCAGCGGCTTGGGGTTGGGTTTGCTGCTGGATCCCAGCCCTACTCATCCTCGGTCTTCGCCTTGGGCCTGGCACGAGTTCGGCTCAGCCCAGGCTGCCTCTCCACTCGCTTATCCCCTCCCCCAGCAGGACGTGGCACAGAGGGGAGGAGGGGGAGGAGGCAGAGACAGGGACAAGCCGAGGAGAAGTGGCCCGTCCAGGCGCCATGTTCTGCCCACCCTCTGCAGCCGGGGCAGGGCCACACTTCCGGCCCCCACATGAGGGGGATGGCCGCTGACCACAGGAGAGCAGCGGGAACAAGCTGAGGAGGAGTGTCCCATCCTCTGCAGCCGGGGCAGGGCCACGATCTCCCATCACCACTCCCCTCAGGCAGGAGCCGGTAGCACAGCCCTGCCCCGGCTGCAGAGGATGAGCCACTTCTCTGCTTGCAGCGGTGGGGACAAGCTGAGGAGGAGCGGCCCGTCCTCCGCAGCCGAGGCAGGGCCCCGCTACTGGCTCCTGCCTGAGGGGTTTGGGGTGGCTGCTGCCCACTGGGGAGTGGCAGGGACACGCTCCCCACTTAGCCAGCTCTCTGTCCCGCTATCTGCTGAAGTCAGTATTCAAACTCATTTCATCCAGTGTGTGGGTGGGATAAGCCCAATTATGGTATCCTTACTCATATTGAATAACTACTTACTCCGTAAGTAGGTCTGTGGAATCAGTGGGACTGTTTGTGGAATAGAGTTCTACTAAACATGACTAAGGGTGCTGGAATCACAACCTACATTCTTTCATGGTAGTGAAATTCAACTCTCCTTACAAAAATGTAAGTCAGTGTATCCTAATTCCTGCCCTACCTGACCCCACAGTTCAATTTCCAAGAAGAGAGATTGAAAACGGTGCATCTTGTGAGTAGTGTGTTCTTTATCTGGCACCATATGATATCCCTTTAGTAGGACATCTCACTGCAGTTAGATGATACCAGTGCTCCACAAATTGCTCCAGCTGCCTATTGTATCCCAGGTAAAATTTTTGGTGTTTGTTTACCCATACAAATCCCCATATGGCTTGGAGTCTACCAAGATTCCTAAAGACTTCTAGGGTTGGTTAAACATTTTTAAATAACATTTGTATTCAGTCGAAAATTGAGTTTTCAATTAAAACAAATTGTTCATGAAAAATGTCTCCTGTCCATGGAAATTTTCGCTTTTTGTTGAAAAACCAAAGGCCTACAAACAAAAAAATGCAAATCTTTCAATTTGGATATCCTACCATAATACCTCATGGTAGTTGTAGTTACATTTCCTCATGGCACCATTATTCTTTACAGGCTGGGTACCCCATCTGGACAACATCTCCAATGAGGCAACATGATATGGGACCCCAAGGGACCCCCATGATGCAAACTCCTCCAGTCTCCATGAGGGAAGAATGTGGTGTGTCATGGGAGATGAAGTTTGACAAGAATTCCCTGGAGAATAATTGAAGCATGAGGCACCAGAATGAAAAATTCCATGTGGACTTTCAGCCAAAATATTTTAATTTTTGGTTGGATAATTTTGTATTTTAACTGAAATATTTCCTTTTTCAGCCCAGATATTTTGCAGGAAGGTTTTTATTTATTTGTTTATTTATTTATTTTGCCTTTTCAGTAAAAAAAGTTTAATCTTTTTATGGAAAATTTCAATAAAACATTTTTTAATTGAAATTTTCCATGGGAAAAAAGGAGCAGTCTGATCAGCTCTATTTTTATTTCTGCGTTGCTTTTGTCATCAGGAGCATCCAAGTTGCAGCCTCTTTGATAGAAAAGAAAGTCTCACTGCTTCTTCTCCCGTAACTGAACTCTTAATCTTAATCCTTCCCTTTTAACAAAAATATCTGTTGGCCTTGAGAGCACATTTCAAAAACTATGTCCTTTATAGGTATTTGAGGTCCATGTGATATTATGTAGGTGATTTATTTACTTTATGCTCACTGCAAAAATGATATACTAGGTAAATCCCATTGTGACATTACCCAGAATGTGATCTGGACTGAGAGACAGCTGTGTCCTCTCAAATTTCCAACCTAGGGTGCCTTTTACACAGCTTTGCTCTGAAAGCAACTACTCCTGGTCTGCTCACACACAGCCTCCAACACGTCAAGCATCCCAGCTATCCTGCATGAGTGCTATACCCAGCCACTCATGAATTACATTGGAGGGCAAAACAAGCAAACTCCCAATCCCAGACTTTCCCCAGAAATGTGCATCTTGTACTGCCTAGCACCCTCCTGGATAATACAAGCACATATAAAATCTGTCATTTCATTAATAGAAAATGATCTGCGCAAACCTTCTTATCTCAAATAGAGTTCCCCAAATACTTCAATCCAAACACACACTGATTTGATAAAAAAATAGAACAAGTTTATTAACTACAGATAGATTTTTAGTGATTACAAGTAATGAGGCATAAAAGTCAGAATCGGTTACATGAAAATAAGAGTTAAAACACAATTAACACCTAACCTAACAAGCTAAATGAATTCAAAGAAAAGGTCTCTCTCACCACATGCTTCAGCGGTCTTACTGGCTGGAATTCCAGTTCAATATTAATTTTCTTGTCCTTCAGGTGTTGTTGATACTGTGGGCAGAGAGAAAGGGCATTTGGGGGCATCTATTCCCCTTTCTTACAGTTCTCTTTTTCTTTGAAAATCATCTCCAGCTGAGCTTCAGCGAACAGAAGGTCTGTGAGGATGGGAACCTCCAGATGTCTCTTTATCAAAATGTGGATTTCTCCTCAGATCTTTTTTCCTGCTAAAGAATGGCCACTTAACCAGGTGATAGTCTATTTAATGTTGTTGACCCTAGACTGAGGCATCAGTTTGTCTTTTGCCTTTGAGGAACTGGTTTGTGCCTGCTTTTCTAAACTTGGAACATGTCTCAGTAATGTTATACATTAGAATATTATAACTTTACATAAAATGTTTTCACACATATTTTACCAGG
Organism: Gopherus flavomarginatus; assembly: GCF_025201925.1. Classification (NCBI taxonomy): domain Eukaryota; kingdom Metazoa; phylum Chordata; order Testudines; family Testudinidae; genus Gopherus; species Gopherus flavomarginatus. The sequence goes on from NW_026114602.1 coordinate 1,411,252, forward strand.
ACAATAATGATCTGCAAATTATGAATTTTGAAATGATATCTCATAAGGCATACTTTCTACAAAATCTATAAAAAGAGTGAATATAGGGATACAGACTGTCACATCCATACATGACTGAGAGCCAGAAACAAGATTTTGGGTAGGATGGCATTTTTCTTCCAGTTCAAATAAGAAAGAAAGAAAGAAAGAAAGAAAGAAAGAAAACACAATTCTTGACAAAATCATATAAGCACAAATTCCAAGTGTCATGATTACATGATTACATGACTAGCTTCAGCTCTGTCCCCTTTCTGGTTTCTTTGTGTACACTACTTCAGGAGCCAGGCCTTGTGCATTTACATCTGCTGGGATGGAATCATTCAGCTCGCTGACTCTTAGACCAATCCCTGGGCTACAGCACTCTGTGCATTAGCAGTCTTTACCCAACAGGTCCAACAGGGTTCAATGCTTGTGTTCTTCCTTTTGGGATCTTGTGAACAGAGAGAATCCAGGGACCAGACAACCTTATTAAAACAAAGCAGTGTTTTATTTTAACATTAGGAATAAACATAACATAAGAGAAACAAAAAGGGATTGTAAAACAACAAACAACCTCACCAACCCCCAAAGGAAGCTTAGTAAGGTCCACTTTCTTCACACACACTAGTAGAAACTTGATATCTACTTCTTTAAAGACAGAAAAAGTGCCTTTATATGCAGCAGCATTCCTTTGTCTTATCAGTTCCTGGGGTTTGGGGGCCCTGCTAGTCCAAACCCAGTTTGGTGGGCTCAACAGAATATTGAACCTGTATCCTGAGGTTCAATGGCTCTCCCATTGTTCTGCAATAACCCCTAAGTGTTTGCTGAAAGTAGTCTTATAATTGGTCATTGTTTTGCCTTTCTGCTTCTTTCCCAGGAACACTCTTGGATAAACCCAGAAAAGTCACATAGCAGCCATTCCAATAACCAGGTCAACATACACTATTCAGAAATCATTACAGATAAGCCTCACTGCTGCTACATCATTATATATTGCAAGAAGTCAGAACATTGCCAACCACAGGCTGACATTTCTTCCATTGATCTTTATCATAGATTCAATTATCAAGACTAATGTTACTTGAGGAATCTGAATTTCTCTAATATTTTCCCCAGATCTGCCTTCACTTCCCTGTTTTTCAGGCATGATGGGGTTTAACATGGGCCTTAAGATGCTGTACTGGATGGAAAACAGTCTGTCCAAAACCTCTGAGGATACTGACTTGGGTCTCAGATATCGGAACAAGCCAGTGTTGTTGAATAAAACAACAACAATCAGGTGGGAGCTGCAGGTGGAAAAGGCTTTATGCCTGCCCTCCGCAAAGCGTATCCTCACGATGGTGGAGATGATGTGAATGTAAGAGACTAGCTTAACAGAGAAGGTGATGAGTCCTACCAACAGTGCAGAGGTATGAAGCAACAGTTTATTGGTGAAGGTGTCAGTGCACGATAGATCTAATACTGGAGGAGGCTCACAGCTGAAATGGTTGATTTTGTTGGGCCCACAGAACTGTGGTTTTAATAAGGGAAGAGTGTTTATCAATGCACATATAAACCCCACAATCCATGCACCAATCGCTAGCTGACTGCAGACGTATTTGTTCATAATCCTCATATAATGCAGTGGATTACATATAGCCTCATATCGGTCATGAGCCATTGCTGCCAGAATGAATATTTCACTACAACCAGCCATGAGACTGAAGAAGATCTGGGCATTGCAACCATTGACAGAAATTCTTTTCACCTCTGCTAGGAAATTCACAAGCATCATAGGGACTGTGGCTGAGGAATAAGAGATATCTGAGAGGGATAAATGGAACAAAAAAAAGTACATGGGTGTGTTGAGGCAAGGATCAGCCCTTATTACCAGCATGATCACCATGTTCCCCACTAAGGTGATAAAATAAATAGCTAAAAACACTAGGAAGAGGAAAATTTGGAATTGTGGATCACTGGAGAGTCCCGAGAGAATAAAGTAGTTCAGAGCAGTTTGATTTTCCATTGACACTTATTCCTCAAACATGTGAGCTGTAAAAATAGAAACAGAGATTAACAAATGTAATATGATTAAATGGGAGTGCTATAGGGGCATAAGCTCTTGGCAATGAAGAAGGCAATGGACTACACATCTATCTATCTATCTATCTATCTATCTCTGGATTGGCACAAGGTGTTTTCCAGAAATTACTATTGGAAATCAATGCTAGCGAAGAATTTATTCTCTCCTTGGTAGTTCTGCCAGTGTAAATCACTCATGGGCAGATGAACATCTGGTGTAAAGCAGTAAAAGCCTACTTATGTCACTGGGCCAGTTCCTCGCCTGACGTAAATCATCATAACTCTACTGAAATAAATGGAGCCATACTGCTTTAGACCAACTGAAGATCTGTCCTTGCACATACTGTGTACAATCTACACTTTGAGGTGCAATTCAAGATACTGTACTGTTTTTTTTATCTATCATATAGCTAAATTCAATGCCTTGCATCGTGTCAAGTATCGGGGGTAGCCATGTTAGTCTGTATCCACAAAAACAACAAGGAGTCAGATGGCACCTTAAAGACTAATAGATTTATTCGGGCATGAGCTTTTCTGGGTAAAAAAACCACTTCTTCAGATGCATGGAGTGAAAATTATAGATGCAGGCATTATTCTACTGAAACGTGAAGAGAAGGGAGATATCTAACAAGTGGAGAACCAGTGTTGACAGGACCAATTTATTCAGGATGGATGTAGTCCACTCCAAACAATAGATGAGGAGGTGTCAATGCCAGGAGAGGGAAAGTTGCTTTTGTAGTGAGTCAACAACTCCCAGTCCCTATTCAAGCCCAAATTAATGGTGTTACATTTGCAAATGGATTTTATTTCTGCAAGGCACTGAATTTAGCCATATGAAACAGAAATCCATCAACCTCATCAAAAAACTCACACAGATACAGACAGACATCATCTTCCTCTCCAAGTGCAAACAGATGGACATCATACCAAATGGACTGACGGTAAAAAATCCATTGCAATCGACACACTACACTGACTATGGTGAGAGACTGTGCCATGCACTTTCAAAGAAACTGAGGAACAACCTGAACAGCATCCTGTATAGCAGACAGGAGAAGATCAAGAATGAGCTCTCAAAACTGGAGACTCTCATACAAAACGAACCTTCCACATAAACTTCCATGTGGCTGGACTTTAGAAGAACAAGACAAGGCATTTACAATACACACTTTACTTCTCTACAGAGGAAAAAGCACAGTAAACTATCTAAACTCCTACATGCTACGGGGGCTACAGTAGTGGTACCCTTACCTCACCCAACAATATTGTTAATCTATCCAACCACACACTTACCCCAGCGGAAGAATCTGTCCTATCTTGGGGACTCTCTTTCTGCTCCACCACCCCTACGAACATGATACAGGTCTGCAGTGATTTGGAAGCCTATTTTCATCGTCTCTGACTCAAGGAATATTTTCAACACTCCACCGAACAGTGCACTGACCCACAGGAACCCTCCTACCAACACCACAAGAAGGAGAATTCTGCATGGACTCCTCCTGATGTTCGAAATGACAGACTGGACTTCTACATAGAGTGCTTCCGCAGACATGCACAGGCTGAAATTGTGAACAAACAGCATCACTTGCTTCATAATCTCAGCTGTACAGAAAGCCATGCTATCCACAGCCTCAGAAACAACTCTGGCATTATAATCAAAGGGGCTGACAAAGGAGGTGCTGTAGTCATAATGAACTGGTGGGATTATGAACAGGAGGGTGCCAGGCAACTCTCCAATACCACATTCTACAGGCCACTATCCTCTGATTCCACTGAGGAGTACCAAAAAAACCTACACTATCTGCTCAGTAACAAATCTATATGGACACACCCCTAGAGCTCCGACCAGGGGTATTCTGCTACCCAAGATCCATAAACCTGGAAACCCTGGACATCCCATTATTTCAGGCATTGGCACTCTTACAGCAGGATTATCTGGCTATTTGGACTCTCTCCTCAGGCCCTATGCTACCAGCAATCCTAGCTAACTTAGAGACACCACCGACTTCCTGAGGAAACTACAATGCATTGGTGATCTTCCTGAAAACTCCATCCTAGCCACCATGGATGTAGAAGCTCTTTACACTAATATTCCACATGAGTATGCACTAAAAGCTGTCAAGAACAGTATCCCTGATGAGGCCACAGCACACCTAGTGGCTGAGCTTTGTGACTTTGTCCTCACCCACAAACATTTCAGAGTTAGGGACAACTTATACCTTCACGTCAGTGGCACTGCTATGAGTACCCATATGACCCCACAGTATGCCAACATTTTTATGGCTGACTTAGAACAATTCTTTCTCAGCTCTCATCCCCTAGCGCCCCTCCTCTATTTGCACTACATTGATGACATCTTCATCATATGGAGCCACGGGAAGAAGGCCCTTGAAGAATTCCACCTGGATTTCAACATTTTGCACCCCACCATCAACCTCAGCCTGGACCAGTCCACACAAAAGATCAACTTCCTGGACACTACAGTGCAGATAAGTGATGGTCACATAAATACCACCCTATACCAGAAACCTACTGACCACTATCCTTACCTACATGCCTCCATCTTCCATCCAGGACACATCACATGATCCATTGTCTACAGCCAAACCCCTAAGATACAACTGAATTTGCTCCAATCCCTCAGACAGAGACAAACACTACAAGATCTTTATGAAGTATTCTTAAAACTACAGTACCCGCCTGGGGAAGTGAGGAAACAGGTTGACAGAGCCAGATGGGTACCCAGAAGTCACCTACTACAGGACAGGCCCAACAAGAAAAATAACAGATCACCACTGGACATCACATACAGCCACCAGGTAAAACCTCTCCAGCACATCATCAATGATTTACAACCTATCCTGGAAAATAATCCCTCACTCTCACAGACCCTGGGAGGCAGACCAGTCCTCACTTACAGTTAGCTCTCGGACCTGAAGCAGATACTCACTAAGAACTGCACACCACACCACAGAAACACTAACCCAGGAACCAATTCTTGTAACAAACCTCATTGCCTATGTTGTCCCAATATCTACTCTAGCGACACCATCATAGGAACCAACCACATCAGCCTCACCATCAGGGGCTCATTCACCTGCACATCTACTAACATGATATATGCCATCATGTGTCAGCAATGCCCCTCTGCCATATGCATTGGTCAAACTGGACAGTCTCTACATAAAAGGATAAATGGACACAAATCTGACATCAGGAATGGTAACATACAAAAGCCAGAAGAAGGACATTTCAATGTCCCTGGACATTCTACGACAGATTTAAAAGTACCCATACTTGAACAAAAAAAAAAACCTTTAAAATCAGACTTCAAAGAGAAACTGCAGAACTAAAATTCATTTGCAAATTTAACACCATTATTTTGGGCTTGAATAAGGACTGGGAGTGGATGGCTCGCTACAAAAGCAACTTTCCCTCTCCTGCCTATACCTGCCTCTGGAAATTTCCATTACATGTATCCGATGAAGTGGGTATTCATCCATGAAAGCTCATGCTCCAATACGTCTGTTAGTCTATAAGGTGCCACAGGACTCTTTGCTGCTTTCTCTCTCTTGGCATTGATGTGGATGTAGTGGATGTAGTCCACTCCTCATCAATTATTGGGAGTGGACTACATCCACACTGATTGAATTGGCCCCGTCAACACTGGTTCTCCACTTGTTAGGTATCTCCCATCTCTTCATGTGTCAGTATAATAATGCCTGCATCTGTAATTTTCACTCCATGTATCTGAAGAAGTGGGATTTTTACCCAGGAAAGCTTATGCCCAAATAAATCTGTTAGTCTTTAAGGTGTGACTGGACTCCTTGTTGTTTTTCTTATTATTGTTCTTATTATTATTATTATTATGGGGAATGTGCCTGGTTTATCAGGTAGAGTCTAAATAAATAACGGTATTTATTTTCAAACCTGAAAATGTACAAGTTGAAAAACATAGAGATATTTATTTTATGTTTTAGAACTTGAATCAAAGACTTTGTTGATTCACTTGGACACATCAGAATATGAATTTCACTCTCTTTATCCACTGATAGAACTGGAACCCCCCATAATTCTGTTGCCAGCTATAGCTTCAAGTCTCTGAGCCAATACTGCTCCACCATTCTGCCTGGAAATGAAGGAGCAAGTGACATTTGCCATTATTTTTTCCCTAACATCTAATGGCCACAAATGAGCTCAGGGTCCCGTGGTTTCAGGCACTATACATACACTGAGTGAGAGACAATCCATGCCCTGAATTCCTTACAGTCTATACTGACGACAAAGGGAGAGGCAGAGTTTAAGGGTAAATCACTGCCACAAAGCACAGTGCAGGGAATGAGAATCAGGTCTTCTGACTCACAGTCTAACGCCTGATTCACAAGACCACTATGCCTTTCAGACAAGCAAGCTTTAAAATAAAACCTCATGATATATAAAGGTAGAGTCCCACAAGAAAGGTTACACTGATGGAATATGTGAAGGAGCTATGCTGGGGATCAGGTGAATGGAAATAAACCATTGTACCTTAAATGAGGTTTTAAAAGAATCTGGGATATGTGACTATGGATGAGTGACTGCAGATTAGATCACTAATTCATCTGGGGTGGAATTTTGAAATTTTGATGGGACTTGTACTCCTAAATAACTTAGGGCCAGATTTTTAAAGGTATATAGATGCCAAGTGAGATTTTTGAAAGCACCTAGGTACCTACAACTTTGGGTGCCTAGGTAACTTTTGAAAATTCCACTAGGAACCTACATACCTTTACCAATCTGGCCTTTGAGCACTTTGTGAAATCTCATCCTGGCTGAGGAGGTGAGCAAGAAAGAAGTAGATAGATAGATAGATAGTCCTTTACAAGGTGGCAAAACGTTTAACCTTTTGTTGAATACACTTTATCAACACAAATGGGCTTCTTTGTTCTTAATGACTGCACTGAAGATCTGCCAGGTCATGAGTGGAACAATTATGGATTCAAGACCTCTCACGATTATGCTCACTGCCAGGCAAAAGAAATGTAAAATAATAAATAGATCCAAAACATAAAAGAAACTCACCTGTTAACAACAGGAAGTGAAATGTTAATTCTTGTCCTTCAGTATTCCGAAGTGTTGAATGAGAGATGAAGAAACAAATTCTATCACAAATATACATTCTATCTATCGATCTATCTATCTATCTGAGAAACTCGTTTCCTTGAAAAGACATTATGGTATTTTAGTGGAAATGGATCTAATTTGTATATATAGCGCACATCTGAACAAGGGGGCAGATCTTCTGAGACAAATGCTCCCAACCAATTATTTGGAGTATGTTTTTTTCTTTTGGGATATGTTCTCCGAAACTCATCTTTCCATCCTATTAGTTTAATTGGAGAGAAATTACATAAAAGTGAACAAGTAGATTGTTTTCTGCTCTAATCAGAATAGATCATTGCCTCCAGTTTTATGTAAAACTTGTAGAGGAAAAATGGGTGATAGAACAGCTAGAGTATGAGACTTTTCGTGAATTTTGCAGTTTGAACTAAAAAAAAAAATTTCCTACAAGATATTTGTGATAAATTTACTTCCAATCTGTTTATGTTCAATTGCCATGACCATGTCTATCTTCATAGATGTTCAACATCTAGAACAAACTGACCCCAAATATGATCGGGACTCTGGATGCTATCAGGCCTACAAATATTAAAAGAGAATGATACTGACAGGGCTTTTCAAAGGACAATAAAGGACTTGGAGCTAATATTTCTTAGTAGGTTTTCAAAAGTATCTATGTTCCTAGTTTCCATGTAGGCAGCAAAGCGCCTTTAAAAATCTGTCACTTGGTGCCCAGATCCCAGTGAAATTCAATTGAAGTTGAGCACTTATTTCCCCTAGCCTCATCTGAAAAACCAAATCAACAATCCAAATAATAACAATAAATACAAGGGCAACCGTGCATGAATTATAGTAAGGCTAATGGTTGGAATTTACAAAGGTATTAGGTGTTAGGATTTTGGGTCCATAGGTGTCTTGGGCCTGGTCTACACTATGACTTTAGCTCTAATTTAGCAGCATTACCTTGATTTAAGCCTGGACCCGTCCACACAACAAAGCCCTTTTTTTTCACTTAAAGGGCTTTTTAAATCAATTTGTTTAGTCCATCTCAGACAAAGGGATTAGCGCTGAAATCAGCCTTGCTGGCTCAAATTTGGGATAACATGGACGCAATTTGACGGTATTGACCTCTGGAAGCTATCCCAGAGTGCTCCATTGTGATTGCTCTGGACAGCACCCTCAACTCAGATGCACTGGCCAGGTAGACAGGAAAAAGTCTATGAACTTTTGAATTTCATTTTCTGTTTGGCCAGTGTGTTTGAAGAGCTCATGCCTAGCTCATCAGCATGATGTGCACATTGCCGAGGCACATTGCCTGGCCCGTACTTTCTGAGATGTCTGTGACCATGTCCCTCTCGTCACCACGCTACTGTTGGCTCCTTGCCCGGTTTTGCGCTAAACAATTGTCTGCCATTGCTCTGATGTAGAGAGGGGCAACTGATGATATGGCTTACAGGGAATTAAAATCAATAAAAGGGATGGCTTTACATCAAGGAGAAACACAAACAATTGTTATACAGAAAGGCCCCCTCAAGGACTGAACTCAAAACCCTGGGTTTAGCTGGACTTTGATTTCACAAAACAAATCTGGTCAATTTCTTGTTTTGCTCCATCTATCTTTTACGTCTTAGGCTGGCAGCAGACAGTGCAGTATGACTGCTAGCCATCGTCATCTGCTGGCTGCTCATCAGAAGATGGTGCAGTACGAGTGTTAGCCATCGTCATTTCCTGGGTGCTCAGTAAAAGATGGGAATGACCTGGCTGAGTCACTCCCATGTCTGCCCAGGTGCCCCTGACCGACCTCACCAGGGTCTGCTAAAAGAGCACCCAGATATACGATGACAATTGCTACCAATCGTAATGCACTGTCTCCTGCCAAAAGGCAATGAGCTGCTGCTGTGCAGCAATGCAGTCCCATGTCTGCCAGCACTCAGGAGACATACAGTGATGGTGAGCTGACAGGGCTCCATGCTTGACGTGGTATGGCATCTGCTCAGGTAATCCATGAAAAAAGGAGCAAAACCATTGTCTGCCGTTGCTTTCAAAGAGGGAGAGAGAGGAGGGCCTGACAACATGTACCCAGAACTACCTTTGACACTGTTTTTGCCCCATCAGGTACTGGTATCTCAACCCAGAGTTCCAATGGGCAGCGGAGACTGCGGGAACTGTGTGATAGCTACACAAAGCTACCCATAGTGCAACGCTCCAGAAGTTGACGCTAGCCTCGGTACTGTGGATGCAGTCCGCCGACTTAGAGCACTTTGTGTGGGGACACACATAATAGACTGTATAAAAATGATTTCTAAAAAAACAACTTCTATAAATTCGACCTAATTTTGTAGTGTAGACATACCCTTAGATTTATTTGAAAATGCTAGCCAATAAGAACAAGAGAAATAACTGAATTAGATCTCTCACTAGCAGATATTTTCTACCAAAAAGTAAATTTGAAACAAGTATTGGAGAAAGTTCATGGCAGAGGAATTTTGAACGTGAAATATAGAGTATTTATACTGGGGAAAAAACTCATTCTAGGTGTTAGGTAACATGCATCTTACAGAATGATTGAAGCAAGGCCTTATAGTTAACTCCATGGCATTTCTCATCTGTCAGTCTGTCTGTAATGTGATAGCTTTTGAAAATCATATATGATCAATTCCAAAATTTCCAGGCATGTTCTCAGCATCAGTGGGCAGAAGCCTATGGATTTTGTTGAAAACTGAAAACTGTCAAAGCCTGATTTCCACTGGTGTAAGCAGAAGGAAAATCAGGCCCACAATGTGTTCATTTGGTGCTGCCAGCAGCAGTAGCTTTCTGGTGCCCCCTCCTGTTGCCAATGCATAACATAGGCAGAAGCTTATTCTTCTATTCTCTCATTGTGTGTACAGTTCAGCAGACATACGCAACAAAGTGTACAGTGTGCAGTCCAATCAGATTTCTCATGAATTATCTTTGAACAATGAATACTGTGATAAAGTGCCTCCTCTACCTTGGTAGGTCCTGCGCTTATTGGCAGATTTTGCTAGCCTCAGAGATCTTCCTGTGTTGGACCAGGAGTTGGGAGGTGTTAGTGGGGAACCTAGGCCCACTCTCTACCGTGGGTTCCAGCCCAGGGCTCTGTGGACTGCAGCTGTCTGGAGTGCCTTCTGGAACAGCTATAAGACAGCTCCAATCCCTTGGGCTACTTCCTCGTGGCCTCCTCCCATCACCTTCTTTGTCCTCACCACAGGATCTTTCTCCTGATGTCTATTAATGCCTGTATTCGTCAGTCCTCCAGCAGCATGTCCTCTCACTCCCAGTTCCTTAAGCACAACTCACTAACTGGAGTGAGAGCTTTTTTAAACCAGGTGTCCTGATTAGCCTTAATTAATTCTAGTAACGTCCCAATTGGCTACAGGCTTCCTAATTAGCCTGCCTGCCTTAATTAGTTCTAGAAAGTTCCTAAGTGTTCTGGAATAGTCCCTGTTATCTTACTCAAGGAAAAGGGACCTGCTTAACCTGGAGCTAATGTATCTAACTTCGACCACTCTCTTGTAACCATCTGGCCTGACACTGTCACAATACACATTTTTATTTGAAAGTTATGGACAAGCAGGTGAAATTTGTCACATCAGCCACTAGTTCCAAATTACCAATTCAGCAAGTATTTCTGGCTCCTTTGTTTATGGCCTGATCCTGAATCCCTAAAAGAAAATGTAAAGACTTCATTGGGCTTTAGGTAAGGCCTTTATCAACTATTGTACGTTCCCTTTGACAAAAGATGGATGAGATTGGAATTTTCCAAGTCAATGGGAACTGAGCTCCTAGCTATCTTAGTTTTCTTTGACTATCCCATTTTAATGACCCTTCCAATCCAAACGTTCTTGTGATATGACCCAAACTGAATCACTTGGTGATATAAACACAGAGAATCTGATTCTCCATGGCCTTGTGATTTGTGCTCATATACACCTGAATTCTTTTCTATTCTATTCTATTCTATTCTATTCTATTCTATTCAAGTTCTCATGCAGCCCTCATCACAGTAGCATGTAGAAAGATGCTAAGTGACATGACTAGCATATGTCATATGTTTCTTCTTTCCTTTCTCCAGGAAGAAATTGTGTTGTGATGTATACATACACACACACATTCTATGTCATGTGTTTATATTACTTAAGTAAAAAAAAAAAAGAAATATGATTTGCCCCCTGAGTGGAAGATGGTGAGGTTTGTGCCTTGGCCTTTCTAATGTTGTCCCTACATGCTTGTGTTGTTTTTTTATATTAATCTTTTGTAATTTGACCTAGTTTTCACTTTTTGTAGGACTCTTTTCTGAGTTTCAGATCACTGAACATCTCCTGGTTAAGCTAGCGTGGTCTCTTGCCATTATTCCTATATTTCCTATGCAGTGCGATAGTTTGCTTGTGTGCCCTTAATAATGTCTCTTTAAAAAACTACCAATTCTTTTGAACTGTTTCCCCTTTAGATTTGCTTCCCATAGGATATTACCTACAAACTCCCTGAGTTTGCTAAAGTCTACCTTCTTGAAATCCATTAACTGTATTCTGCTGTTTTCCTGCCTACATTCCTTGGAATCCTGAACTCTATCATTTCATTACCACTTTCGCCCAAGCTGCCTTCCACTTCCAAATTCTCAGCCAGTTCCTCCCTAATTGTCAACATCAAATCTAGAACAGCTTCTCCCCTAGCGGCTTTTTCCATCTTCTGAAATAAAGAAAATTGCCTCCAATCTGTGTCCTGCTGTATTATTTTCCCAACAGATGTCTGGGTAGTTGAAGTCCCCATCACCACCAAGTCCTGTGCTTTGGATGATTTTGTTAGATGTTTAGAAAAGGCTTCAACCATTTCTTCTTCCTCTTCAGTTGATCTAAAATAAGCACTTACCATAACAGCACCTTTGTTTTTAGGGCTTTTATCCTCACCCAGAGACTTTCAACCAGTCTGTGTCCTATTCCATCTCAACCTCAGTGCAAATGTATATATCATTGATATACAATGCAACACCTCCTCCCCTTTTTCCCTTCCTGTCCTTCCTGAGCAAGTTGTTCCCTTCTATACCAATATTGAAAACATGTACTCTTCTCATATGTTTGTGTGTGTGTGTCTGTCTGTCCATCCATCTGTCTGTCTATATCCACACTCCCTGTTTGGAAATTCCGTGGGGAAAAATGTTAGAGTATTGGAGAGCACTCAAATATTATGAATTAACATGCACACTTTCATTTTCCCTCGTATGTGTATGCATTTTCTTAATGATGGTTGAAAACCTCTTATTCACATTGATGAGCCTTCATAACTTCAGGGCGGTGACCCATAATTCAGATCAGTGCAGAACTGTACAACAGGGTATCAAGCTGTGTCTAACTTTTACCCTTGGAATGTGGGCTCTAGATAAATGAAGCCACAAATATTAGCACCAAATTATTATCAAACAAACAAACAAACAAACAAACAAACAAAGTGCTAAAGACACATGAATAATTTTAGTGACTAATACTTGGTCTGTAGCCCATTATGATGTTCAAATTTCAGCATTCAAGAGAGATTTCATTTTCATTGGATGCTTAAAGCCAGATTTTCAGAGATATTTAGGCACCTAGAGAGAAGTACAAAAGCACCTAAGTATCTAAAATGCATTGATTGCAATAGAAGTTAAGAACCTACATGCTTCTGATAATCCATTAGGGGCCAAAATACCTTTAAAAATCTGGCTCTTTGGCTAGGAGTTGTTATAGGAACCCTATAGGAGTTAGAGACTAAAATTCCAATGACTTTTAATGAGAGTTGTGTGTCTAAATCCCTTTGGTCACTTTAAAAATCACAACCTCTATATTTAATAAAAATTGCAACTATAGGGTGAGGTCTTCAGCTGTTGTGAGGATGATCTGTTTAATTCATTAGAGCCATGATAAGCACTGACTTCAATGGAGTTACAATGATTTACACCAACTGAGGATTTAGCCTTAGTTGATTTCAGTAGAGTTGCATCTGTTTACACTACTGGTATTCTCGTCTATTCCCTTCAGTGGAGCTACACTGGGAATAGGACCCATTTTCTAAACAAATATATCAAATATAAGGCAAGTCATATAACTTCATTTAATGCTTCCTAACTTACGGGCCATAAAGCTTTGATTGACTACTGAATGAGAAAAGTGCCAGCATGAGAAACTCCAGGGACCTTGACCCAGAGGCAACAAGAACATATTTAAACAGTTTCAAGTCTTAAACAAATTATTTGTATTACCTACACCCACATAAATAGGTATGCTGGAGGAGAAGAGTTAAAATTTCACATAACCTTGGATCTCTGTATAGTATCAGAGGGGTAGCCATGTCAGTCTGGATCTGTAAAAGAAGCAAAGAATCCTGTGGCACCTTATAGACTAGCAGACGTTTTGGAGCATGAGCTTTTGTGGGTGAATACCCACTTCGTCGGATCGGTGTATAGAAATTGGGTGAGGTTTTGTTTGTTTGTTCATTTTTTTTATTTTGTTCCTGTTAGCCTATATATTCTTTACATTTTTGAAAGCCAAATTATCTGCACAAACTTCCATTGAAAATATTCTTTAATTTGAAAATGTAAGCTTCCACAAAATTGAGAAATTTGGGGGTTTTTTTTTTGTTTTTTTTTTAAATTCCATTTTTACAGTTCTGGATTTTGTGATTATTTATTGAATTTCTCTTTTACATTTCTTCTTCTTCTTCTTCTTCTTCTCTCTTTAGGATTTTGCAATTCTCTTTGTTTGGTAGTTTTGTTAGTTTATGCTTTCTTTTGCAGTGTCAATTTTCATTGATCATCCTAGATATATGGGATCTGTTGAAATTAAAAAAAAATACTTTTTTTGTTTCGAAGAGAAGATGACAAATGAAAAATCTGATACAGAATTTCTATGGGAAAATTTTTAAATATATTCTTATAGACTCAGACTCCCAGGCTTTTGAAAATTAATGTACTGAAAATCATTTGAAAATGTTCACAGATTTGTGATCTCTTCCCAGTTAATTAAACAGCTGTAATAAAGATTTATCTATCTGTTCATATACATCCATACATTATCTATCTATCTGTCTATCTGTCTATCTATCTATCTATCTTACACTACAGGGCAAATGAAAAGCTCAATCTATCAACTTTCAACTCTCTGCTTAAGAAGTTCATTATTCCCCTATTTTTTCCCTATCGATATGTTGAGAACTTTACTTTGGAAATTGGACACATGTCAGATAAATAAAGCAGTCAAAAATACATTCTGCCTTTCTCGAATCCGTCTGTCTCTGTGTCTCGATTACCTATTTATTAGAGTTTATCCACTCAGTGCATTTCTGTGTATATAAATTAGGTTTGTATTAGTTTTTTTCTTTTCTTTTTTTTCTGTTCTCACAGGTCACTGTTTTGCTGAAGAATAATGGACAATCAAACCACTGTGGCCAAATTTATTCTCTTTGGAATTTCCAGTGACCCACAGCTCCAGGTTTTCCTGTTTTTCGTATTTTTCATTATTTATGTAATAATCTTACCGGGGAAAATGCTTATCATGTTGGTGATAAAGGTCAATCCCCATCTTCAATCACCCATGCGTTTCTTTCTGTCCCATTTATCCTTTGTTGATATCTGCTATTCCTCTACCATTGTCCCCAAGATGCTGGAAAACTTCCTAACACAGAAGAAAACCATTTCTGCCAATGGCTGCATTACCCAAATGTTCTTTATTATTTTGTCATCTGGTGCTGAAATTTTCACTCTTGCAGCTATGGCTTATGACCAATATGCTGCCATATGCGACCCACTGCATTATACAGAAACAATGAAGAAATGACTCTGCCAACAGCTAGTGATGGGTGCATGGATCATTTGATTTATAGATGCTCTGGTAAATATTATTCCTCTGCTAAAATTGCACTTCTGTGGTCTCAGTGAAATCAACCATTTCACCTGTGAGCTCCCTTCACTCTTGGTATTGTCCTGCACTGAGACCTTCAGCAATGAACTGGTGCTCCTTTCCTCCATTGCAATATTTGGATCCAGCTCCTTCCTGCTCACACTGGTCTCCTATATTCACATAATTGCCACCATCTTGAGAATACACTCCATGGAGGGCAGGCGTAAAGCCTTCTCCACCTGCAGCTCCCACCTTCTCATCGTCATTTTATACTTTGGGACAGGTTCCTTTCGATATGTGAGACCCAGCTCAGTCTCCTCCAAGGGTCTGGATATGCTGGTGTCCATCCAGTACAGCATCTTAACCCCCATGTTAAACCCCATCATCTACAGCCTGAAAAACAAGGAGGTGAAAAGAGCCATGGTGAATATGTTGAAAAAAGCATATGTTTCTCATGTAGCATAAAAATATTTATTGAAGGAGCAGTGAAATGTCAATAACTGAGTCTTCAGTGTTCACATTCAGAAAAGGTGGGGTAATTAAGGAGAGACAGACTTCTTCATTTTGTAGGTGGTTGTGAAAATCTTATCTGTATTATATGTAAAATTGGGGACCAGATTCTAATTCTATTCTATTAGACCACCCCAAAAGATTTGGGGATCATGGTGGATAATTATCTGAACATGAAGTCCGAGTGTGGCACTGTGGCCAAATATCTAATTTGTTTGTGGCCAGCATAATCAGGGGAATTTTGAGAAGGAGTATAAAGATTATTTTACTTCTGTATTTGGCATTGGTGCAACTGTTGCCAGAATATTTTGTCCAGTTCTGGTCATCTCATGTCAGAAAAGACATAGTGGAACTGGAGAAGGTTTGGAAAAGGGAAATAAAGATAATCAATGGTGTGGAATGGCTTCCATATCAAGAGAAACTGAAAAGATTAGGGCAGCTTATTTTAGGAAAAGACAATTAAAGGCGAGATGATAGAGATCTATAAAGTTATGAATGACGTGGAAAAAGTGGATAGTGAAATGTTGTTTACTATTTCCGGCAATACAAAAAGCACAAGTCACCCAATGAAATTAATATGCAACACATTTAATACAAACAAGAGAAAATATTTTTGATACAGCGTATAATCAACCCATGGATTTCATTGTCAGAGGATTTTGTGATGGTCAAAAGTGTAACCGTGGACAAAAAAAAGAACAAGTTAAGTTTATAGAAAATATAACATCACTCTGTTTTTCTGATCTAATGGGACTGGGCCAGATTGGATAATAAAAAATAGATGCTGGAAGTAGGGGTGATGGGGGTGCTGCTGCACCTCCTGGCTTGAAGTGGTTTCCATCCTATACAGGGTTTACAGTTTGGTTCAATGGCTCTCAGCACCCCTACTATAAAAATTGTTCCAGAACCCCTAGGCTGCAGCACCATCCAGCAGACACAGGCGATATTGCCCACTTCTGGACCTGTGTGCACTGGATGTTCAGTTAATATGGAGAGCTGGATAATGGAGGGTTGTACTGTTGGTCCATCAATGGTTATTACACAAGATGGACAAGGGATGTAAACTCATGCTTGTGGCAACCTTAACCTCTCACTGACAGAAGCCAGGAAGAAAAGATAGGGGGAGTCTCTCCACAGTAGTCTTCTTCTGTACACTTTTCCTGAAGCTGTGGAACTGGCCACTGTTGGAGACAGAATCCTAGGTTACATGGATCATTGGTCTGATCCTTATGGCAGTTTTTATGTTCTTATGTCCAATCAGTTCTGCTGTCCACAATTAAAGAAGGATGTTTGATAAACTGGAGAGGTTATCAAGAAGAGCCACAAGAATGATTAAAGACAGTCCTATCTTACCATCCCCTCCATTAATTTATCAAGCTCAATCTTGAAACAAGTTGTTTTTTGCCCCCACTGCTCCCTGTGGAAGGCTCTCCCAGAACTTCACTCCTCTGATGGTTAGAAACCTTTGTCTAATGTCAAGCCTAGGCTTGTTGATGGACTGTTTATATCCATTTGTTCTTGTGTCCACATTGGTGCTTAATTTAAATAATTCCTCTCCCTCTCTGATATTTATCCCTGTGATGTATTTATACAGAACAATCATATCTCCCCTCAGCCTTCGTTTGGTTCGGCTAAACAAACCAAACTCTTTGAGTGTTCTCTCATAAAGTAGGTTTTCCATTCCTTGGATCACCCTAGTAGCCCTCCTTTGCAACTTACCTGCACTCTCAGGAGCTCCCTGTGTGTCACTCTCCCATCCCCCTCTATTTCAAGGATTGCCTGCAACAACCATGGACTTTTGTCAACAATTCTGTTTGTTCTTCCTCCCCACAATCCAGGGTCCCCAGTTTTTACCCCCAAGCTAGAGGTTCCTGTGTGACCTTCTTTCTCCCCTTGACCCCCTCATTCTCTTCTGTTCCCATAACATTGTCTCTTATTGTCCTCCCATGCCAGAGGATCTATGGGTGTCCAAGGCCTGTGAAAGTGTGGGATCATTGTCCAGGATGGGTTGTAGATCCCTGATGATGCGTTGGAGAGGTTTTAGCTGGGGACTGTATGTGATGGCCAGTGGAGTCCTGTTGGTTTCTTTCTTGGGTTTGTCTTGCAGTAGGAGGCTTCTGGTACACGTCTGGCTCCGTTGATCTGTTTCCTTATATCCTCGTGCGGGTATTGTAGTTTTGAGAATGCTTGGTGGAGATTTTGTAGATGTTGGTCTCTGTCTGAGGGGTTAGAGCAGATGAGGTTGTACCTCAGATCAACAAAGCCAGACGTGTACCCAGATCAACAAAAAACTTCAGGGCCTCATCCTTCCTGATTGAACTAACCTCATTATCTCTAGCTTGCCTGCATATATATACCTGCCCCTGGAAATTTCCACTACATCCATCTGACGAAGTGGGTATTCACCCACGAAAGCTCATGCTCCAAAACGTCTGTTAGTCTATAAGGTGGCACAGGATTCTTTGCTTCTTTTACAGATCCAGACTAACATGACTACCCCTCTGATACTTGACATTAATTTTTAAAACCATCTTTAGAGGTGATCCTGGCAATTATAGGCTGGTAAGCCTGACTTCAGTACTGAGCACACTGGTTGAAACTATAGTAAAGAACAAAATTGTCAGACACATAGGTTGAACACTATTTGTTAGGGGAAAGTCAACATTTTTTTTTGTAAAGAGAAATCATACCTCACCAAACTAGTTGAATTCTTTCAGTTGGTCAACAAGTATGTGGGCCAAAGGGATCCAGTAGATATAGTGTACTTAGAATTTCAGAAAGCCTTTGACAAAGTCCCTCACTAAAGGCTCTTAAGCAAAGTAATCTGTCATGGGATAAAAAGGAAGGTTCTGTCATCAGTTGGTAACTGGTTAAAAGATAGAAAAAAAAGATAAGAATAAATGGTCAGTTTTCAGGATGGAGAAAGGTAAATAGTGGTGCCCTCAGGGGTCTGTAGTGGGACCAGTCCTATTCAACATATTCATAAATGATCTGGAAAAAGGGGTAAACAGTGGGGTGGAAAAAATTGCAGATGATACAAAACCACTCAAGATAGTTAAATCCAAAGCAGACTGAGAAGAGTTACAAAGAACCTCACAAAACGTAGTGACTGGGCATCAAAATGGCAGATGAAATTCAATATTGAAAAATGCAAAGTAAGGCACATTGGAAAAAATAATCCCTACTATATATAAAAATTGATTAGATTTAAATTAGCTGTTACCACTCAAGAAAGTGATATTGGAGTTATGGATAAGTTACCTGAAAACAGCCAATCTATGTGCAGAGGCAATCAAAAAAGCTAACAGAATGTCGAGAATTGTTAGGAAAGGGAAAGGTAATAAGACAAAACATATCATATTGCCTCTATATAAATCCATGGTACGTCCACATCTTGAATAATGTGTGCAGATCTGGTTGCCCCATCTCAAAACAGATATATTGGAATTGGAAAAGGTTCAAAGAAGAACTACATAAGTTCATGGAGAATAGGTCCATCAATGACTATTAGCCTGGATGGGCAGAGATGGTGTCCCTAGTCTCTGTTTCCCAGAACCTGGGAATGAGCAACAGGGGATGGATCACTTGATGATAACCTGTTCTGTTTATTCTCTCGGGAACACTTGGCATTCGCCACTGTCGGAAGACAAGATACTGGGCTAGATGGACCTTTCGTCTGTTCTTATGTTCGTATATTCTTATGAATAAATGGTTATTTTTCACAGTGAAGAGAGGTAAATTGTGGAGTCTTCCAAGGAGCTGCACTAGGATCATAGCTTTTCAACATATTCATGAATGATATGGAAAAAAAGGGATAAACAGTGAGGTGGCCAAGTTTTCAGATGATATAAAATTATTCAGGATAGGTAAGCCCAAAGCCAACTGAGAAGAGTTTCAAAGGAGTCTCACAAAACTGGACGGCTGGGCAACAAAATGACAGATGAAATTCAGTGTTGGTAAGTGCAAAGTAATGCACATTGGAAAACATAATCCCAACTGTACATACAAAATGATAGGGTCTAAATTAACTCTTACTACTCAAGAAAGAGATCTAGGAATCATTGTAGATAGTTCTCTGAGAACATCCAATCAGTGTGCCCTGGCAGTCAAAAAGAGTTAACACTATATTGGGACCATTAAGAAAGAGATAGAAATAAGACAGAAAATATCATAATCCTATTATATAAAGGCATGGTATACCCATACCTTGAATAGTTCATGCAGTTCTGGTCACCCTATCTTAGAAAATATATATCAGAATTGGGAAAAGTACAGATAAGGGCAACAAAAGCTATTAAGATATGGAACACATTCCATATGAGGAGAGACTAAAAAGTCTAGGACTGTTCAATTTAGCAAATATACGACTAAGGGGGCATATGATAGAAGTTTATAAAAGCAAGACTGGTGTGGAGAAAGTGAATAAGAAAATGTTCTTTACCCCTTCACAAAACAGAAGAACCAGGGGTCAGCCAATGAATTTAATATCCAGCAGATTCAAAATTTCTCCTTGTTTTAAAATCCAAGAGTTTGGATCGGTGTTCATCAGGAAATTGGTGGAGATGTCTCTTAGGGCTACTCAGGGAAGGGTTATAGTATTTGGGAGGCAGATATTCTAGGGGAGGAAGATAGACAGAGTTATGACTCATAAATAATTTGGGTGGTGGCAGCAAAACCAAATCTAAGATGGCAATTAAGCTTAGCGGCTCTCATGAAGGTCCCCACATCTGTACCCTAGAGTTCAGAGTGGGGAAGGAACCTTGACAGGGGCATTAAGGGATCTGGGGCAAAAATCTGTCTGGGGTTGGGTCCTGCTTTGAGCAGGGGGTTGGACTAGATGACTTCCTGAGGTTCCTTCTAACCCTGATATTCTATGGTAAATACAGCTATCAGATGCATTTGAAAGAAATGGTGTGATAATTACACTGTTACATTAAAGAGTTCTGTATTGTTGAAAGCAATGGAGTGCAAAACAGTCCTGGTCAGGAAATTCTGCTAGGTCATGGAGCAATTTAAACACTCACACACATGCAACTTAATAATAAATGGATATATACCTATCTCTCACTAGCAGGACCAAGTACTGATTCAGCCCCAAATCCCTAAGTGGCCCCTCAAGGGTTGAGCTTACAGTTCTTGGTTTAGCAAGCCAATGCTTAAACCACTGAGCTACTCTTCCCCCAAAGCTTGTACTGGTATATGGCATAGAGCCATCAATTGCTTAATCCAATAGCATATCTTCTGTTTCTCCAAGTCTAAACAAAGGATGCAATGTGTGATAAAGCCCCAAAATGCGGGCAAGATATCAATTATGCAGGAAACCTAAAATGTTACATCATTCCTTCCTTCACTGTGGAAAAACTTAAAATAGGCTTGTGGGTAATGCATTAGGTTTGCTTTCAGAAAAGATCAATTCCCTGCTCCATCACTGGGGTGTCTTGGGGCAAGTAAATTCATATTTTATCTGCCTCCATTTCTTGTCTGTAACAAGGCTGCATACTGTCTTACCAGAATGACATAGACAAACTGGAGGGGGTTCCAAAAAGGGCCCTGAATCATCATTTGTGTTCAGGGAGGTCCTGCTGAAGCAGGAGACATAGAAATTCTGGCCAATTTTGTGGCGAGCACAATAGAGACACCAAAATGCTAAACAGCAGAGATAAACTGGTTTGGAGGGTTAAGTAATCTGGGACAGCCACAGAGTGGGTGCTAATTAGTCCTTTTAGGAAGCATGGAGGGAACTAGATGCCAGAATGGGACTCTCTAGGTCGCAGTAGGTCCCTGATCTGCTTCTGGAACAGCACAGGTAACATCAGGCTTTTAAAAGGAGGATAAGAGTATTAGAAATGTAGGTCCGGAAGGAATATTCAGGCCATCCCTTTGTCCAGCCTGTTCTTAGAATCCTCCAGTGATGGGAATCCCACAACCTCTCTTGGAAGCCTCTTCCAGAGCTTAAATACCTTGAGAGTTAGAAAGCTTTTCCTAACTTCTAACCTAAATCCCCTTTGCTGCAGATTAAGCCTGCTTCTTCTTGTCCTACCTTCAATGGCTATGAAGACCACTTGTTCACGGTCTTCTTCAATAACAGCCCTCAACATATTTAAAGATTGTTTTCAAACACACCTCTTCCCCCTACCCCCAGTCTTTCTCTTCTCAAGGCTAAACATGACCAGATTTTTAAACCTTTCCTCATGAGACAGGTTTTCTAAACCTTTTTTTTTTCTTCATATTTTACTGCTTTCCTCTGAACTCTCCAGTTTATCCACATCTTTTCTGAAATGTGGTACGCAGAACTGGACACAGTACTCCAGCTGGGGTCTCACCAGTGCTGAGTGGAGTAGAACAATTACCTCTCATGTCTAATAATTGCCTCTCATGTTAATAAACCCCAGAATGATATTAGCCATTTTTTAATAAATGCATCACATTGCTGACTCATATTCAATTTATGATCCACTATAACCCCAAGATTCTTTTCAGCAGTACCATCACTTAGCTAGTTTTCCCAATTTTGTGGTTGTGCATTTGAATTTTCCTAAGTGTTGTACTTTGCACTTGCCATTATTGAATTTCAAATGAAAGAAAATTATCTGCTCAGCATTACAAGAGGAAACTCACTAATGGTGAAGAAATTCATCAAAACTGGTTACAATATTCAGTATCAAAGGACTGTGTGTTTTGCTTTTGCTACAAATTTTAAAAATCAAGCAATTGGTACATCACTGACTGAAAATGGTTCAAAGCACTGGAAAAACATATCTTCAATTCTCTCTTCACACGAAAGGTACAGAACATTTGAAATGCTTTCAAAATTGAAAAGAACTTGAATTATGATTAAAAAAAAGAAAAACTATCAATGAAGAAAATTTACGTGTGATCAAGGAAAAAGAAGAATATTGGCAACAAACATTAGTACCTCTGATTGCTTCAGTGAGAGTTCTCAGTGGGCAAAAGTTAGCATTAAGCAGCTGTGGTAGAAATGAAAAATTATACACTCCAGGTAATGGAAAATTTTTAAAATTTGTTAAATATCTACCTTTGTTTGGTCCAGACATGAAGGAGCATCTACATAAATGTTATCAACTGATCATGAAACACAGGTTCATTACTTAGGAAACAATATGCAGAATGAACTGATTCAAATCCTAGCAAATGCCATTAAAAAGAAATTGTAGAAGCTGCCCATTCTGCAAAATACTTTTCAATAATATTCGCCTGTACACCAGATGTGAGTCATGTTGAACAAATGATGATCATTCATTTTGTGAATACGGAAAAGTCTGCAGATAAAGATAATGTTTAAGTGCTCATAAAGGAACATTTTGGGGGGTTTCATACCATTGAAGGAGAGGACTGGAGCATTTACAACTGAAACTATTCTACAAGAGCTTGAAACAATGTCATTATCTGTTGAAAACTTAAGTGGCCAAGGCTATGATAATGGGAGTAATATGAAGGGTGAAGACAATGGTGTGTGAAGGAGAATGATGGAAATGAATCCTAGGGCCTTTTTCGTTCCCTGCACTTCCTCTGCTGCTGCTGCTAGATCATGTTTGGAAGCAAGCAGTTTCTTTGACATGGTGCAAGGTGTTTATGTGTTTTTCTCAGACTCAAAACACCACTGGAAAATTCTGACTCACCATGTGAGTTCTCTAACTATAAAACCACTTAGTCAGACAAGATGGGAGAGTCACACTGATGCTTTGAAGCCTCTTCGCTATGAACTTGGAAAATTTATGATGCCATAACTGAAATTTCTGATGATACTATCTTTACTGGATCATCTGGCAATGTGGCACATTCAGATGCAGAAGCTCTTGCAAATGGCCTTTCCAATTTCTAATTTGTGACTTCACTCATTTTGTGGTATAATATCCTTTTCGAGATTAACCTCACTAGTAAGCAGCTTCAAAAAAAGAACTTAAACATACATTTTGCTATTCAAAAACTGAAGCAAACTAAAACTATTCTGGAGGAATTCAGAAGTGATGAAGGGTTCGAAAGAACACTGGGATATTCTCTAAAGCTTGCTGAAGAAATAGACTTTCTGGCAGAATTTGAACCAGAACCAGTTTGCATTCGGCAAAAGAAACACCAGTTTTCATATGAAGGATGAGACACACCCATTCAGAACCCAAAACAAAGGTTCAAAGTGAATTTCTGCTTCACAGTCCTTGATAATGCTATTCACTTGGTTGCAAAAGATTTCAACAGATTCAGCAGCTAGAGTCAGTATTTGGCTTTCTGTATGATATCCACAGCTTGCAAAAGAAAACAGCAAAACAGATAAGAAAATTTTGTATAAAACTGGATTTGGCATTAACTCATGAAAATTCAAAAGACATTGATGCTGTCAGACATTCCACTCCTGAAAAAGTACTGAAGTTTGTTTGTGAAAATAAACTCACAGACAGTTTTCCAAACACTATTACAGCCAGCAGGCAGCACTCCAAGATGCCAAAGAGGAGGAAGAAATACATCTTGGTTACATCTGTATTCTTTTAACTTTGCCTGTTTCCTTAGCTAGTGGGGAATGTAGCTTCTCAAAGTTAAAGTTAAAATAAAAAACATATCTGAGTTCAACAATGGTGCAAGAGAGACTTGTTGGACTTGCCACAATGTCAATAGAGCATGAAATAGCTGGAAAACTGGATCTCAAAGAACTAGTGACTGAATTTGCAAAACTTAAAGCAAGAAAAGTCATGTTTTAAGAGCACAGTGTTTTTTATTCAGTGTTTTGTAAATACACGTTAAAGTTCATTGAACAGTTTTCTTATTTCTTTCTATATTGGAAGTGGTGGTAGTGGTAGTTTAAGCAGGATAGCGTAATGGATGGTTTTGGATTTGTAACAGTAAAAAATAATTAACATTTTTAATGCATTTTTATTAGAAATTGGACTGAAATATCATCAAAGTGTCGTGTACAAATCTGAAAATTTTGTGTCTTTATTTTATCTGATCTCAAAAACATTAGTTGGACAGAGGAACAGACAAACTAAATAATTAAGCCTCTGTTTAAAAAATAAATAAATAAATAAAAATATTTTAAAAACATTAAAAGGAAAAAAGGGGCAAAATGTTTCTCATTTTACCAAAAACCTGAGCCTAGATCTGCCCTTGGGGTTTGGAGGCTCTCATTGCATTGTTCGCCTAGGGTGTCAGTTGCTGGTAGCTAGTCTAGGACCACTCCTGTGGACACTTGTCCACTGGGAGCCGGACTGAGACCCACTAAACTCATTACATATAAGACCCAGAAGCAACCATGTAGGTGTAATGAACTGGAGTCACTCCTACAATGGGATAGATCTGAACTGGAGACCTAGAAATTCATGGTGTGAAGAGCTGACATCCCTGAAGAATGCTGTCCTTGGCTTTCAACAGGTCAGCTACAACCTGAAAATGGCTGTGAATTTTCCTTACATGCACACCTTGCCAATATGCCTGAACTCTGTCCTCTAGGGATGAAAGGGGTCCCGGGCATTTTAAGATTTATTCTGAGAGTGCCAGAATGATGGGGCAATTAGTGCCCAGAGAGATGGTGCAATTGTGGTGAAGTGGAGACCATGTCCCAACGCAGAGTAGCATGACACGACTCCCAGCTCCACCATGATCTAACCTCTTGTCATCACTAGTAGCTATTTCTATAACCTTTTTGCCTAGAGACCAATTGTATTCCTTTGGAAATTTCAAGATGAAATTATTATATCCTTATTCCACGTCCTAGAGGAACTTATTATTGAGAAGCTGAGATAAATTGTACAGTCTGAGGGATCAGGACATTATTGCAACATGCACATCTTAATAAAGTTGATGTCTTCTGTCAGTGTTTGCACAATGCACAGTAAACCCATATTCTTGATCTTAATCACCAAGTGCAAGTGAAATTGTAATCTGGGTCAGCCCATCTCTGAAGTTTAAAGACAGTTCTGTATTGCTGAGACAGTGTGCTTAAAAAACAGAAATGTAATTGTTAATTGTCCAGGGTGCTCAGAGTCAGACAGAACCCTGCAGATTTAATCCCAATGGTCACTGCACAGTACAAAAAGGACCTGCCTCTGAGGGTCAGTAGCAGACAAGCTTCTCTTCCAGAGGTAAGTGACTTTCAGAAACAGTGGCTTTGCCACAGCTGGGAAGGTTTATGAGACAGATTGTGGTGTTTTCCTTCTTTATTGTTGCATCCACATGTGCATCATCCCGAGCAGTTCTCAGTTAAACGATCTCCAGAATTGAAAGGAAAAAATGAGCAATCTCTCTGCCTTTCTGTCTCTTTTTCCTTCTCATCTAATCATTCCCTCTAATTTACTCTTATCTATCTAATCTGCAGAACAGTCCCTCATCTCTCTGTTTTCTCAAAGGTATTGTGCATCATGTATCTCTACCAAGCTAACTAATCTGAAGGAATGACTCTTATCACTCTATCGACTCTGGCTATTAGGGCTGTGACTTTCAAAGACACCTGTAATGCTTGAATCTACAGGATTGTCTCTCATCTAACCCAGACTTCAGAGTTTAGGAGAAAATAAACTTGGTCCAGTTGTGTTCTGGTAATTTAAGAGGAAAGCCAATCTAAATTAGCTCATGGTGAAATATAATAGTAGACAAGACAAAGTGTGCCTCTAAACTGTTTGTTGTTTTAAATTCCATTTCTCACCATTGTTTTGTACCTCAAAAGTGTCATATCTTATCATCATTAATGGAATAAGACTGAGGGAGGTAGGGAAGCTGTGACAAATATTTGGGTGCTCTGTAATAATTATTAATATTGTACCTGGATCAGCCAGTCTCAGACTACAAGAGCACAGCTACAGTGCTGCAGCTACACTGCTGTAGTGCTGATACTGGCCACAGCGACAGAAGGGAGTTTTCTTTTGTTGTAGTAAAACCACCCTCTTGAGAGATAGTCGCTAGGATGACAGAAGAATTCCTCCACTGGCCCAGCAGTGTCTATACTGGGGTTGAAGATGGCTTAACTAGTCTCCTAGTGGTGTGAATTGTTCACACCCCTGAGCAATATAGTTAAGTTTTATGTGTACCTAAGTTGACCTACATTTTAGCTGTAGACAAGGCCTTAGGTAGGAAACTGGTAGCAGATCCAGCTTGCCCATCTATAGGCAGAGAGAAGAGACTGGCTAACAATTGCTTAGGGGCTTACACTTAAGTTTCATTCGGAGACAATGTCAGAGCGAGTAGCTATAATGGTTATAACTCACACTTGTGGCGAGCACCCAGTCCAGTTTAAACAGAGTGAGTCTGTCTGAGAACCAGGTTCAGAGTTGCACAGACGTACAGGAGGATCTGGGCTAGCTAGGATAAGGTAACCCTGCTCTATCTTTCCTTGTAGAGATGCAAAGGAATGGATGAGACTAAATCTGTGTGCAGGCTGCTTGCTGTTTTAAAATCCTTTTTTTTCTCCAATGCTTTGTTCCAAGCTTCCCAAAGAGAGGAGACACAGGTGGTCAAAACCAAATCCTGCAAAGTGATAAGGGGTCGGTACATGGAGCTGTGTGTCCAGGTTCTTCTCTAAGAATGGAAGGGTGACAAGATTCCACCCAGAGCCGAGTAAGGTGCAGATGCCAAACACTTGAGTTGGGTGCACTCAGAGAGATGAGAAAGGGAAGAGGGATGTCACTGATCCTGTAACAGTGACTCTATCTACTTATGCCATCCTAGACCCTAAGGTATTGGAATCCATATGTGATCTCATCAGGACAGAGATATGGAGGGAAACTTAAGTACAGTGACTGAGTTTATCTTTCTGGGCTTCTCGGACCTCCAGCATCTGCAGCTCGTTCTCTTTATCCTGGTCTTACTCATCTACCTCATCATCCTGATAGCAAATAGCCTCATTGTTGCTGTCACAGTGACTGACCTGATGCTCCAAAGCCCCATGTATTTCTTCCTCAGGAACTTGTCAGTCCTGGAGATCTGCTACACCTCGGTCATCATCCCCAAGTCCTTGTCCAACCTCCTGTCAGAGCGTCAGACCATCTCCTTCCTTGGCTGTGCAACCCAGATGTATTTCTTCCTCCTCTTTGGCATCTCGGAGTGCTGCCTGCTGGCTGTAATGTCCTACGACCGATATGTCGCCATATGCAACCCCATGCGTTACTCCCTCATCATGAGCAGAAAAGTCACCGTTAGATTGGCATCTGTGGTGTGGATTGCAGGCAATGTGGTGGCATTTGAGCAAACGGTCACTATATTCATGTTATCTTTCCATGGGTCAAATAAAATCGAGCACTTTTTTTGCGATGTTATTCCAGTGCTTAAGCTGGCAAGTACAGACACGTCCCTGAATGATGTTATCAACACCGTGCTCACTGTAGTGTTCATAATATTCCCCTTTGTCCTGATCATCACCTCCTACATCTGCATCCTCTCCAACATCCTGAAAATGCGCTCAGCTGAGGGGAGACACAAAGCTTTCTCCACCTGCTCCTCGCATCTCATCACAATCACCATGTTCTTTGGCAGCTGCTTTATCACCTACATGAGGCCCGGTTCCAGTGGTTCTGTGGACACCAACCGAGCAATCTCCTTGCTCTACACGGTCATTACTCCAATGTTCAACCCAATCATATACAGTCTGAGGAACAAAGAAGTCAAGGAGGCTCTGAGGAAACTCTTGGGCAGCAGTAGGACTTCTTAGTTCTCACAAAATAAAGTTATTTATCTCCCCTAACCTCTGCACTGTGCCCCCTTCATCTCTAATGCCTGCTCCGCCTCCTGCATTCCTAATCTCTACACCCCCTTCACTACCAATCCCTGCCCCCCTTCCACACCCCAACCCTTGCACCCTCCTATGCCCCAACCCCTGCACAGTGCCTCCTTTGCCCCTAACCCCTGCATCCCCCTCCTGCATCCATGTGAGGAAATTGACCTGGATGCACAAAGCAGCTGGCATTGCTGTTAGCTCCCCTGCTGGACTGCTGCTCCTCTGCACTCCACAGCTCTAGGGGGCTGTGAGGAGGGGATCAAGGAGCAATGTCAGGGCTTCCTACATCCAGGTCACTTTCCCTGTGGGCTGTGTAAGGGGTGGGCAGGAAAGCAGCAGCTCCTGATGCCTAAGCACATCTGTTGTGCCAAAGAGGGAGCTCGAGTGCACTCAGTAAAGCCACACCAGGCGTATAAATATAACTGGTTTTATTGCCAAAGCATAATAAGCTTCCCAGCCTTCACGCGTTATTAAATACATGATTTGCAGCAACCAAGCAGGCAAGCAAGAATCAATGCTTAGGTCCCTTCTCCTACAAACAGTCCCAGAGCCTCCAACCTTGTCCATGAGTGTTCATAGCAGGCACTGCTCCAGCGTGGAGAGTTCCTGGGCACCTACAAGGCAAAGGACTGCAGGTTAGACTGCTCATCTAAAGAAATTCTCATACTCATTTTTATCATCATCTCTTTCTCAGGGGGCGTATACATCAACAAATCGGCTCTGGCAGGAAACACTACTGCTTTCTATTCCCACACGTAACACTCGCAGGCCCACCTTATCTCTTCACTTTATCCAGTCGCAGTGGCTGCAAGCCAGCCTGGTCAGTCAAAGCCAGTGCACTATTAGCTCCACTCGGGCCATCCTGTAATAACAGGCCAAGGTAACTTGCAGTCAGCCCCAACAACAGCCCAAGTGGAGAATCAACCTGGATGCAGTAAGCCCTGCTGTGTGAGTTCGGGGGACTGTGTGAAGGAGTGTGTGTGTGTGTGTGTGTGTGTGTGTGTGTGTGTGTGTGTGTGTGTGTGTGTGTGTTGGGGGGAGTGTGCGTGTGCCTGAATGAGTGAGTGTGCTCTTTCTTTAAGAAAGCACTCAGGGTCAGGAGCCTGAACTAGGCATGTTCAGACACAAGCAGCTGCCAGCAGCTCCAGACATAGAAGGTAGCAGCACACACAGATCCCCCCGCCCCCATCCTGTCACTCCAGCTCAGTGGAAATAGGGTACATAGGTCTGGGGGAGGAGGACACGCCACCATCACCCCCTGTCCCCCTGCAGAGCAGACAGGAGGACACTCCCAGTCTGGAGTGGTCAAGAGTAACTCCAGGGATGAACCAACAGAGATGGTGGGATTGGGGGACAGGAACAGAAGCAGCTGCACACATGGTGCAGGGCAAAGGAGGGGCTCTGGAGGAGTTACCTGGCTCTGAGGGCTGGTTGTCCAACTGCCTCTTGCAGCTTGGGTTTCTCCCTCGCCCCCAGGCTACTGCTCTAATGTCTGACTGCCATGCTTCCTCCATCAGGCCAGATGGCTCTCAGCAGCTGGTCAGGTGGGAATCCAAATCCTGCACACAGAGCCCCCTTGGGAAGGCTGCCTTAGAGGGAGGGGGAGGGGGCATACAACCCATCCCAAAGGCCAGTCCTGCTTTGAGGATGTCAACCAACATGTGGACAAGGGTGATCCTGTGGATATAGTGTACTTAGATTTTCATAAAGCCTTTGACAAAATCCTCACCAATAGCTCATAAGCAAAAGAAGTTGTCATGGGATAAGAGGGAAGGTCCTCTCATCAGTAACTGGTTATAAGAGAGGAAACAAAGTGTAGGAACAAATGGTCAGTTCTGAGAATGGAGAAAGGTAAATAATGGTGTCCTCCAGGAGTTTGTACTGGGACCAGTAACATTCAACATATTCATAAAATATCTGGGAAAATGAGTAAACAGTGAAATGGCAAAATTTGCAGATACAAAACTACTCAAGACAGTTATCTCCAAAGCAGACTGAGAAGAGTTACAAAGGATCTCACAAAACTGAGTGACTGGGCAACAAAATGGCAGATGAAATTCGGTATTGATATATGCAAAGTAATGCACATTGGAAAAAATAATCCCAATTATACATACAAATTTTTTAGATTTAAATTAGCTGTTACCACTGAGGAAAGTGATATTGGAGTCATTGTGGATAAGTTCTCTGAAAATATCCATTCAATGTGCAGAGGCAATCAAAAAAGCTAACAGATCGCTGGGAAACATTAGGAAATGGAAAGGTCGTAAGACAAAAAATATCAAATTACTTCTATATAATTCTAGGGTATGCCCACATCTTGAATACTGTGTGCAGACCTGATTGCACCATCTCAAAAAAGACAGATTGGAAAAGAGGAACAAAAAATATTAGGGGTATGGAGAAGCTTCTATATGAGGAGAGATAATAAGAGTAGTTCTTTTCAGCTTGGAAAAGAGATGAGTAAGGGGATGTACCTATTGGGTTCTTGGGAAGTGGGTGGGCAGAAGGGGAGGATCTACAGGACCTCAGAACCCAATTGATTTCGGGGGACAACTAATAAAAGAACAGGGACAGGAGTGTGGTCAAAGGGTCATAAGAAGGGAACCTAACGGGGACACCAAGCAGAGAACCCCGGACAGCACCCACTGCTCCTCGAAGGCGTCAAGGGAGCCAGTGGACCCCACCCAGAGGAACTCTGTCCGGATACGTGAACGGACTAAGGATCAGAAACAAGCCCCACACTCACAAGAGGGTCCATTGGCCAATCTCCTCTCCCTGGTTGCGTAGATGGCCATTTTAGCCAGGGCAAGGAGGAGGCTGACCAGGAGGTCCCACGACTTTGTGGGGTTATGGATAAGGAGTGCATAAAGAAGGAGGTGAGGGGAAAAGTGCAGCCAGAAATGTAACAGGATATTGGTGAGGAGCCGGTATAGGGGCTGCAACCTGGCACACTCTAAGTAAATGTGCGCCAGAGCCTCCCTCACGCCGCAGAAGGGGTAGGTGTCTGGGACGGGATAAACCATGCCAAATACACGCCCGTGCTCATGGCCCCATGAAGGAGCCACCAACTGATATCCCTGGCAGACCTCGGGACCAGGGTAGAGTATAGGCTGGCCCACCGGGGCTCCTCTCCCTCCAGAGGTGGCAGGAGGTCCTGTCACTTTGTGTAGGGGCAGGACCACGAGGGTGAGGAAGTGAAGGGTGTGGAGCACGAGCATGTAGAGAAGTTTTCTTGGCGCGGTTTGGAAGTGGACCGGCTGCAGATCATGCAGCCAGCTTGCGGAGAAGGGGCAAGGGGGCCGGTCGGGTCTACGGGGCAGAGGCCCGATGAAAAGATCCGGAGGGGCTGGGGTGGAGGGTTGGAGGGGCGTGCCCTCTCGTAGGACCTGGTCAAGGTAGGCCCGAGCAGCAGGCGGCAAAGCGGCCTCCACCTCCTGTAGTACGCGCCGGGGAGTACAAGGTCTGGAGAGTCCCATACGTTGAGCAGGCGTCAGGGGATTCAGCCAGTCTCCCCGGTTGTAGTCCAGGAGGTCTCTGATCCTGGTGATTCCCGCCAAGACCAGCCTCTGGCGCACCACGGGGGACTTCGCCACCTGCACACGAAACTGGGGATTGGGTAGCAGGGGCTCCGCGAGGAGATCTGCCCCTTCGGTGGCCGCCACGGATCTGGTCGTTGAGAACAGCTTCCAGGTCTGAAGGAGGTGCTGGTACAAGACCGGCAGCCCGGAGAGGTCTCGCGGAAGACCCCTCAGATAGAGATAAAGGAGCTGCTGCTCATATCGGAGCCCTTGGAAGCGGCGCAGGAAGGCGTGTGCCAGTACTCTCCACACCAGACTACCTGCATCATAAAGAAGCATCTGTAGGGCCTGGAGGAAGAAGACATGGACCTGAGTGCGTAGGCACTTCAGGCTCTGCCCTCCCTCCTCCAGCGGCAGGTGGAGGACCCCTGCAAGGACCCAGTGCAGTCCTGGCCAGAAGAACTCCAGAACCACTTTCTGGAGGTCGGCCAGGAAAACTGGGGCTAGGACCAGGGTGTTGAGCCGGTACCAGAGCATGGACAGGACTAGTTGATTGAGCACCAGTGCCCTCCCTTGAAGGGAAAGGCACCAGAGGAGTCCTGTCCATTTCCGGAGCCACTCAATCATCCTGCCCTGTAAACCTTGCCGGTTTTCTGGTGGAGATGGATGCGTGACAGAAAGGTAAACACCGAGATAGAGCAGCAGACCCGCGCTCCACCGGATGGCCTGAAGCGTGGGTGGGAGGGAGCTCGCCTGCCACCCGTCCCCAACCACTAGATCAGAGCTCTTGACCCAGTTGACCCGGGCGGAGGAGGCCACCGAGTACACAGCCTGGCAGGCCTCCACCCGTGCCAGGTAGCCTGGGTCCTGAACCACGAGGAGCACATCGCCGGTGTACACCAACAGGATGAGCCGCAGCTCCGGCTCCCGAAGCACCAACCCCGTCAACCGCCAGAGCGTACAGCTGGTCTGAGAGGGGGCACCCCTGCCGTACTCCCCGCCCGAAGCTCACCGGCTCGGTCAGGGTCCAGTTGAGCCTGACCAGACACTCTGCGGAAGCGTACAGCACCTGCAGAAAACCCACAAACTGGGATCCAAAGCCTAATGCTCAGAGGATGCCCAGGAGATACCCATCGTCCACCCTGTTGAACGCCTTTTCCTGATCCAGGGACAGGAGGGCGAACAACAGACTATCCCTGCACTTAAGCTCCAAGAGATCCCAGACCAGATACAGGTTATCAAAGATGCTACGGTTCAGGATGGTGTAGGTCTGGTCTGGGTGGATCACGTTCTCCAGCACGGACCCCAGTCACAGCGAGATGGCTTTGGCTACGATTTTGTAGTCCGTGCTGAGGAGCGAGACGGGACGCCAATTCCGTAAGTTGTGGAGGTCCCCCTTCTTCGGCAACAAGGTGAGCACAGCTCGCCTGCATCAGAGAGGGAGGACCCCGCTCCACGAGGACTTCAAGGACCCGGAGCTCCTCCCGCTTCTCCCGGCATGCTCCACAAAGGGATGGATCCTTGGGGCTGGCAGCCAGACGCCTCTCCAGCTCTAAGACCTCCCGTTCCAACTGCCCTATTGCTGCATCCCTCCGTTGGCTGGTGCCCCAGTTGTAGTCGCGGCAGAAGAGCCGGGTGCGCACCTTTCCCACATCCCACCACCGCCGTGCCAAGGGAAAGGCAGGCCACTGCCCTCATCAGGCCAGCCAGAACTCCCGGAAGGACACCATGAAGCCCACATCCTCCAGCAAGCTGTTAAAATGCCAATAAGCCGGCCCTGGCCTCTCCGCACACAGAGAGGCCGTCATAGTGACAAGGTGGTGATCCGAAAAAGGGGCCGGCCGGATGCTGGAGGACTGGGCTCGTGAAAGATGGAATCGTGACAAATAGATGCGGTCCAACCAGGAATGGCACGACCGATGGGCTTCCACCCAGACATAGGTAAACGTGGAGACATCGTCCAGGTGGTGGTCGCGCCAGACGGCCACCAGGAAGTGATGGTTGACAATCTCCCGGAGGACGTCCCGAGAGGTCCCGCTCCTCGAGGGTGGTGTTAAAGTCCCTGCCCAGGACCAGGCATTCACGAGGATCCAAGTAGCTGAGGAAGGCAGACGCCTACTCATAGAACCGCAGCCACTCCAGGCCCTATGTTGGGGCATAGACGTTCATGAGGTTGACCACGTGTCCCTCCATGCAGACCAAGAGGTGCAGCAGGTGGCCCAGCAAAGCCTCAGCGAACCCCAGCACCTCAGGCTGTAAGTCGGGGGAGAACAGGGTAGCCATTCCAGCCGTACGGGCTGTGAGATGGCTTAAGTAGACCCTGTCCCCCGACTCTAGCCACCAGCTGGCTTCGGTGGCCGGATCTGTATGGGTCTCCTGCTGGAAAACCACAGAGTACCCCCCCTCCCGAAGGAAGGAGAGCACCTGGCTCCTGCGGAGACCCACCCTACAGCCCCGGGTGTTCAATGTGGCAAAGGTGACGAGTGCCATGAGGGCTGGGGGGGATCCTCGCAGGCAGGGATGCTCAGGGCCCCCCTTGGGCCACGCAGCAAACCGTCACCCACCCCAAAGGTGAGAAAGGAGTCACGGAAGCTGCAGACCCACTTGCAAGCCACGGCACCCTGCTTCCTGGTCCTTTTGCCCTCCCCCATGAGGATCCTCGTGTCCCGGAGGATCTGGTGAAAATTCCCCCATCGCTGGAGAGCGAGCAGTACCATGTTGCGGGAGCCCCGGACTTCTTCTAGAAACTCCTGCAGCTCCTCTCGCAGCTTATGGGGGGTGGGGTCACTGGCCTCTGGTGATCCACCGGTGGGGCCTCTGACACAGCCCCGTGGCCTACTGAAATGGACAAGCAAGGGGCGGACCCGCGGTGTGGCGCCCGATGGGCCAGAGCCACATGGGCCACCTCAGATCCTGGCTCAATGGGGGGCGGCGGAGGGAAAAGTGCAGCCCCTAGTGGGTCTGGACTGTGAAACACAAAGGCCACTCCCTGGGGATCATCCTCTGGGAAAGTTAAGGAGATGACCCCAGGGGCGGGAA
Source organism: Gopherus flavomarginatus (assembly GCF_025201925.1). NCBI lineage: Eukaryota > Metazoa > Chordata > Testudines > Testudinidae > Gopherus > Gopherus flavomarginatus. Next base: position 1,446,102 of record NW_026114602.1, read on the forward strand.
CAACATCGTGGGAGGTGGAGGGGATAAGGACGGGCTAGGAGTAAGGGCAGGGCTGGGGTCAGGAGCAGGGTAGGGGGGAGGGACAGAGATGGGTTCCTGGGCCACAGGAGCTGGACTGTCTGGAGGTGGCTTCTCGAGGCCAGGCGCAGGGGTTTGAGGGCTAGGGAGGGGGTCCCCATTGATGCTGGGCCCAGGTTCAACGGCAGGTATGATAGCCGTGGCATTGAGAGATGCAGAAGATTCAGTGGGGCCCCCGCCCGGGAAGGAACTCGGTTGCCCCGCACCACCGAGAGATACCCCTAGTAGCTAGTCTCCTGGCTACAAGGCACCAGCCATCACCTCAACAGGCTCAGCGGCCATCAGTGGGGTGCCACCTGCAGCTGGGCAGGTGGAAGAGTCCGGGGGACCCTCGGAGGTGGAAGCAGATGCAGCAGTTGGGACAATGGAACACGGGAAAGGGGGAGATGGGGTGAGGTCGAGGCCCGCTGGCAGAGGGTAGTCCTCCCCCTGGGTGACCGGGGTCAGACCCAGGGCCTAGATCTCTGCAAAGATCAAAGGAAGCTCACCTCCCACCACCCCGGGGTCCTCCCCACTAGTGCCTGAGGTGACACTCACCTCGGGTGTCGTAGGGGGCGCAGGTGGCAAGGGAACAGGAGGGGCCTCATTCGGGCCTCCGCAGGGAGGGACTTCTCCAGTGCTGCCACGTCTTCCCTAGGTGGCACTGGCAGATGGACCAACCCTGTGGGCATGGTGGAAGGCTCGGTGTCTGTGGCCCCCTTTCCGGTCAAGCCTTCTGCTTGCCCCGCTTACCCTGTACTCGAGTCCAGCCCTCCATGGCGTCGCCTGCGGGCTGGTCAACAGGGGTTGGGTCAGGGGGCAGCAATGACAGCTCAGGAACTCGGGAGGTACTGGTGGAACAACAAGAGGGAGAGAAGATTCTCCTTGGGGAGAGCCCTCTCCAATGCTCTGCAGTACCCCTGCCACACTCTCCTCCACAGGCCCCGCCAGACTGCAGGCAGTGGAGGCGGGGCTCTCCTGCTCGTCTGGGAGCACTGGAGGAGATACCCCTGAGGCCCGAGAGGGAGCAGTGATGGGCTGGGAGGGAGGAGGGGAGGCTCTGGGCACCGGACAGCCAGGGGCGCCGGCGATGACGAGGCCGGCACCCTGCCAGGGCTCGGGGATGCTTGGCGCTCCTCCGCGCTGGGCCAAGGGGCAGTCCCTCCGAACGTGCCCCGTCGCCTGGCAGAGGTAACACCGGGTCTCCCCCGTGGAGTAGTGCACCTGGTAATGGGCCCCCAATAAGGGACCAGGAAAGACCTCTCGAGCGCCTCTCCGCCACGCGCCGCCAGCGGCAGTTGAAGCTGCACCTGCCGTTGGAATGACAGGACGTGACAGAGGGCGGGGTCTTTGCAGCCCAACGGGAGAGGGCTCACAATGGAAATGGGCTTCTCTAGGGTAGAGAGGGTGGGTAACAGGGCAGCATTGGGAAGGAAGGGACGGACAGAGGTCAGGACCATGCGGACAACCAGGTCCTCCAGCAGCTCCAGGGGGACAAACATGCCCCCCACCGCCAGGCCGTTCTCCACTGCCTCCTGGGCGGTGGCCTCCAAGGCAAGGAAGAAGACCACCTTGCCATACATTTTGGAGGCCACCACGATGGCCATGGGCCCCACCACCCTCGCCAATGCCCGCACGTAGGTCTTCACATGGGGCAAGGCGGGCACCAGGAGGCAACAGACGCCGTGCTTCCTGGTAAAGGTGGGGAAGGGGCCCCGGCTGCTGTAGATGGTAGCGGAGGCGGCGGTGGGGGGAGATGATGTAGCGGCAGGGGGGGAGGCCGCTGCCACCTGGGCATACGCCCTGGGGGCTGGGGGAGGGGCACCCACAGAGCTGTGGAGGGAACAGCAGGGAGGGATGCCACGGCCGGTGGCAGGGCCACGGCAGTGGTGGCAGTCTCTGCCAGGGAGGGCCTAGTCTTGTCAGTGGGGCCCTTTCCTTTCTTCTTACCCTGGCCCTTTTTGCCAGCTGGGGGGCTTCCCCAGAATCAGAGGGGCGAGGGACGTGGCAGCAGCAGAGGGCACCCTGTCGCCTGCCTCTGCCGAAGCCTCAGCAGGAGCGGTGGCAGGTGGTCCGGAAGCAGCAGTTGAGGTGGAGACTAGAGAGGTTGTTGCGGGAGCAGGGACGGTGTTTTCCCCAGGGGAGGGAGGGGAAACATCGGAGGAAGGGAAGTGGGAGGAAAGCAGGTCAACCACTCCTCCCTGCTAGGCTGTGGGCAGGGGAGGAGGGTGCCAAGATGCGGGGGCTGATAAGGGGACTATCGAGGACTTGGGGGGGAGGGTCAGTCACCAACACAGGATCGAACTCTGCTCCTCTAGCTGCACTAGTGGAGAGGAGGGGTACAACAGCAATGGGGGTTGCAATGCAATAGGGGCAAACTCAAACAGGGGAGAAGCACAAGCTCACTAAAGGGGCATGGGCGCACGAGGGGAGGGGCTAATCAAGGTGAGGGGGCTGCAGAGGGAGGAGAGCAACCAGGCTGGGAGTGGGACAGAGGGACCAAGGGGCTAGCTTCAGGGCTGGGGCAGGACAAACAAAGCTGCAAGGGGAAACCCGCAGGGTGGGCAAACAAACTGAAGCTGGAGCAGGGGGCAGAAGGCTACGAGGGCAAATGGGGCAGGAAAGAAGGGACAAAGCTAGGGAGCCTGTTGCAGAGAGGGAGGGCTCAGTCCAGGGGAGGGGTGGTGCATGCACCCACGAGCACTTGAGCAAAGTCAGTCTTAGGCTTGCTGCTGCTACAGGCCCAAACGGTGGCAATAGGGCGTGGCAGGCCAGGCGAGATGGTAAGTGGCCTGTGGGGGTGGTGGTGGGGGCAGCGGTGGTGGTGGGGGTTGGGGGGGGACACAGATGGACCAGGGGGCAGGCTCCACACCACACCCCCTGTGTCCCCCCAAATACAGGCTAAACTCTCACCACTAGAGCACAGTTAAAGAGTTACTCAGTCCTTGATGGCCCCCTCCACAGTGGTCTCCAAAATCCTGTGCGCTACCTCAGCAGCCGGTGGTCTTCTCAGTCCTCTTCGTCCTCCAGGCTCCAGAAGCTCTCCAGGACAAAGTCAGCTCCAGCAGCAGTAGCAGCTCCTCCTCCTGCAATCCTGGTGGCCAGGCAGGAAGGACACCTGTAGTGGTGGTGGTGTGGTCCTGGCTTCTCCCTCCAGAGCAGGGGGATTGGGGGCTGGCCAGCAAGGCCTCCCCTACCCCTCATTCAGCAGCAGCAGCAGTCCAGGGAAGGTGCACTCCAGCCACCAGCAGCAGCACAGGAAGGGACAAGGAGCTCCAGCCAGCAGGGCAGCCAGAGAAGAGGGAGCACTCCAGCCAGCAGCAGCAGCTCAGGAAGGGAGAAGGAGCTCCAGCCAGCAGGGCAGCTCAAAGACACAGAGCACTACCTGTAGGTCCTGCCCTGAAGGGTTAAAAACAGCCCTAGGGGAAGGTTCTGGCTGGAAGCTGCTAAACTAGGCTGATTGGGAAGTGACTGCAACTGGGCCATACCCCAATCAGGCCATAGCTGGCCTGTATAAAGAGGCTGTGAGCCAGGAGCTCAGGAGTCTCTCTCGGTTTGTAGAGGGAGAAGGGCCTGGCTGCAAGGAGGTAGAGACAGGGTACCTGAGTGAAGCAGGGCTGGGGAAAGGCAGAGGAGCTGGGGAGCTCCAGCCTGGAAAGCCCAGGCTGTGGCCTAGCATAAGGCCAACAGGTACTGGGGGTTGCAGAGGGCAGCCCAGGGGTAGGCAAAGGCAGCAGGCCCAAACCCAACCTTGCCAGTGATGAGTAGACTGATACTGCAGTCTGCCCTAGGGCACAGAGATTAGATGATGACTGGCAGTAGCCTGGTACTGAGGCTAGGTGGGGATAGTGGGTGGGGGTTCCCTGGGGAGGGGAGACCCTGAGAGAAAGGAGTTACTGTCAGGGGACAACACCACAGATAAAGGGGCACCGGGTCCTGGGAGGGACTTGGAGGCCAAGAGGCAGTGGATCACTGGCCTGCAGAGGATGCTCCGGAGCTGGAATGAGCTAATTCCCGGAAGTCACCAACAGGAGGTGCCGCAGGGGTGTGTCTGCTCGTCTACAGAGGGATATGATCCACATCTATAAAATCATGACTGATGTGAAGAAATTAAATAAGGAAGTGTTATTTACTCCTTCTTATAACACAAGAACTAGGGATCACTAAATGAAATTAATAAGCAACAGGTTGAAAACAAACAAAAGGAAGTATTTCTTCATACAACACACGGTCAAACTGTGGAACTCTTTTCCAAAGGATGTTTTGAAGGCCAAGACTGTAACAGAGTTCAAAAGAAGAAATGGATAAGTTCCTTGGAGGATAGGTCCATCAATGGTTATTAGCCAGGATGGGCAAGGAGGGTGTTCCTGGCCTCTCTTCGCCAGGAGCTGAGAATAGGCAACAAGGAATGGATCACATGATGATTACCTGTTCTGTTCATTCCCTCTGAAGCACCTGGCATTTGCCACTGTAAGAAGATAGGATACTGAGCTAAATGGATATTTGTTTTGACCCAATATGACTGTACTTATGTTCTTAATATTTGACCAGGGTAGAATCAAGGAATTTTAATCCATCAAATGCTTCCTTTGGTAGGCTATGGAATAGTCTCCAGATGAAATCATCCATTGACTGCCATACTTCTTCACTAGCCAGAAGACATCATTGCCTTCAGATGTCTGCTCAAAATTGGTTAAAATTACAATTTGGTACCTAATTAATGCAACACTTTTGAGCCTCCATAACAAGCTCTTCTCGTCCCTGAGCTGGGACAGATCCCAATAGACGCACACAGGTGCTCCCATAATTACCCCAAACCCATCAATTAAAATGTTAGTTCTTCCTGGAAAGCATTAGAGAACTTACCGTAAAAAGAAAAGTTGCAGATCAGGGTAACACTGAATCTTCTGAAAGGACCAAAGATCCTGAACCACTGGAATTGATCTAATATATATGAGGTATTTTTCTATGTTCTCTCTGCCTGCTGTTTTTTCATTCATGTTGTATCAGACCACCTCCCTGGCTAAACGGATTCAACCACCAAGCTCTTCTATAATCCTGGGCTCTTGTCCCTTCTTCAGTTAAAAGTCTCTTTGGGAAAAGTTCATTTTTTAGGTCAAAGGTGGTAAATGACATTCTGGTTATGGCGAGAAGCCTTTCTGAAGAAGTACCTTATAACGTGACCTGATTAGCCTAATCTCCTTTGGAAACTGATTCTACAATCAGATATACTGAACTGAGGAAGCTTGACCCAGATCTTAGGCTAGTGTAGCTCTGAATACCTCCATCAGCTGAAGAGATGAACCATAATCTTAATGAGTTTCTCTCTAGGATATCTGACCTGCCTTGGCTCAGAGGACCACAAATGCCTTCTTTGTTCATAGAGTGAGATACATTCTCTAAAAGTAGCTGCAACTGACCCATTGATAATACTTCACAGTAGAGTAGCCAGTCTTAAATATTTTATTCTTCTGTGGACCACACCTAATAAGGGAGACAGGTTTTGCCATAAAATTGCATGAGATGTTCTGAAAATTTTGAGTGTAATCAAAAAAGGGGAATTTTTATCAGAGTTGGGAGTATTTCTTCAGAACTCTAGGGCTAATAATATCGCACACTGTAGTAAGGATATCTTTTTGTGCAGACAATGTGGAATAATGGGAAGAGCAGTGAATGAGTAGTTAGGTGACCTGGAATCAGTTCTACAGACCAGAAGTACTTTGAGATCTTTAGAAGAAATGTGCTGTGCAAATGAGAAGCATTGTTATTATTATCACTAGGGTCAAAAATATTAATTCCCTTTCCCTATCTTATTTTAAATTATGGACAAAATAAATTGTAGTTGGAATTACAAATGTATATAATGGCTTTTCTTTCACCCTAAATTATGTTGTGTAATGTTAATTAAATAAAACCTGTGTCCCAGAGGAAGTGGGGTGTGTGACACCCTTCTTTGCCGCTGTCATATAATTAGGATATATTTTGTACAAAGTGTGCCTTGTGATGAATCATTCTAAAAGTCTTGATCTGCTAGACATTAATATCTCATTGGATTGTATGTGCTATCATCACATGTGAAGATATGAATTTTGGCTATGTATGTGTTACTGAAATGTGAGGTTGAAAACACCCAAGCAGCCTTTCAGGGACAACAGTAAAAAGACCAAACAATGTTAATGGCTTATTGAGAAAATGCACACAAGCACAACGATTACTCCAGAAAATGCGTGTAGTAGAAAGAAAGAGCCTGAAGCATGGGGGTCTGGGGCAAGGCTTAAGGCTTGAACCAAAGTCAATGCAAGTTACTTTATAGACTCATAGACTCTAGGACTGGAAGGGACCTCGAGAGGTCATCGAGTCCAGTCCCCTGCCCTCATAGCAGGACCAAATATTGTCTAGACCATCCCTAATAGACATTTATCTAACCTACTCTTAAATATCTCCAGAGATGGAGATTCCACAACTTCCCTAGGCAATCTATTCCAGTGTTTAACTACCCTGACAGTTAGGAACTTTTTCCTAATGTCCAACCTAAATCTCCCTTGCTGCAGTTTAAGCCCATTGCTTCTTGTTCTATCATTGGAGGCTAAGGTGAACAAGTTTTCTCCCTCCTCCTGATGACATCCTTTTAGATACCTGAAAACTGCTATCATGTCCCCTCTCAGCCTTCTCTTTTCCAAACTAAACAAACCCAATTCCTTCAGCCTTCCTTCATAGGTCATGTTCTCAAGACCTTTAATCATTCTTGTTGCTCTTCTCTGGACCCTCTCCAATTTCTCCACATCTTTCTTGAAATGTGGTGCCCAGAACTGGACACAATACTCCAGTTGAGGCCTAAGCAGCGCAGAGTAAAGCGGAAGAATGACTTCTCATGTCTTGTTTACAACACACCTGTTAATGCATCCCAGAATCACGTTTGCTTTTTTTGCAACATTATCACACTGTTGACTCATATTAAGCTTGTGGTCCACTATGACCCCTAGATCTCTTTCTACCATACTCCTTCCTAGACAGTCTCTTCCCATTCTGTATGTGTGAAACTGATTGTTCCTTCCTACGTGGAGCACTTTGCATTTATCTGTATTGAACTTCATCCTGTTTACCTCAGACCATTTCTCCAATTTGTCCAGATCATTTTGAATTTTGACCCTGTCCTCCAAAGCAGTTGCAATCCCTCCCAGTTTGGTATCGTCCGCAAACTTAATAAGCGTACTTTCTATGCCAACATGTAAATCGTTGATGAAGATATTGAACAGAGCCGGTCCCAAAACAGACCCCTGCGGAACCCCACTTGTTATACCTTTCCAGCAGGATTGGGAGCCATTAATAACTACTCTCTGAGTACGGTAATCCAGCCAGTTATGCACCCACCTTATAGTAGCCTCATCTAAATTGTACTTTCCTAGTTTATCTATAAGAATGTCATGCAAGACCGTATCAAATGCCTTACTAAAGTCTAGGTATATCACATCCACGGCTTCTCCCTTATCCACAAGGCTCGTTATCCTATCAAAGAATGCTATCAGATTAGTTTGACACGATTTGTTCTTTACAAATCCATGCTGGCTATTCCCTATCACCGTACCACCTTCCAAGTGTTTGCAGATGATTTCTTTAATTATCTGCTCCATTATCTTCCCTGGCACAGAAGTTAAACTAACTGGTCTGTAGTTTCCTGGGTTGTTTTTATTTCCCTTTTTATAGATGGGGACTATATTTGCCTCCTTCCAGTCTTCTGGAATCTCCCCCATCTCCCATGATTTCCCAAAGATAATAGCTAGAGGCTCAGATACCTCCTCTATTAACTCCTTGAGTATTCTAGGATGCATTTCATCAGGCCCTGGTGACTTGCAGGCATCTAACTTTTCTAAGTGATTTTTTACTTGCTCTTTTTTATTTTATCTTCTAACCCTACCCTCTTCCCGTAAGCATTCACTATATTAGACATTCCTTCAGACTTCTCAGTGAAGACCGAAACAAAGACGTCATTAAGCATCTCTGCCATTTCCAAGTCTCCCGTTACTGTTTCCCCCTCCTCTCTGAGCAGTGGGCCTACCCTGTCCTTGGTCTTCCTCTTGCTTCTAATGTATTGATAAAAAGTCTTCTTGTTTCCCTTTATTCCCATAGCTAGTTTGAGCTCATTTTGTGCCTTTGCCTTTTTAATCTTGCCTCTGCATTCCTGTGTTATTTGCCTATATTCGTCCTTTGTAATCTGACCTAGTTTCAATTTTTTATATGATGCCTTTTTATTTTGTAGGTCACGCAAGATCTCGTGGTTAAGCCAAGGTGGTCTTTTGCCACATTTTCTATCTTTCCTAACCATCGGAATAGCTTGCTTTTGGGCCCTTAATAGAGTCCCTTTGAAAAACTGCCAACTCTCCTCAGTTGTTTTTCCCCTCAGTCTTGATTCCCATGGGACCTTACCTATCAGCTCTCTGAGCTTACCAAAATCCGCCTTCCTGAAATCCACTGTCTCTATTTTGCTGTACTCCCTTCTACCCTTCCTTAGAATTGCAAACTCTATGATTTCATGATCACTTTCACCCAAGTTTCCTTCTACTTTCAAATTCTCAATGAGTTCCTCCCTATTTGTTAAAAACAAATCTAGAACAGTTTCCTCCCTAGTAGCTTTTTCAACTTTCTGAAATAAAAAGTTGTCTGCAATGCAGTCCAGGAACTTATTGGATAGTCTGTGCCCCGCGGTGTTATTTTCCCAACATATATCTGGATAGTTGAAGTCCCCCATCACCACCAAATCTTAGGCTTTGGATGATTTTGTTAGTTGTTTGAAAAAAGCCTCATCCACCTCTTCCATCTGATTAGGTGGCCTGTAGTAGACTCCCAGCAAGACATCACCTGTGTTTTTTACCCCTTTTAGCCTAACCCAGAGACTCTCAACACTTCCATCTCCTATGTCCATCTCCACCTCAGTCCAAGTGTGTACATTTTTAATATATAAGGCAACACCTCCTCCCTTTTTCCCCTGTCTATCCTTCCTGAGCAAACTATACCCATCCACACCAACATTCCAGTCGTGTGTATTATCCCACCAAGTTTCAGTAATACCAACAATGTCATAGTTGTATTTATTTATTAGCACTTCCAGTTCTTCCTGCTTATTACCCATACTTCTTGCACTTGTATATAGGCATCTAAGATACTGGTTTGATCTTGCTTCCCAGCTTTGCCCTGACCCTCCTTTCTCTCTGCCATTATAGCCCATGTTCCCTCCTGTTTCCAACTCATCTGCCAGATCTTCTTCCCCACTTACCTGTGGGGTTTGCTCACCTGTCCCCGTCGAACCTAGTTTAAAGCCCTCCTTACTAGGTTAGCCAGTCTGTGCGCAAATAAGGCCTTTCCCCTCTTCGAAAGGTGAATGCCATCTGTTCCTAGCAGTCCTTCCTCAAATAGCATCCCGTGGTTGAGGAAGCCAAAGCCCTCCTGGCGACACCATCTTCGCAGCCAGGCATTCACCTCCACGATGCATCTGTCTCTGCCTGGACCCCTACCTTCAACAGGAAGAATCGAAGAGAATACCACCTGCGCTCCAAACTCCTTAACCCGTACTCCCAGAGCCCTGTAGTCACTCTTGATCTGCTCAGTGTCACACCTCACAGTATCATTTGTGCCCACATGGATGAGTAGCATGGGGTAGTAGTCAGAAGGCCAGATAATTCTCGACAATGCCTCTGTAACATCTCAGATACGGGCCCCTGGCAGGCAGCATACCTCCCGGGATGAACAGTCAGGACGACAGATGGGTGTCTCCGTCCCCCTCAGCAGAGAGTCTCCAATCACCACTACCCTACGTTTCTTATTATCAGTGGTGGCAGCAGACCTCCCAACAGTATGAGCAACAGTAAGGCCCTGTTAAAAGCAGATGCTTACCTGAAAGCCAGTATCCAGTACACAAATTCGGCACCAGTGCTGCTAGCATTGCTAAAACAATGAATATGCAAACACATTCCAGCAAGCCAACAGAAGAACATCCCAATGTAGCACATAATAAAATGGTTTGACAAAAGTAATGAATAGTGATATTTTGTCTGAAACATCAGGAGGAAAGTACAAGGGGAGGTAACAAACATGTCATGAAACGTGTACAGTGGTACTGTCGAAGTTAGAATCAGGACTCACAATTTGTCAGACCACTCTGTTTTATAAGCGCAGCACTCTGCCAATAACACCCAGATAATGTGAGTGGCCATGCAAGACCCAAACAGTTTTATTTATACAGATAAAAGAGCGGGAATTAGACAAAGGGACAAAGAAAGCAAAACAGTAAAATTTCCCTGGGGCACAGCATGCATATCCTACTTTTTGACTAACTCTTATCCATCTAAGGCTAATACTTCACCAATTGCCCTTAAACGGTGCAATTGTTCTATGTTAACGTCTGTATTCCTGACACCTGGATTGCAGCATTCCAACAGTTTTGCTTAAAGGTACAGACAGCATTTCTTTAATCCTTTCTATTTTCACGATATAATTTATTCTACTTTCACAGTATGTAAGAAGTTTATCCTAGGTTGTTTGCTTCAGTCTATAGATATTGGAATACCTCTCCTTAACCCTTTGTCCATCCTAGGGGGCTGTGGAAAGTCCTGCCACTGACTGAGCTGCATCCATTGTTACATGCATACATGTCTTAGTATCCTCGTAGAGTCTGCCAGGTACTATTACTCTGCTTTGTCAACAATAAACCTGGCCAGGTGCCTTCTCTACTTACCCAAGTCTTGTGGTCATTGGGGAGTTTGATTGAGGTCTGCTGTGCCAGCTATCTGTGTAGAGCTGGGACAGCACAAAAAGAACACACATGCAGAGCCAAACATCTGATGACGCTGGTGACCCCTACGTGCTCCCACTCTTGGTTATAGCACCTGGAAGACTGTATGAGGTGTGAGTTTGTCTAAGGTGTCTGGGAAAAATCTCAACTTGGTTGCCACAAGTGTGTATGGTACTTATTGAGGGAGAGGCGGATCGGGTGTTAAAACCATATACTGGCCAGATTTTGACCAAGGCAGGACAGTACTGCTCTGGTGTCCTAGGCTGGTAGTTAGAGAGGCTGTGTGTAACTGCAGCTGGGTGTATCCCTACCTGTGTGAATGCTGGTGAAAGTACAAGCTTGGAGGGCTTTTCAGCTTGTTACAGCAGCTCAGTGTGAGAGGGAGCCCAGACTGGTGGGTCAGAGGGCTCAGTGGAACCCCAATTCCAGGTGGCACCCAGAGGCGGGACTCGTTAGAGGGTGATGCATACTTTATTTGTTTATATATGCCTATATGTATGGAAACTCAAACCATTTTGGACCATGTTGAAATGACACATGGAGAATTTCATTCTCCAGTGATAGTGTGTTTCTTGTGGGTTCTCGCAGGGATTAGTTCTTGGCCCTACACTCTTTAACATCTTTATCAATAATCTTGTGAATAAAACATAAATTATCACTGATCAAGTTTGCAGATGACACAAAAGTTGGGGGAGTGGTTAATAATGAAGAGGACAGGTCACTGATACAGAATGATCTGGATAACTTGGTAAACTGGGGACAATCAAACAATATGGCTAAATATTAACATATACATCTAGGAACAAAGAATGTCAGCCATAGTTACAAGATGAGAGACTCTATCATGGGAAGCAGTGACTGTGAAAAAGATTTGGGGATCAGGGTGAATAATCCTCTGAAAACGAGCTAATGGGATTCTGAGAATTATTCCCTGCATAAATGGGAATATTGAGTAGGAATAGAGAAACAATTTTCCTTCTGTATTTGGCACTGATGCAAACATTGCTGTGTTAATTTCTGATGCTCACAGTTTAAGAAGGATGATGATAAATTGGAGAGGTTTCAGAGAAGAGACACAACAATTAAATGGTAAGAAAACCTGCCTTATAGTGATAGACTCAAGGAACTCAATCTGTTTAGCTTAAGAAAGAGAAGGTTAAGGGGTGACTTGAATACAGTCTATAAGCATGTACACAGAAAAAGATATTTAACGGGCTATTCAATCTAGGAGGGAAAAGTATAGCATGATTCAATGGCCAGAAGTTGAAGCTAGAGAAATTCAGACTGTAAATAAGGGATATATATGTTTTTTAACAATGAGAGTAATCAATCATTGGAACAATTTTCTAAGTGCTGGGGTGGATTCTCCGCTACTGACAATTTTAAAATTAAGATTAGATTTTTTTTCTAAAAAAAATATGTTCTAGGAATGATTTTGGGGAAGTTCTATGTCCTGTGCTGTAAAAGAGGTCAAACTAAAAGATCAGAATAATTATTTGTGGCCTTAGAGTCTTGGAATCTATGATGGGCATAATACAAAAAGAGAGAGCGACCAAGAGAACCTCAGTTTGTCCTCTTTCCACAACGGTAACTTCATTTAAAATCTTTCAGATCAGTAACATTTACATTATATTTCACCATTATTATTATTATTTATTATTTATTATTCTCCTTACTCCTTCTCCACTTCTAAACACAGTGAAGGATGGATGCCAGAAACCAGAGTGCTGTTGCTGAATTCATCCTCTTAGGGTTCAATAGCCTATGAAGATGGCAGGACTTTCTTTTCTTTACCTTCTTCCTCCTTGCTTATGCTTTGACTATAACGGCCAATGCCACCATCGTCGCCACAGTGTGGAAGGATAACCGCCTTCACACACCCATGTACTTCTTCCTGAGCAACTTCTCATTCATGGAGATCTGGTACACCACAGTCATTGTGCCCAAGATGCTGTCCAGCTTCATAGTGGAGAGGAGCATCATATCTGTGTCGTGCTGCATCTTCCAATTCTATGTCTTCTTCTGCTTGGGAACTACCGAGTGCTTGTTCCTGGGTGTGATGACTTATGATCGCTACATTGCCATCTGCTACCTGCTGCACTAAAGGACTCTGATGAACAAAGAGGTCTGCACCCAGCTGGCTGTTGGCTCTTGGGTGAGTGGTTTCATTGGCCATTTGCCCCTCACCATCTCTACCACTCAGTTCTTCTTCTGAGGCCCCAACAAGATCAACCACTTCTTCTGCTACCTGGCACCAGTGCTGAACCTCTCATGCACAGACACCTCAGTCAGCGAGATGATATTATTCACCTTCGCTTGGGTCATCATCCTCTGCTCCTTCCTGCTCACTATGGTGTCCTATTGCTACATCATCTCCACCATCTGCAGGATGCCCTAGACCATTGGCAGACAGCGGGCCTTTTCCACCTGCGCCTCCCACCTCATCGTGATCACCATTTTCTACAGTACTGTCACCTTCATGTATGTCTGGCCCACGATGCGCTACACTTTCCAGGTAGACAAGGTAGTCTCTGTCTTCTACTGTGTAGTCACCTCGCTCCTCAACCTTGTAATCTACAACCTGAGGAACAAGAAAGTGAAGGAGGCGCTGAGGAGAGTGCTGTGCAGCAGAAGAAGGCTGAATTGGAAGAACATTGGACTCATTGACTGGGATAGTTAAGTGAAAAGGAGGGGGATTGTGGAAGACTTCAATGTTAGCCTCTCCTATCCACCAAGGCCAATGGTATAAATGATGATGAAAGCTATTGGTCAGCAATTGATACTAGGGTGCTATTCCCATTTCTGCACTGCAGTTAGAGAAAGAAATACTTGTGTGGGGGAGGTCAGGACTTCTGTGTTCTTATCAAGGTTCCTTCCCCACTCTGAACTTTAGGATACAGATGTGGAGACCTGCATGGACACTTCTAAGCTTAATTACTAGCTTAGATCTGGTATCTCGGCCACCATCCAGAATTTTCAGTGTCTGGATCACCCCCTTTCCCCTCAAAACCTTCCCCTCCCTGGGTAGCCTTGAGAGACTCCTTCACCAATTCCCTGGTGAGTCCAGATCCAATCCCTTGGATCTTAAAACAAGAAGAAATTGACCATCCCCCCTCCTTTCTCCCACCAACTCCTGGTGGATCCAGATCCAACCCCCTTGGATCTAAAAACAAGGAAAAATCAATCAGGTATTAAGAAAAAGGCTTTTAATTAAAGAAAAGAAAGGTAAAAGAAAACCCTCTGGGAGAGATTAGCATACCAGTTACTCTCACAGACAACAGATTCAAAACACAGAGGATGTTCCCCTGAGCACAAATTTAGTTACACAAAGAAAAAATACCCAAATACCTAATTTTTGATAATTTCCTTAATGGTACCAAGACAAGTTACAAAGAAAATAAACATAAACCTTTTTATCCCTTTCTAAAACTTACTACTCTGATAAAAGAGTCTGGTTCCTTGATCTTTTTCACTCTGGCTGAAAACTGAACTCTAAACAAAGGAAAGACTTCCCTCCTTCCTTTTGAAACATCTTGTTCCCCTGTTGGTTCCTCTGGTCAGGTGTTAGCTAGGCTAGGTGAACTTTTTAACCCTTTACAGGTAAAAGAGGCATTAGCCTTTAACCATCTGTTTATGACAGTTCTATTCTCAGATCTTGGAGAATTGTGAGGTTTAATGGTTAGACTGGAAGGCGGGGGGGCGGGGAGTCAGGACTCTGGGTTTTATTCTTGGCTCTTTCAGAGGAGTGTGGTCTAGTGATCTAGTGGGTTAAAGCAGGTGAGGGATAGGATTTAGGACTCCTGGGCTGACTATGGGAGAGGAGTGTGTCATATTAGCAGAGTCTCAGATTCAGGATTCATGGAGTCTATTACTTGCTGTGCTCCTGACCCCCTGTGTGATATGAAGCAAGGTAACAGGCCTTACTCACCATTGTGAAACACACTTTTTTGGAAGAAAATAAGTCTGTTAAGTGGTTTATTGGCTGAGCAAAGTGAGGCCCTAAACTCAACCTGATGGTATTCCTCTGTTTTTCTGCAAAATGGTAATGTTTGAATGCCCAGATCAGCATTTTCATGGATTGTTCTAGGCACCAGTGGGCAGAACCCTAGTGATTTTGGGGAAACCAGAGGAGGGAATTGGGGATACAGAGTTTCCCTGACATTTGGTTAACAGGGCCAAATTTTCACAGCTATTTAAATTCCTACAGATGCAGATAGGTGCCTAGTCGGATTTTCAAACATTCCTAAGCGGGTGAGGTTCCTAACTCTCATTCAGATCACACCAACTCCCTCTCTGTACTCCACACCCAAGCATACAAACAAACACACATACATCCACACACATCTCAAGTACCTAAACACCCACATAACTCTGTGTCAGATATCCCAGCATCCCTAACACTCCACAGATACCCAACACACACCTCCAGCCAACACCCCTACACACATCCAAACCTGAATATGAGTAAACACATACCTGACAGCTACATTCCCACATATTAACATTGAGAAGCTTCCACCCACCTCAACTCTCCCCTCACAGCCCCAGCACCCCGAGATAACTTGAGCCAATACATACCTGTACCCCATATGCACACACATATAGTCACCTCATATATATAATCACGCCATCCCCTATCAAAAGCACCCCATACCCCATTTGTAACCCCATCCCTTGCAGCTACACCCACACACTGGACACTCACATCTTCAGATGCTACACACTAGCCCAACAAAGACCCTAACCTCACACACAAAGATGTCCCACTCCACTTTGAAATTCACACCCCACACTAAGAAGTTCATCTCCCAACATATTCCAACCCCACATATATCTCACCGCATTCTCTTTCTCTCTCACACACACACAAACACGTCCACGCATACACACACACTCTTCAGCAATACTCCATCTTACACTTCTCAACACACTGAACCTTCTCCACAGATATCCATTGTACATACCCCACATCTCATTCTCCATAACACCTCCAAACAAACTTTGCACACACATCCTCACTGACAAATGAACATCTATCCCAAAAAACTAACCCTCTCTCTCCCACACTTTTAAGCCCTACACACAGATATGTTCATACACATTACATATTTTTATCCCACAAATGGTACTTTAGTTTATTTTGTTAAATTTTCCCTCCTTGTAATTTTGATGATCTTAACAATAGAGGGGGAAAGAGGGGTGTTTGTGTGTTGGACAGCCAGAGAAATAACCAAATGAGGAAAACAGCTTCTTGAACAAAGCTTGTACCTTGCTAGATTAAGTTTTAGGCTTTTCGGTGTGTGTTTTCACTTTTATTTGCTTTGAATCATCTCTACTTTTAATAGGCTTTACTGGGCATCACTTAACCTATGTCCTTTTGTTAATAAATTTGTTTTATTTTTACAATAAACTGTCTTAGTGTTCAGGTTTCAGAGTAGCGGCTGTGTTAGTTTCAGTGCTATGTTTGCAGGAAAGCATGTATTTACCCCAGCTAAGTTAATTTATTTTTATTATTTTATCTTGTAGAACTGGAAGTGACTTTGAAAGGTCATTGAGTCCAGCCCCCTGCCTTCACTAGCAGGACCAAGTACTGATTTGTGTTCCAGATCCTTAAGTGGCTCACTCAAGGATTGAACTCACAACCCTGGGTTTTGCAGGCCACTGCTCAAACCACTGAGCTATTCCTCCCCCCATAGTGTTCGTTTTCTCTTTAAAGGAGGAAACAAACTTTATTATTTCTTTGAATGTTGCAGGAGAGGGCTGGATACTTCAGGGAACATAGTTTGGGGAAAAGTCAGGACTCAGAGTGTGTTGGGGTCACCTTGTGAGTAGCCACCAAGGCTGGTGGAGACTAGAGAATGTGACTAGGGTGTTGCTAGCAGGCTTCTGGAGTCACAGTTGCTGGGATGCACAGATATGAGGGGTGTGACCTGAATACTTGTCTGCAGCCTGCTGTTCTGTGCACTGCTTTCCCTGGGTTATTCTTCTGTTGTTCCCAAGAGCCAGTGTTAACTGCACCAGTGTAGCTGGCTGATTCAGCAGACCTCAACATTAATCATAAAGACCACAGGCTCAATTTGGTGATGAAAGGTCAACCAGGTTTATTGTCAACAAAGCACAATATCAGTAACCTGCATACCAAGCTACAGGTTCACTAGCACATGTTTGCCCATCACATAGTGTTCTCCCCATGATCAACACAAAGTTGCCCTTCCTATAACTCTACTTGCACTGAGGAAAGGATGCAATCTGGGGACCATGCGGTTTTTCTGCATACACAAGGGATGCAGGATGGAAACTGTGTTCTATCACCTCTGTGCACACTTTGTGTCTGATACAGTAAGGTCATGTACCCTGAAGTTAAGTAATATTGATAAGCTATTGTCAATTCATTTAGAACTTTCCTTTTATGCATTGAGACAAACAAGTTAAGTATTACACTCCAGACGTTATTAGTTACCATACTTGTACCTTGTACCCGATAGGTGAACAAAATATCCTCTTCCATTATCTTGTCATTCCTCCTTATCTTACAGGAGGTCTGTGTTTTCCTGTACAATCCTTCTAGGAATGTTAGTGGTTCCTTTTCTAGCAAGGCATTCTCTGGTTCACCACCTACTTCGTTTCATATAATAGCCATGCCTTGACCTCCAGTAAGTTCTAAACTGGCTGCTGGTGCCCAGAGAAGAGAATCACAGCAGCAGAGCAATTAAGGCACCCATGTTAACAGGGCAGGTAGTGAAACAGCTTCTCACTAGTCCGGATTGCACTCCAGGATGTGACAGATTGGTCTGCACAGAGGTCACTGAGAGCAGGATGTGAAGAGGACAGCCTACCATGCCCAAATACAAACATAATGAGGTCACGGAAGCCCCCTTCAGTTACTCCTAGTTGCCCCTCCTGCATCCTTTGTGCTGTTTCCTGGGCAAAACGGTCACCTGACTTCCACATCTCTCTTCGTTCTCCAACTCCTCTGGCTGGCTCTTGCAGGGTGGGCCCAGGCCATCAGTTGCCAGGATACAGAGTTTCCGGCCATTGCCTGGGTCCAGGGAAATAGATGACAGTCACACCTACTCTCTAAAGATCTCTGCAACCATCACACAATCTTGTCCTACCACCTAGATATTTGTACAATGCACAGAGGAAACTGAGGCACACATTGAGTTCATAAAAAAAATTAAGAAAATTTTCACTTCATCACAGACAGGGCTAAGTGCTTTGTGGCAAGAAGAGCATGGAATTGCAATGAAACCGTTGAGCTGGCGTGCATGACTTCTGCAGAGGCAGGGAATTGGTTTGCAATGCAGGTGTCCAGAAGAGAGGGGACTGGACACTCAAGTGTGACAAAGTGGGATGTATAAATTGCTAGTTTGCACTGGGACAGAGTGGCACGTGTGGAACTCAAAGTGGAGAGCTTGTGTTGTCTAAAGCTGGTGTTTGGGGAGGGTTTACCCTGCTGGGTACAAGCCTGTCCCATGTTGTAAGAAGGTAGTAGTGATTAAATCTGGATGCCTTGAATAACCTGAATAGTGACACAGCTATGCTCTCCCTCCCTGATTTCCCCAAACCATTCCTGCACCACTGCACACACTTGCAGTGACATGCTACTGTCCTCTGTACAAGAGATTATTAGCAGTGGTTGACATTCATCTGCAAAAAAAAAAAAATCTGTCTCATAAAAGGGGTTTTGTTGGAATCAACATTTTTGATTGGAAAAATCACTTTTTCTGGATGGACAATCTTAATTTTTCCTTAGAAAATGTCAAAATAAACTAAAGTTTTAATTTCATTTGGATTCAGTATTTTTATTTCTTCCATTTCAAATGTGAGAGAGTGTGTCATAAACAGATGGTTAAGGGTTGCTGTCTCTTTTACCTGTAAAGGGTTAGGAAGCTCAGTGAACGTGGCTGACACCTGACCAGAGGACCAATGGGGAGACAAGATACTTTCAAATCTTGGTGGAGGGAAGTCTTTGTTTGTGCTTTTTGTTTTGTTTGTTGTTCGCTCTTGGGGCTAAGAGGGACCAGACGTAGACCCAGGTTTTCTCCAATCTTTCTAAATCAGTCTCTCATGTTTCAAAATAGTAAGTACTAGCCAGGAAATGTGGATTAGTCTTATGTTTGTTTTCTTAACTTGTAAATGTGTCTTTTTGCTGGAAGGATTTTTACCTCTGTTTGCTGTAACTTTGAATCTCAGGCTGGGGCAGGGGGGAAGTCCCTCTAGTCTATATGAATCTGAGTACCCTGTAAAGCATTTTCCATCCTGATTTTACAGAGATAATTTTCACCTTTTCTTTCTTTAATTAAAAGCTTTCTTTTTAAGAACCTGAATGATTTTTCCTTGTTTTAGAATCCAAGGCATTGAGTCTAAAATCACCAGGGATTGGTGGGGGAAAAAGGAGAGGGGAAGGTTAATTCCTCTTTGTTTTAAGATCCAAGGAGTTTGGATCAGTGTGAAGCTTCCCAAGGCAACTCAGGGAGGGGAAAGTCTGCGGGGGAAAGGAGGGGGGATGGTTTATTTCTCCTTGTTTTAAGACCCAAGGGGTTTGGGTCTTGGGTTCCCCAGGGAAGGTTTTGGGGGAACAGAGGGTGTGCCAGACACAGACTTCTGGCTGATGGCAGCATACCAGATTTAAGCTAGTAATTAAGCTTAAAAGTGATCATGCAGGTCCCCACTTCTTGAACCCTAAAGTTCAAAGTGGGGAAAAAACCTTGACAGTGCTGTATTTTTTTCACACTTTTTCACATTCTCAACGCCCAATTCTACAGTTGAAAAAATGGGGTAAAATCATAGAATCATAGGATTAGAAGGCATCTTGAGAGGTCACCTAATCTAGTCCCCTTCACTCATGGCAGGACTAAGTATTATCTAGATGTCAATGACTCCTCAGTTAATTCCCCAAAACTGCTGTCAGGTCTCCTCTCTCAATGCAATATCATCTCATTCAATGAGTGCCTGCTCCAGATGTTCTTCTTTCACTTAATCGGTGCTGCAACAATGTTTTGTCTTGTGATTATGGCAGTGGATAGGTATGTGGCCATCTATAAACCACTGCGCTACTTGGCTATCATGAACCAGGGTGTGTGGGGGGTGGGCTGGTGACAAGGGCATGGCTAGGTAGATTTGCTCACTCTATTGTATAGATTGAACTGATACTCCAGTTACCATTCTGTGGTCCTAATCTCCTAGACAATTTCTATTGTGATGTCCCTCAAGTCATCAAACTGGCCTGCACCAATACTTACTTGATCGAAATACTGATGGTCTCCAATGGTGGGCTGCTCCCCATCATAGTCTTCATCATTCTACTCACTTCGTACACTGTCATCTTAGTCAAGATAAAGACACATATCACAGAAGGAAATCCTAAGGCTTTGACCACCTGTGGAGCCCAGATCATCGTTGTGAGCTTAATTTTCATTCCAGGCATCGTTGTCTATGCTCAGCCCTTCAAGAAACTCCCCATAGGCAAGATGGTCTCAGTCCTGTACACTCTAGTCATCCCCATGCTAAACCTGATGATCTACATGCTGAGAAACACTGAGATAAAAAAGACCATTATCGGAGACTGATGAATAGAATGCTAATGCCAGAAAAAAAAAAGACTTGATTTATTTTTGAAGGGTCATTGCTGCTAGAAACCAGATCTCAATATGTCATGCAGGGGATATATATACCTGTCATGTGAAAAGAGATCAAATGCTGCTCAGTCATGAACAATTATGTCAGAGCCAAGGGCCTGAATCATCAATGAGGTCGCTGGGGCCAGCTGGTGTAAATCAGCCTAGCTGCCTGAGCTTAGAAAGCAAGATCCCTAGCCAGTGTAAATATTCATAGGTCTATTGCAGTCAATAAGCAAAATCCCCAGCTGTTTTAAATAAATGCAACTCCATTGGAGTCAATGGACCAGAATCCCAGGTGGTGTAAATCAGCAAAGTACCATAGGCTATGTAGGCCAGATCCATAGCTAATGAAATTTGACATCACTCCCTGAAAGTCTTCCATCAGCTGAGGATCTGAGTCTGATAATTTTTGCTAAAATTCTATGAATAATTTTAGAAATAGGAAAAAAAAATCAGAGAAACAAAAGTTTTTTCAGGAAAATCTTTTAAAGGAAGAATATTTTATGTATCATAAGTAATTTTCTAAATACCATAATATTATTATAGAATGTTCCAAATTAGCAATATGGATATTATATTATATGGTTATTCTTTTCTCCTTATACACAGTTGTTGAATATTAGTTTCTCATCTGATTAGTAAGCAGTGTGATTGAATAAAATCCATTCTTTACTTTCACAGATAATTAGAGTTAATTCTTTTATACAACATTTCTAGTTCTATTTTTGTACATAAAGTTTAAACTAGAATTCTCTTTGGTTATCTTTTCCATTAATCCTGACATCAAAAACATAAAAATATATTTATAAACAGAACTGGTCAATCTTTTTTTTTTAATAGAAACTTATTTAACAGTAGCTTTTTACCAAAAGTTGGAAATAATATTAAAAACATTTGGGATCTAAGTGTGGTGACACATTTATCCAGATAACTGTATTCAAATATCACCAGACAAAAAGGGCAGATATACAAGCCAGCATCCCTGCACACACACTCATTTCAGTTTCCTATCTTCTACGCACACACACTGAGGAGGGCATATTTCCTCCAGCAAAGACACACACACACACGCACACACACACACACACACACACACACACACACACACACACACACACACACACACACACACACAGACAGACATTCCGCCCTCTCCTCCAGTTCTCAATTGTGTTCTGAGTACATTGTCAAATGGGAATTTTTATAGTATGACCTAGAGGTAATGCAAAATGCTGTGTGTGCTCCCCCTGCTTCATTGGAGTCTGAGCCCCCAGAAGGAAAAGTCCTCATATCCCATTGCCCATCCCCCTGACCAGCCAGTCCCTGCAGAGTGCGGATAGAGCAGAACCCCCTACTGCTCCCTCAGCAAGGTCCTCTTCAGAGCCTGCTTCATCTCCTTGTTCCTCAGGCTGTAGATCAGCGGGTTGAGCAGGGGGGTCCCCACTGTGTAGAAGAGAGTCACCACCTTCCCACTGGCCCCCGAGACTGCCGGGTTGACATAGTTGACCATGCCAGAGCCGTAGAACAGGCCCACGACAGCCAGGTGTGAGAAGCAGGTGGAGAAGGCCTTGTGCCGCCCAGCCCTAGCTGGCAGCCTCAGCACAGCCCTGATGACTAGCCCATAGGATGCCAGGATGAAGAGGATGGTGGCGAAGATTACAAGGGAGCTCAGGGCATAGCAGGAATGTTCAGCCTGGGGAGCTGGGGTGCAGGAGGCAGTCAGCAATGGGGCTGGGTCACAGACAAAATGATCCAGGGTGTTGGTGCAACAGAAGGAGAGTTGGGAGATTAGGGTGACAGGCACTATGAACCACAGGAAGCCAATAAGCCAGCAGGAGGAGGCCAGCACCCAGCAGCTGTGTGGGGACATGAGGACGGGGTAGCACAGTGGGTGGCAGATGGCCAGGTATCTATCCAAGGCCATGGCAGCGAGGAAGAGGCACTTGGTAGCCCCCATGGCCAAGAAGAAATAGCACTGCATAAAGCAGGCAGAAAAGGAGATGGGGAGGCCGAGGGACACCAGGTCAGAGAGCATCTTTGGCACCGTGGTTGTGACTTAGGAGATCTCCAGCCAGGAGAAGTTCCCTAGCAGGATGTACATGGGCAAGCATTGGAGGTGGGAGTCCCGCAGCACGGTCCACACAATGCACAGGTTGCCTGCCAATGCCCCAGTGTAGGCGGAGGAGAGAAGGGGACAGAGGAAAGTGCAGATCTCCCAGTCCATGGAGGTGAAACCCAGCACGATGAACTTGGTCACTGGGATGGTGTCGTTAGCCGGATGTATCGGGGGCCCTGGAGATGAAAGGACACAATCAAGAGGATTCACAGGTTCTACCCAGAGCGCTGGGAGGGGAGAGGGGTCTAGTGGTTACAGTAGTAGGAACTAGCACACACACAATCACAATCACTTTCTCTGTCTCTCTCTCTCTCCTGCATATCATATTTCAGATTTTGCCTGGGATCTGACACTGATGCTGGGTTTTTCTGCCTTTGGAAACCCTACGCACTAGATAAAGATCCTGCACTGAGGTATTGAGCCAGCTGTCCTACCTGGCCAATGAACTCTTGCTCCTGCTTCCGTAGCTTGATCTGCTCCTATGGACCTGGCTAGGATCACAAACCCCATCTGTGCTGGTCAAACCAGTGGATGATGTCACAGAAGCAGAATGAGCTGATTTAATGTCCCCTCCTCCCTATTCTTCAAGACTAACATGGAATTGACTGGGCTGGGGCTGCACATTTGGGCACCTAAATCCACTTGAGTGTCTGGCCCTAAATCTCTTTGGTAAATGGGACTGGAATCCTAAACCAGTAAAGCACCTTGGGCAAATGTACCTCAAACCTTCCCCCTGTCAAGCTAATGAGTGGCACAGAACTGAAGAGAGAGGACATTTAAAAATTCCTTACCTTGAGTTTGGACAGCTCCAAGGATGACATTAATCATGGATTGGCCCAAAAGGCTCTGCTGAAGGAAAATCTAGATCAAATATATAAAAATCTGTATGAATGTATCCATATGATTAAACTCTACAAATTATTGTTGCGCTTGAAATGAATGTATAGAGCCAAATGAGAATTATATTATTTATGGTTTATATTAGTGTTTATTTAAAAGAAAGTCCCTGCCCCAAGCATTTTACACATTATATTTTCCAAAATAAATTAAACTGGTAAATTAAGAGTTACAGTTTATATTAATTTTGTGACTTAGACTGTCAAATAAAAAACAGCATGCTATATTAATTAAAAAATTTGATTAAAATGAAAAGTATTCAGAATTTTGATTAAAATAAATAACTACCTAAGATTTCAATTCCTATATTAATTTTATACAAATATATGTTACTCATAGACTCATAGACTTTAGGGTCAGAAGGGACCAATATGATCATCTAGTCTGACCTCCTGCACAAAGCAAGCCACAGAACTCTACCCATCCACTTCTATAACAAACCCCTGACCTATGTCCGAGTTATTGAAGTCTTCAAATTGTGGTTTGAAGACCTCAAGCTGCAGAGAATCCACCAGCAAGTGACCCATGCCCCACACTGCAGAGAAGGCGAAAAACCTCCAGGGCCTCTGCCAATCTGCCCCGGAGGAAAATTCCTTCCCGACCCCAAATATGGTGATCAGCTAAACCCTGAGCATGTGGGCAAGACTCACCAGCCAGCACTCAAGAAAAAATTCTGTGCAGTAACTCAGATCTCATCCCATCCAACTTCCCATCACAGACCACTGGGCATACTTATCTGCTGATAATCAAAGATCAATTGCCAAAATTAAGCTATCCCATAATACCATCCCTTCCATAAACTTACCAAGCTTAGTCTTAAAGCCGGATATGTCTTTTGCCCCCACTACTCCCCTTGGGAGACTGTTCCAGAACTTCACTCCTCTAATGGTAAGAAACCTTCATCTAATTTCAAGTCTAAACTTCCTAGTGTCCAGTTTATACCCATTTGTTCTTGTGTCTACATTGGTACTAGGTTTAAATAATTCCTCTCCCTCCCTAATATTAATCCCTCTGATATATTTATAAAGAGCAAGCATATTGCCCCTCAGCCTTCTTTTGGTTAGGCTAAACAAGCCAAGCTCTTTGAGTCTCCTTTCATAAGGCAGGTTTTCCATTCCTCGGATCATCCTAGTAGCCCTTCTCTGAACCTGTTCCAGTTTGAATTCATCCTTCTTAAACATGGGAGACCAGAACTGCACACAGTATTCCAGATGAGGTCTCACCAGTGCCTTATATAACGGTACTAACACCTCTTTATCTTTGCTGGAAATACCTCGCCTGATGCATCCTAAAACCGCATTAGCTTTTTTAACGGCCATATCACATTGGCGGCTCATAGTCATCCTGTGATCAACCAATACTCCAAGGTCCTTCTCCTCCTCTGTTGCTTCCAACTGATGTGTCCCCAATGTATATCTAAAATTCTTATTATTAATCCCTAAGTGCATGACCTTGCACTTTTCACTATTAAATTTCATCCTATTACTATTACTCCAGTTTACAAGGTCATCCAGATCTTCCTGTATAATATCCTGGTCCTTCTCTATTAGCAATACCCCCCAGCTTTGTGTCATCCACAAACTTTATTAGCACATTCCTGCTTTTTGTGTCAAGGTCAGTAATAAAAAGGTTAAATAAGATTGGTCCCAAAACCGATCCTTGAGGAACTCCACTAATAACCTCCTTCCAGGCTGACAGTTCACCCTTCAGTACGACCTGTTGGAGTCTCCCCTTTAACCAGTTCCTTATCCACCTTTCAGTTTTCATATTGATACCCATCTTTTCCAATTTAACTAATATTTCCCCATGTGGAACCGTGTGAAATGCCTTACTGAAATCGAGGTAAATTAGATCTACTGCATTTCCTTTGTCTAAATAATCTGTCACCTTCTTAAAGAAGGAGATCAGGTTGGTTTGGCATGATCTACCTTTAGTAAAACCATGTTGTAATTTGTCCCAATTACCACTGACCTCAATGTCCTTAACTACTTTCTCCTTCAAAATTTTTTCCAAGACCTTACATGTTACAGATGTCAAACTAACAGGCCTATAGTTACTCGGATCACCTTTTTTCCCTTTCTTAAAGATAGGAACTATGTTAGCAATTCTCCAATCATACGGTACAACCCCTGAGTTTACCGATTCATTAAAAATTCTTGCTAACGGGCTTTCAATTTCATGCGCCAGTTCCTTTAATATTCTTGGATGAAGATTGTTATCAATTTCTACTTTCTATTTAAATAACAAATGATTACTCATTAATAGTAAGTCCATATATTATTGTTTTCCAGATTCATTTCACATGTTAAATTAATATTTACATACTATGTTAATTTCTAGATTTTTGATTAAAATCTTACAGTAATAAGTATATATTGTGTTGATTTCCACATTTGTTAAACATGTTGCATTAATAATTATATTGGATAAGAATTCCTATTATCATTAACATATTTAATAATGATATATTCTTATTTTCATTAAAATAGTAAATTAAGAATTATGCATTACTTTTGTCTAGATTAGATTAAATATTACATTAGTAAGTATATTTGTACTATTTTCCAGATGTTATAAAAATAGTATTAATGATAAATGGTACTTCCCAGACATGGTTATAATTTTAAGCTAATATGTATATAAATGTCTAGTTTTTATGAAAAAAAACCCAAAAACTGAAAACTACATATGTTCTTAGATTTGATTAAAATATTACATTTATAGTTCTGATTTTTTTAACCTCCAGAGCCGATTAAAATATTGAGTTGATAATTCTGTATAGGACAAATTTCCAGAATTGGTTGAAATATTGGGTTATGAACACTATATTATGCTAATTCCCAGGTTAAAGTCAAATATTAAAGTGGTAAATATGTATTTTATTAATTCATAGATTAGATTGGTAAAATTAAAGCCTGGAAATATTAAATCAGTAAATATATTTTTATGTATTTCCAAATTTGATATAAAAAATCCTGTGTCAATTCTGGGATCCGGACAAACCCAGAGAAGTATCTGCTCTGATTATCTCAGAACAGAGAATATACAACAGATCAGAATATCACTGAAAGGGGGTTTACAAAAAGGAATTGTATTTTGTTTTTTTCTTACTACTTTAGGAAAGAGAGGGAAAAAAATCCATCCAAAATGTTTTAAAGCACTTTTCTATTTCTTTTAAACTGAAACATATCAGTCTATCTAACTGCCTATCTATTCTAACACTTACTTTTTTGTTTATCTGGCTGCCTGCCTGTTAGTCTAAAATGAAAAGCTGCTCTTTGCTGAAGAACTATTGGCCAGTACAATAATGTTTACTGGACGCTATCAATAATTTAAGCCTTAGCAATTCGTATAACTTGAATTGGCTTTCAAACTGGTGTAGTTACACCACTGTGCAGACACACTTTGGTCACAAAGAAACTGATTTCAGTGTAGTTTAAATCTATTCTCAATTAATTTAAACTAAACCAGAATAATTAGGTTTTAACGGAATTAAGAACATCCACATCCCTTTTGGCATTCATTTAACTATATCAGTTTATATTAACAGTGTAAATTACACTAGGTGAGGCTGAAATTGATGTGGTCTTCTCTGGTTTTATTAGGATATTACAGGGAGGACTGAGATGTTTCCTGGGAGCACTAACACCTGCATTGAAGAGGGGAAGAGATTAGAACTGAAATTCGAGTACCTTTCTCCACCATGTCAATTAGTCATTGGAATTGAATGGGTGTCAGTGGAAAAACAATGTCCCAGATCCCCAGCTAGTGTAAATCATCAGAGCTCTATGGAAGAAGGATAGTCAGGTGTAGTGGTCAGTGTGAGTGAGGCTGAGAGTCAGGACTCATGCGTTCTGTCCCCAGCTCTGGTACGGAAGTGGGGCCAGAGGGATAAAACATTGGCAGTAGCGTAGCTAGGGGGGAAACGGGGCAGCAGCTGTTCCCCCACCAAGCACAAGTGGCACCTTTTTAATTTTACTCACCTAGGAGTGAAAAAAAAAAGGCGCCACCCACTGCGGCGCTTTTACTGATGGGGCGGTGCTCGGAGTCTGTGCTATGCAGGAGGTGGCACTGAAGCTTCATCGCCGAAATGCTGCCGAAGACCCGTGGAGCGAGTGAAGGTCACACTATTGAGATGCCACTGAAGACCCAGAGCGCTGCCCCATCAGAAAAAGCACTGAAGCAGGTGGCGCCTTTTTTTTCCGCTCCTCCTCTTCCCTCCACCTGGCTCTGCCACTGAACATTAGGGCAGGAAGTCAGGAAGTTCTGGGCCTTGGGGGCAGCCAGAAGGGACCACCTAGTCACCTATTCCTTCCCCCTGTATAGCACAGGCCACTGAGAGCATCTGGAATGAGAACACAGAATTAGCACCTGCAGGAGACTAGAATATTATTTGCCACTGGCAGAGCAGGTGGGACTAAGGTGCAACAGTGCCTCAGCTGTGGCAGGGAAATGGTTAAATGAGACTCATCCAGATAGTCCTGGTGAGTGACTTGCACCCACACGCTGCAAAGGAAGGCGACCCCCCCACTTCCATGACAAGGTAACTGCTCATCTGAACTGAGGGAAAAATCCTTCCCCACCCCACATATGGTTATCAGTGAGACCCCGGGCATGTGAGCAAGAATCAGCCAGCCAACCACTCGAGAGACACAGACAATAATCTGTGCCAATTCAAAGCCTGGCTCCCCCACCCCCCAGGCCCTTATCTCCAACTGCGGTCATTGCCAGGAGCTACAGAGGAAGGAGAGTAAAACAAAACAAAATAAACCCTCTCAGAATATATTGGTGGGGGGGATCCCTTCCTGACCCCTGCTGGTGGCCGGATGAAACCTTAAGCATGAGCTTTTGGAACACAGGACATTAACTAGAAGTGAGCCCATGGGTTGCTCAGCCCTGTCTCCACCATCACAAGCAGCTCCATCATACAATCACACTCATACGTTTCTCTACCTCTCCGTTAAAATGAACAAAGTTGTGTGCCCCCAAAACTCCTCTTGTGGGGCTGCTGCCGAACCTCCTCCTTCTGATGGTTAGAAACCTTCTACTAATTGCCAGGCTGAATTTGTGCCTGGCTGGGTTAGTTGTTGGAGCAGGGAGGGGCAGGTGACAGAACAATGCAGCAGCCTGGGAAGAATCAAAGCAAGAGGGAAGCTGGATGTGAGATCTCAGCATCCTCCTCTCTCCACCTCCTCTGTGAAGGGAGCTGAGTGAGAGAGGCCTGATATCTGCTCTCTGAGCCACTGGGTCCCTTGGACTTGGTCTCTGGGGTATGTAGGAACTGCCAGATCTGGATTTGATCCCTGAACGATCCGTGAACACCCAGAACAGTGCCAGGGAGATGCCCCTGCCTCCCATCCCCCAGCCTTCTGCCCTCTCACCCCACACACACAGCTCACCCTCTCAGACAAAACATGATGGGTGTCAAGATAAGGCCACATTGAAAGCCTGCAGTGCCAGCCCCCTAGGCACGTGGCTAATCCCAGCCAGGGGTTGGCAGTACTCAGGCAGTCCTTTGTCTTCCAGGAGGTGCTGGGTTGTCTTGCTCTCTCCACCCACTGCTTGGGCTCCATTCCCTGAAGCAGGGACACACATACACACACACCTCAGCACCGGGTTAGCCATCCCAGTGTGGCATTGTTTTGTGGCTTTGTGAGCAAGAGAGTGGCTGATATCTGCTCTGTGAGCCACTGGCTCTCTGGGACTTGGTCTCTGGAGCGGGTGGGAGTAACGAGATCTGGATTTGATCCCTGAATGATCTGTGGACACCCACAACAGGGCCAGGGAGACCTCTCTTTCTTCCCCTCAGTGCCCTCCAGTCTTCTATCCCGCCCAACAAACACACACACAGAGCTCACCCCCTCAAACACAACAGGTAAGGTGTCAAGATCAGGCCACATTGAAAGCCACCACAGCAACCCCTTGGGCATATGGTAAATCCCAGCCAGTGGTTGGCAATACTAAGGCAGTGCTGCGTTCTCTAAGAGGTGCTGAGATCTCTTTCTTTGTCCACTCATTGAGCAGGGCCCATTCCCTGAAACTAGGACACTCACCCCCCACACCACAGTGCTGGGTTAGCCATCCTCATGCTGTGTCACTTTGTGGCTGCTCTCCTGCCTCAGAGCTGGCTTAATCTCAGTGCTGGGTGAGCTTTCCTCATGTGGTGCCACTGTGGCATCATTGCCCAGCTGCTCCACCCCAGAGCTGACTGCATTTCAAATGTGCTGTGCACATGGATTCCATGGGCCAAGTTTAGACCTCATGCTGCTGGGGGATGATGTGTTTCTCTTTTACCAAGCCAAGGGAAGAGCAAAATCCTGTCTGGTCCACATTGTGTGGGCCTCACACTCTGCCAGTACCTGATTAATAATTATCATTAATTATGTAGAATGTCACATACTCCTTTGCTTCTCTAGGCCAAGCTGTTCACTCAGCTGGGCCAGGTCCCCTCTATGGCCAGCCCCTGGCCCACTCTGGTCAGAACTCAATGGATGATCGTGAAGATTGGAAAACTGTAAAAGCTGACCACTAAAATCAGGCCTTTCCAATTTTCACCAAACTAAACAGAGTAATCTCAGTGGGACTGGCTGAAGTGGTTGAGAGGGACCTCGGAGTGAGGGGGGTCTCGATGGAGTGGGAGTAATAAGGGTTCCGATCTGAATGGGAGTGAGGGGCCAAGCTTCGGACAAGGGAAGATGGAGTGGGCGCCCACTTGACCAGTTTTATACCAGACAGTCTTCTTTTTTGGCTGGTTTGTTGCCCAACCTGCGGGAGCAGGGCAGCACTTCCTTTAACATGGCATCCGCCATGCAGCATGACAAGGTCACACTGGTAGCAGGGGGCCCCACTCTGTTCCTGGAAGTGCAGGAATCTCTGGTATTCCATGAATGCATGTGTGACCACCCTAGTCCTGCCTCAAATGCTTTTCAGCAAACTCAGCAGTCACAGGATGCATGGGAAGGTGCTATCATGGGTCAGTAACTGACTAAACGATAAGACACAAAATATAGGAGTAAATGGTTAGTTTTCACAGTGGAGAGAGGTAAATAGCAGGGTCCCACAAGAAACTACACTAGGACCAGTATTGTTCAACATATTCTTAAATGATCTGTAAACAGTCAGGTGGCAAAATTTGTGAAAGTTACCAAATTACTGAAGATACTTCAGTTTGAAGCTGACTGTGAAGAGTTACAAAGGGATCTCACAAACTGGGTGACTGGGCAACCAAATTGTAGATAAAATTCAGTGTTGATATGTGCAAAGTAATGCACATTGGAAAAACACAATCCCAACTATACATACAAAATGATGGGGACTAAATTAGCTGTTACCACTTAAAAAAGAAGTGGATGATTGGATAAATGACCAGGGAGGAGTATAAAAATATTGCTCAGGCATGCAGGAGTGAAATCAGGAAGGCCAAATCACACTTGGAGTTGCAGCTAGCAAGAGATGTTAAGAGTAACAAGTTGAGTTTCTTCAGGTATGTTAGCAACAAGAAGAAAGTCAAGGAAAGTGTGGGCCCCTTACTGAATGAGGGAGGCAACCTAGTGAGAGAGGATGTGGAAAAAGCTAATGTACTCAATTATTTTTTTGCCTCTATCTTCACAAACAAGGTCAGCTCCCAGACTACTGCACTGGGCAGCACAGTATGGGGAGAAGGTGACCAGCCCTCTTTGGAGAAAGAAGTGGTTCAGGATTATTTAGAAAAACTGTATGAGCACAAGTCCATGGGGCCGGATGCGCTGCATCCGAGGGTGCTAAAGGAGTTGGCGGATGTGATTGCAGAGCCATTGGCCATTATCTTTGAAAACTCCTGGCAATCGGGGGATGTCCCAGATGACTTTGATGAGGCTAATGTAGTACCCATCTTTAAAAAAGGGAAGTAGGAGGATCCAGGGAAATACAAACCAGTCAGCCTCACCTCAGTCCCTGGAAAAATCATGGAGCAGGTCCTCAAGGAATCAATTCTGAAGCACTTAGAGGAGAGGAAAGTGATCAGGAACAGTCAGCATGGATTCACCAAGGGCAAGTCATGCCTGACTAACCTAATTGCCTTCTATAAGGAGATAATTGGGTCTGTGGATGAGGGGAAAGCAAAGCTTTTGATACGATCTGCCACAGTATTCTTGCCAACAAGTTAAAGAAGTATGGACTGGATGAATGGACTACAAGGTGGATAGAAAGCTGGCTAGATCGTTGGGCTCAACAGATAGTGACCAACAGCTCCATGTCTAGTTGACAGCCGGTTTCAAGCAGAGAGCCCCAAGGGTTGTTCCTGGGCCTGGTTTTGTTCAATATCTTCATTAATGATCTGGTTGATGGGATGCATTGCACTCTCAGCAAGTTTGCAGATGACACTAAACTGGAAGGAGTGGTAGATACGTGGGAGGGTAGGGATAGGATAGAGAGGGACAGAGACAAATTAGAGGATTGGGCCAAAAGAAACCCGATGAGGTTCAACAAGGACAAGTGCAGAGTCCTGCACTTAGGATGGAAAAATCCATTCACTGTTACAGACTAGGGACTGAATGGCTAGGAAGCAGTTCTGCAGAAAAGGATCTAGGGTTACAGTGGACAAGAAGCTGTATATGAGTCTACAGTGTGCCCTTGTTGCCAAGAAGGCTAACGGCATATTGGGCTGTATAATTAGGGATATTGCCAGCAGATCGAGGGACCATTCTCCTCTATTTGACACTGGTGAGGCCTCATCTGGAGTACTGTGTCCAGTTTTGGACCCCACACTACAAGAAGTATGTGGATAAATTGGAAAGAGTCCTGTGGAGGGCAACAAAAGTGGTCAGAAGGCTGGAACACATGACTTATGAGGAGAGGCTGAGGGAACTGGGATTGTTTAGTCTGCAGAAGAAAAGAATGAGGAGGGATTTGATAGCTGCTTTCAACTACCTGAAAGGGGGTTTCAAAGAGGATGGATCTAGACTGTTCTCAGTGGTACCCAATGACAGAACAAGGAGTAATGGTCTCAAGTTGCAGAGGGGGAGGTTTAGATAGAATATTAGGAAAAAACTTTTTCACTAGGAGGGTGGTGAAGCACTGGAATGTGTTACCCAGGGAGGTGGTGGAATCTCCTTCCTTAGAGGTTTATAAGGTCAGGCTTGAAAAACCCTGGCTGGGATGATTTAGTTTATAATTGGTCCTGCTTTGAGCAGGTGGTTGGAATAGATGGCCTCCTGAGGTCCCTTCCAACCCTGATGTCCCATGATTCTATGGTGGATAACGGGACATAGAGCTTCACGGAAATTCAGTGTTATGTTAGAACTTAAGAAGAAACCCAATATTTGAAAGAATGGAAATGCTCAGTAAGCAGCCACATAACCTTAACTCTCCCCCTCTGGCTTCACTTAAATGGTGGTCAGTCTAGCTACATCATTCAGAGCTGTGAAAATGTCATGCCCTGTGCGACATAGTTAGATTGACCTAACCGCCACTGTAGCCACAGCGTGGTTGATGGAAGAATTCTTCTATCAATGTCGGTACCGAGTCTCAAGAGGGTAGTTTTACTACAGTTATGGAAAATCCCCTTCTGTGACTGTAGCAAGCATTTGCACTGCAGTGTCATATCTTGTACTGTAGACACATCCTCACTTATCCATAAATAGGGTACGTATTTATCAGTGTTCCTGCACTCCACTGTGCTTTACTCTTTATTGGACAGTGGTTTTGTTGACTCTGCCTAGGAGAGACACTATGCACAGATGAAGACATGCATCAATAATTTCTGATAAGTGAGATGTATGGAGGGTATTCACAAGATCCTCACTCCTTCCATGTGCCACGAATTATACAAATGCTTGTAGATTCAGTTCTAGCATCTTTACACACACAAACCTCCTAGCACTGTTGAATATACATACGGTTAGAATGTAGGAATCATCTGATGATTTTACTTTGAGTAGAGTTCCCTATCTATGATCAACACCAGAGAGAAAGGTGAAAGGAATGCAGTAATATGTAATTTCTTAAAGTGTCCAGGATTATGTCTCCTTCCTGAGTTTGCAGGAGCAGTTGACTTCACAGTGGTGAGGGAAAGAAGGGAATTCCTAAAGGAGAAAACGAAAACAAGAAACAAAAATATTGCCAAACTGGAATTAAAATTGACAGTTGTTAGCAGTAGTTTAAGAATAGTAATACGAAAAAGCAAGTGAAAATATTTTTCAGAAGTTGTTGGTGGATCAAAAATTTGAAAACATTTCAGGGGAGGTGGTGCCTCTGTTATAAGCTATAGCTTAGTGGTTCGCAGACGTACCTGTGGAGTGGGACGACAGCGTTTGGTTTCCCTTTTTGCCTAATACAGAGAATGGATTTGAATTTAGATCTTATATAAGAGAGGAGCACGCCCTGGGTAATGGGATATTAGGGTCTGAGATTTACACAATCTCTACTCTTGAAGCTCTGCTATTTTGTGTAAATAATTAAAGATAGACTGGAGCAAGGATTTGATTCTGAGTATCCTCATGACTACCTTAACCACCAGGCTACAGAATCATTCTCACCAGCTTTCTGCCACAAATACTAAGAATCACTATGAATTGCCATTCCCTTTTCTTTGACGACATATACCCTGAAACACCCCGGACAATGTGTTTGACCCTACAGGCATTTGGATTTCAGCCAAGAATGCAAATGCTTTTTGGAGACCGTGGGGACTGTGGGATAGCTGGGGTCCTCAGTATCCCCTCCCTCCCTCCATGAGCATCCATTTGTTTCTTTGGCTTTCCGTTACGCTTGTCACACAGCACTGTGCTGTGACCTCTGTCTATCATAGCCTGGAGATTTTTTCAAATGCTTTCTCATTTCGTCTTCTGTAACGGAGCTGTGATAGAACAGATTTGTCTCCCCATACAGTGATCAGATCCAGTATGTCCTGTAGGGCTATGCTGGAGCTTTTTTTTTGGATTTGGACTGTATCGCCACCCGTGCTGATCAAAGCTCTGCGCTGGGCAAACAGGAAATGAAATTCAAAAGTTTGCGGGGCTTTTCTTGTTTACCTGACCAGTGCATCCGAGTTCGGATTGCTGTTCAGAGCAGTCACAATGGTATACTGTGGGATACCGCCTGGAGACCAATACCGTCGATTTGTGGCCATACTAACCTCAATCCGATATGGTAATACCGATTTCAGACTACTGCTCTAGTAGGGGAGGAGTACAGAAACCGGTTTAAAGAGCCCTTTATATCGATATAAAGGGCCTCGTGTGGACAGGTGCAGTGTTAAATCGCTTTAACACTGCTAAAATCGGTTTAAACGAGTTGTGTAGATTAGGCCAAAGAATCAAAATCACAGTCTGCCTGTGTATGGGCCTTCAGTCATTAGGATAGTCTGAGGCCTGGTTCTTAGGCTAAGGCCTTTGGCTAAGCAGCAGAGGCAGCCAGGGAAGTGGGAGAGTGAAGGAATAAGTCCTCTAAAAGTTCCCTAAACTGATTCTTTCACATCTTTCACACCCTTTCACATCCTTTTTCTCTCTGACCACCAGAACCCCAAGAAAGGGTGTGATTCTATGTAAGAAATGATGCAAAATATCAGCTTAATTTCACATTACTGCTGTCTTTTTATGTAATTTGAAGTCTTTGTATCTTTACTAAATGTTCTAATAAAATTGTTTAATGTTTTCATTTGCCCTCAGTGTATCATCATTTTACATATGAGGGTTCCTAACCAGACAATTAGACAGTCAAACCTTCTGTTTATCACAGATCATTAAGTACCACCCAATGACCTCTATGTTAACCCCACCTCCCAGAATCTACAGAAAGCTTCAGACAATAGCTCCGAGAGAGGAAACTGCTTTGGGTTTCACTGATGCAGCCACAGCTGCCTGAATGTGCAGAGATCCTGAACCAGTCACAAAGATAACTACATAAGGTTGAGGGACAGGTTGCTGCTCCAGGATTGCTCTCACCACTGGTGGACAGATGGGACAATTCGGGGAGATAGAGCCCAGTTTCTTACAAAAACGGCATCACTTCGCCCCACTCTCTCCGGGGGTGCCTCTAAGGTGGCCCTCCTCCTGCCAGAGAAGCTCCTTCCTCTGTCTGGGTGTCTCAAACTGGGCATTTTCCCGGTCTCTGATCTCTCACCATCACTGTCATTTTACTTTGGGGCCCCAGACCTACTGTCTATATATTTAGCAGCCAATTAACCAGCAGGGAGCACATCTCACAGATTTCTGTCTGTGAAGTATAATCTTGAGATTTTAGAATATTTTATGTTTATTAAAATGGGATAGAGGATCTAAGCAATGAGAATCTCATATACTGGAACAAACATAAAACCAGGCACCATGGTACAGATACTGAGGTCACGTCAACTGGAATAGCTCCATACCACTATGTTAATTTACAGCATCCAGAGATTGACTCTAACTGCATTATGGCAGATTTACGCAAGGTTTGTGTAGGGGTGATGGGCGGATTTGACCCCTTAACGCCAATGGAGCTACACTTGATTTACACCAGATGAAGATCTGACCCTTTGTCATAGTTCAGTCTCTTTGTCATCCCTAAAATCAGTGTGAAACACACATTTTTAAGATGTCATATAGCATTGCATCTTCAGCCTAATGAGACTTTTATTTTAGTGATGGCTGCAGAAAGAAACCATATAATTGCTGAGAAAGAAAGAAAGAAAGAAAGAAAGAAAGAAAGAAAGAAAGAAAGAATGAATGTTGGTCCATTCATCCAGATAGAAATTGAAAATCAAATACAGAAAATCAAAGCAACACTGAAGTCCTCCAATGTTCTCTCCTCAGTGGGAAAGAAATGCTCCTTAGCCATTAAAAGTTCCATTCTTGAAATTAATCCCATGGGGCAAAGAGTTAAGAGCATGCAGACTAGTTCGGAAACTTTTGTCTTGTCTTCAGATTCACAGGCAAAGAATATGTATTTGAAACTGAAGAATGGGCCAGAAGACCAGCTGGTGTAAATCTCCAGTAGCTCCACTGGACTTAATGAGGCCTAATTCCCCAGCTTGTGAAAACTACATAGTCCATCCGCATCTCATCCCCAGCTAGTGTAAATCAAAATAGCTCTGTGGAAATCAAAGGGTCACATCTCCACTTGGCGTAAACAGCCCTAACTACTCAGAACTCAATGGAACTGTGTCAATTTACACCAGTTCAGGAGGTAGCTGGGAGCTTTTAGTGTTTTCCTCTGCCTGCTTCTTAGTGACCAACATCAAACAGCCAGGGCAGCCTGAGCTGAGGGTTCCTGTGGTGGCTACATCCCAAGAGCTTCTGATGAAATGCAGGAGAAAAACATATTTGCTTTCCAAGAGCTGTTTATGTGGAGTTAATGAAGGAACAGGCTCCTTCAGGCCAGCTGGGACTCTGGTGCCTCTGGGCTCTGAGCTATTGTAGGTCATATGTCTGTGCTTCAAATATGTATTTTATTCTGTAGTCTCCTTGGGATGCCACCTGTTATTCAGCCCTGCCTTGTACTTGGCCAAAAGTCCTTCCAAGGACGCTGACATCATACGAGATTCAGGCTGGGCCATTTCTTCCTCTGGGGGTGTCATAACATTTCTTCCCAGATCTGGACCTTAGTGTCCAAAATATGGGTGTTAGCATGAAAACCTCCAAGCTTAGTTACCAGCTTGGACCTGGTAAAGCTGCCACCAGCCAGGAATTATACAGTGCCTAACAGATTTTTCATTTTAAGAACACTTTTTAACTACTGGATTCTGGGAAACTTTCATGAGAGAGAGCATCAGCTACTTTGTTAGAAGCTCCTGAAATGTGCTGAATTTCAAAATCAAAATCTTGGAGAGCTAAACTCCAACAAAGAAGTTTCTTGTTGTTCCCCTTGGCAGTATGAAGCCACTTTAGTGCAGCATGGTCAGTTTGTAGCTGGAACCGCCGTCCCCAAAACATATGGGCGTAGCTTTTCCAGGGCGTACAAAATGGCGTAGCATTCCTTTTCACTGACTGACCAGTGACTTTCCCTCTCAGACAGTTTCTTGCTGAGAAACACGACAGGATGGAAGTTGTGATCCATTGCTTCCTGCATGAGAACTGCTCCTATACCACGCTCAGATGCATCCGTGGTTACTAGGAATGGCTTGTCAAAGTCCGGGGCCCTGAGCACAGGGTCAGACATGAGCGTCGCCTTAAGTTGGGTAAAGGCCTTTTGACACTCATCAGTCCATTTAACTGCATTTGGCTGGGTCTTTTTGGTCAGGACGGTCAGTGGGGCGGCGATTTGGCTGTAGTGTGGTACAAATCGCCTGTAATACCCGGCCAAGCCTAAGAAGGATTGGACCTGTTTCTTTGACTTTGGGACAGGCCACTTTTGGATAGCATCCACCTTGGTCTGTAGGTGGTTTATGGTTCCTCGACCCACCTGGTGTCCCAGGTAAGTTACTCTGTTTTGGCCTATTTGACACTTTTTGGCCTTAACAGTTAGTCCGGCCTGCCTGATGTGCTCAAAGACCTTTTCCAGGTGTAGTAGGTGTTCGGGCCAGGAGTCTGAAAAAATGGCCACATCATCGAGGTAGGCAACTGCATATTCTCCCAGTCCTGCTAGTAGACCATCTACCAGCCTCTGGAAGGTGGCGGGTGCATTTCGAAGCCCAAAAGGAAGGACATTGAATTCATACACCCCCGCATGGGTGATGAATGCTGACCTTTCCTTGGCAGGTTCATCTAGCGGTACTTGCCAGTACCCCTTGGTTAAGTCTATTGTAGAGATGAACTGGGCACGTCCCAACTTCTCCAATAGCTCATCGGTGCGTGGCATTGGATAGTTGTCCGGACGAGTTACCGCATTTAGCTTACGGTAGTCCACGCAAAAACGTATTTCCCCATCTGGTTTAGGTACCAGAATCACTGGAGATGCCCATGTACTGGTAGATGAGAGGATTCTACCCATCTGTAGCATGTTCTGAATCTCCCGTTCTATAGCAGCTTGGGCATGAGGAGACACCCGGTAGGGTGGGATTCTAATGGGGTGAGCATTACCTGTGTCAATGGAGTGGTATGCCCGTTCAGTCCATCCTGGGGTGGCTGAGAACAATGGGGCGAAGCTAGTGCATAGCTCCTTGATTTGTCACCGCTGCAGACATTCCAGGGTGGTTGAGAGGTTCACCTCTTCCACGCCACCGTCTTTTTTTCCGTTGTAGTAGACACCGTCAGGCCACTCAGCATCATCTCCCTGGACTGTAAACTGACAAACCTGTAAGTCTCTGGAATAGAAAGGCTTGAGAGAATTAACATGGTACACTCTGGGCTTCAGTGAGGAATTGGGAAATGCTATGAGGTAGTTAACAGCTCCCAGGCGCTCTTGGACCGTGAATGGCCCTTCCCACGATACTTCCATCTTATGGGCCTGTTGTGCCTTCAAGACCATAACCTGGTTTCCTACCTTGAAGGAACGTTCTCTGGTATGTTTGTCATACCAGGCCTTTTGCTCTTCCTGAGTATCCTTTAGGTTTTCTTTAGCAAGGGCTAAAGAGTGTCGGAGGGTGTTTTGTAGGTTGCTTACAAAGTCCAGAATGTTAGTTCATGGAGAAGACGTAAACCCCTCCCATTGCTGCTTCACCAACTGTAATGGCCCCTTAACCTCGTGGCCATACACAAGTTCAAATGGTGAGAACCCTAAACTGGGATGTGGCACAGCCCTGTAGGCAAACAGCAACTGCTGCAACACTAGGTCCCAATTATTGGAGTGTTCGTTGATGAATTTACCTATCATGGCCCCCAAAGTTCCATTAAACCTTTCCACCAGGCCATTGGTTTGATGGTGGTACGGGGTGGCAACCAAGTGGTTCACCCCATGAGTTTCCCACAGTTTTTGCATGGTCCCTGCCAGGAAATTAGATCCTGAATCTGTAAGGATGTCGGAGGGCCAACCTACCCTGGCAAAAATGTCCGTTAGGGCCTGACACACAGCGTTAGCCCTGGTGTTGCCTAGAGCTACTGCTTCCGGCATCGGGTAGCAAAGTCCACGAAAGTCAGTACGTACTGCTTTCCTCTGGGTGTCTTTTTTGGGAAAGGACCCAGAATATCCACAGCTACTCACTGAAATGGGACCTCAATTATGGGGAGTGGCTGGAGAGAGGCCTTGACCTGGTCTTGGGGTTTTCCCACTTTTGGGCATACCTCACAAGACTGGACATACTTGGCAACATCCTTGCCCATCCCCTCCCAGTGGAAGGACTTCCCCAATCTGTCTTTGGTTCTGTTCACCCCAGCATGGCCACTGGGATGATCATGGGCTAAGCTTAAAAGCTTCCCCCGGTACTTAGTTGGAACCACCAACTGTTTTTTGCGGCTGCCATTCTTCCCAGTGTTCACCAGAAAGAATCTCCTTGTATAAAAGTCCTTGGTCTATAACAAACCGGGATCGGTGAGAAGAGCTGAGAGGTGGTGGGGTGCTCCGTGCCGCCGCCCAAGCTTTCTGAAGGCTGTCATCTACTTCCTGCTCAGTCTGAAACTGTTCCCTTGAGGCTGGGGTCACCAGTTCTTCCTCAGACTGTGGACTTGGGATTGGTCCCTCTGGAAGCGATGTAGGTGATGGGGTTGTTTCCGTTGCTGGTGAACCGCTCTCCGCTGGTGCACCTGAGGGTATTTCAGGCTCTGGCTGAGCCTTTTGGGTATGGCTGTCTGTTGATTCTACCAGTTCTGGCTCGCTGGCGCCCTCTGGCATTGAGTTTGAAGATGTGGTTGCAATTGCTGGTGCTGGTTGCTGTTCCAGTTCCAGGCCTGGGACTGGAGGTGCTGTGGCTGTTTCAGTAGTTGGCATGGAATCCGGATCCACTACCTCTGTCTGGGTCTCTGGTAACACAGACGGGGCGTCTGTGGACGGCTCAGGAACAGGAATGGGTTCGAAAGCTTGCCTGGTTTGGCTGCATGTAACCATTCCCACTCTCTTGGCCCGCTTCACCTGGTTGGCCAAGTCTTCCCCCAGTAGCATGGGGATGGAATAATTGTCATAGACTGCAAAAGTCCACCTTCCTGACCAGCCTTTGTACTGGACAGGCAGTTTAGCTGTAGGCAAGTCTACAGCTTGTGACATGAAGGGGTAAATTGTCACTTGGGCCTTTGGGTTGATAGATTTGGGGTCTACGAAGGATTGGTGGATAGCTGACACTTGTGCCCCCGTGTCTCTCCACGCAGTAACCTTCTTTCCGCCCACTCTCAAAATTTCCTTTCGCTCCAAGGGTATTTGAGAGGCATCTGGGCCTGGGGATCTTTTGGGTGATGGTGGTGTAATGAACTGCACTCGGTTGGCGTTCTTTGGGCAGTTGGCCTTTATATGTCCCAGTTCATTACACTTAAAGCATCTTCCAGCTGACTGGTCACTGGGTCGAGGTGGGTTACTGGAGACTTTTGAGGTGGAAGAATAGGGTGTCTGTGGCTTTCCTTGGGTTGCAGGTGGGGTCTTTGGCTGCCCTCGGTTGTAGGGTTTATTGGCAGTGTGCCATCGGGGGTATTCGTTCTTCTTGACAGTAGCTTTTTTGCTTTCTGGCACTTCCATCCATCTGGCTCCAATTTCACCCGCCTCGGTGAGATTTTTGGGTTTTCCATCTTGTATGTACCGTGTTATGTCCTCAGGAACACCAAGAACTGCTCCATTTGTATGAGGAGGTGCAGTTTGTCTAAGTATGTAACATTGTTTCCTGATATCCAGGCCTCATAATTCTTTCCAACGTCGTAGGCGTGTTTGGGAAATGACACATCTGGTTTCCACTTTTGGGTTCTGAAATGCCGACGGGCATGATCCAGGGTTATCCCCATTCTGTATCTGGCCTTGCTTTGAAAAAGTTTATAGTCATGCATTTTCTCCTTAGGCATTTCAACTGCCACCTCTGCTAAAGGTCCACTGAGGTGTGGCCTCAATTCTACCATGTACTGGTCTTCAGAGATGCTGTACCCAAGACAGGCTCTTTCAAAATTTTCCAAGAAGGCCTCGGTGTCATCACCTGTCTTGTAGGTGGGAAATTTCCTGTGCTGTGGAACAAGTATTGGCGAAGGGTTGTTAGGATTGGCTGTGTTTTGTTGCTTAGCCTTTTCTAATTCCAGGGCCTGCCAGTGGGTTTCCCTCAGGAGTTCCAACACTCTCCTGTGAGTAGCCTCTTTTTCTCTTTCCCTCAGCTCCATCTCTTGTAGTTTTTTTTCCATATCTCGCCTGTGCTCAGCATCTTTGATTTGTCCTTCGGCCTCCATTTTTGCCTTAGAAGTCATGGTTTCTGTTTTCTTGTGTTGGGGTGCCCTCCGGTGTTTATTGTCTGAACTGCTGGCTCTGTTGCCTCCTGGGGTCTGCCTAGCAACAGTGCCTTTTTCCCTTTCTTCCTCTAGCTAATCTTTTAAATGTAAAGTAAACCAGAAAAAAAACCACTTTATTTGCATGTGTATTGTGCTGGGTACTTGACTCCCAATGGGAGTGCTATTGTCTCACAAAAGACCCTTAATAGTTCCTTAATGGTTCCTTGCTTAATATGCAAGCTACTGCCAGGAGAGAACAGAAAAAAAATTTCTCTCTGGTTCCTTTTAAAACCAAACCCTCTCTGCTTAAAAGCCCCTAGCAGAGAAAAGAAAAATATATATTCCTACTGGCTTCTGGATTCTATCTTTCCCACAATGCTGCACATCTTGTCATAACATTTCTTCCCAGATCTGGACCTTAGCCTCCAAAATATGGGTGTTAGCATGAAAACCTCCAAGCTTAGTTACCAGCTTGGACCTGGTAAAGCTGCCACCAGCCAGGAATTATACAGTGCCTAGCTCACTGTGGTCTCCCCAAAACCTTCCCTGGGGGACCCCCAGACTCAGATGCCTTGAGTCCTACAACAAAGGGAAATAACCCTCTCCCCTTGTTTCCTGGTTACTTCCTCCCAGGCTCCCCTCCCTGGACGACCCTGGGAGATTCCCTGCTTCCAGTCCTGGAAACACAAGTACCGAGAGAGCTAATCTCTCTCCCCCCCTCACCCAGAGGGTATGCAAAGTCAGGCTTAGTAAATCTAACACAAAGAGATTTTCCCCCTGACTTCTTCCTCCCACCAATTCCCTGGCGAGCTGCAGACTCAATTCCCTGGAGTCTCCACTAAAGAAAAACTCCAACAGGTCTTAAAAACAAAGCTTTATATAAAAAAGAAAGAAAAAGACATTAAACGTAGTCTCTGTATCCAGGTGACAATGTACAGGGTCAATTGCTTAAAAGAAAAATGAATAAACAGCCTTATCCAAAAAGAATACACTCCAGCAACTAGACACATGTAAATACAAAAAAAACCAATATAAACCTATTGTCTTACTATCCTTGTACTTACAACTTGGAAACAGAAGATTAGAAAACCCGGAGGTAGAAAAATCACTCTCAGAGCCGAGAGGGTCAGACACAAGACAAAGAACAAAGAACTCACACCCAAAACTTCCCTCCACCCAGATTTGAAAAAGTCTTGTTTCCTGATTGGTCCTCTGGTCAGGTGTTTCAGTTAAAAGTACATTAACCCTTAGCTATCTGTTTATGACAGGGGAGTTAGGTTTGGTTTGGCTGGTTATCAGGGTGTTTTCTTCCCAAGGTGAGATCAGAGCTAGGCATTAGCCCTGGAGACCAGATTCAGCTATTTCACCCCATGGCAGGTACATCCTGGGAAGAGATCATATCTGAATCCCACACATCCCAGGATCAGCTCTAGAGTTGAGAGAGTCTTTCAATCGCCCATCCTATTTAGTCCTTTACCTCTCAACCAAGCCTGCCCCAGGAGGAGAGCAGAGAGTGGTCATCTGTGGAGTGGGTCCCTATCTGTCGGGAACCGCAGAGACCCAGCCTCTGAGGGAATATGGTGACGGGGCAGGGAAACAGCTACTGGATAACACAGTGGCAGAGGCATTATTGAGAGATATAGAGACAGACAATGACTGAGAATCCTGGCAGTGGACTGTCAAATGCTTATCAGGCTGGGAAACATTCCACAAAGACCAACACTGTAAGTTTTCTATTTCAGTCAATATATTTGATGTTTAATACACTGGAGGAAATGTAATAATAGAACTATGAATTACATTGAAACTCTAAGACTTTTACAGTCATTTAATAAAACATCTAGAGCTCATCTTTTCTTAGCATAAAAATCATTTTTATAGAATTTATGGAAACCAAAATATTTTTTGGTTTTGTGCATCAATAACCAAACAACTGCTGTTTAAAAGTGCTGAAATCTGGAAAAAAATCACAATTGTTTTTTAAAAGCTTTGATATTGCCAATACATATGTTGTTTTTATGGATAACAAAGACTTTGCAGGAAAATATTTTCATTTGAAAATTCAGTTTTCCTTTGGAATAATTTAAATGGATTGGAAACTTAGATTGAAAACAAACAGATTGGAAACAGATTGAAAATTTAGCCCAGATTGTAAATCTATAATTAAACCAGGATGCTAACATTAATATTTTCCAATAACACCAAAATTGCAAACCCATTCACTCTATTGCAATCGTAAAGTAAAGAGCAAAGCTGATACCCACAGAGTATGCGTTACACATGCAGACACTTTTAGACTTAGGCACAGACAGCTGGAGCCCCCAGCCAAAGCCTATCTCTACCCAAGGACATTGAGGAGGGCAGCAGGACTAGACCCCAGCTCTCCTGCTCTACCACCATATCCTCTGTCCCACACTGATGCCTGCTAAACAGACAGTACACCGACATAGTAAGTCACAGCCAATGCCCCAGAGATTTTAAACCCAAAGTAGACAGAGCAGAGAAAGGGATGGAGGGAAAACAGAGGCTTAGGCAGGAGAAGTGACCAACCCAATGTCACACAGCAGGTCAATGGCAGAACCAGGAATAGAAATCAATCTCCTGATGGCCACCCACATAGCACAGACAGAAGGTCACAGTGGCAAATGACACAAGAGAGAATTAGCTGAGTAATGCTGTTAGCCCCTCATCACAGAGAGATGGAAATGCAGCTGGGATCTGGTGCCACAAATCAGTTTTGGAAGCAGGCAGCAGGCTGTTTGTGTGGTGTTTCAGTTTAATCTTTACAACTGAGCTGTCATATGGGATGCTTTGTGAGTCCATATCATATTTCCTTGGAAAGTGGAAATCTTGCACCATTAGCAATTTAGTATCTTACTTCTACATTCAAGTTTGCAGCCTGCTGTCTGACTAAGAGGGGGATCATCTTGGCTAGAATTCGTGAGTTTGAGTATGCTTTGTCCATCCTTCATACTTTATTTTATCAGGCCACATCCTGAGCCAGATCTTCAGATAAGCTGAAAATCAGGTAGAGAAGATCTCTGCAACACTGAATTCCTCCCCAGTTCTGTCCCAGTAGGAATTAACCACTCTGTAACCATTAAAAGTTCCATCCTTGCAATTAATCCCCTGCATCAAAGACCAAGAAAGTGCAGACGGGTTTGGAACTTTGGTCTCCTCAGATCAGATTCGCAGGCAAAGAATATGGATTTGAAACTGTTTATGGGCCCGATCCCCAACTGGTGTAGATCTGCAGTAGCACCAGGAGAGTTAATGAAGCCAGATTCCCC
Source organism: Gopherus flavomarginatus (assembly GCF_025201925.1). Taxonomy (NCBI): domain Eukaryota; kingdom Metazoa; phylum Chordata; order Testudines; family Testudinidae; genus Gopherus; species Gopherus flavomarginatus. The sequence goes on from NW_026114602.1 coordinate 1,491,092, forward strand.
AGCTGCTGAAAACGGACATATTTCCATGGATGTCTTAGAGCCAGATCCCCAGCTAATGTAAATCTAAGAATCTCCACTGAAATCAAAAGGCCACCTCTCCACTTTGCTTAAAGAGCCCTAATTATTCAAAATTGTATCAGTTTACATGAGTTGAGGACGTTGCACTGAGCTTTTAGTGTTTGCCTCTGCCTGCATCTTTGTGACCAACATCAAACAGACCGAGCAGCCTGAGCTGTGGGTTCCATTGATGGCTGCATCCCAAGAGCTCGTGATACAACATAGGGGGGAAAATATTTCTGCTCTCTCAGAGCTAATTATATGGCATTAATGAAGGACCAGGCTATTCCAGGCTGGCTGGGGAGCTGAGGCCACTGGGCTCTGAGCTGTTGTGAGCATGTCTGAGTTACAAATATATATTCTATTCTTCAATCTCCTTCAGACTCATGTGGGGCATCAGTTCTGCCTTTTCTATAGCCAAGAGTCCTTCCAGGCATGCTGCAATCGTGTGAGATCCAGGACAGGTGCTGTGCCCCCTATGTGGAGTTAGGATCAACTAGGGCAGAATGTCTGGGTGGTTTGCTCCTGAAATTAGATCAGAGCTGGGCTCACAGCCCTGAATTCTGGGTTCAGTTATTTAGCCGCAGAACAAGCACATACTGAGCTGTGATCATGTTTGACATGAAACTCCGACAGACATTCAGTGGGAGTTCAGCATCCAACAACCACATACTGAGTTGTTTCCATGTTTGAAGAGTGCAGAAGCTGTGATTTGTTGTACAGCTTGGAGAGGCTTCACCCCACAACCAAGTCTGTCTGAGGAGGAGAGGAGGGAGCTCCCATCTGTGGAGTGGGTCCCTGTCTTCTGGGAACTGCAGAAAGACCCAGCATCACAGGAAATATGGTGAAGAGGCAGAGAAACAGCAGCTGGATAAATCAGTAATGGGGCATTATTGACAGGTACACAAACAGGGAATGATTGAAGAATCCTCATGGTGGAGCCTCAAATGCATCACAAATTAAAGTATATTCCACAGAGACAACACAGTTAGTTTGCTATGTGCAATTAAATATCATTATATTTATGTAAGCAGAGTCAGGATGAGCTCTACCCTGACATCTGGTGGTGAATTATGGGGAGTGTGGAAATAATTTCAGGGAGTGTGGAAAGGAATTTCAGGTATTTGCATTGACACACTCACCCCACTTAGCATAGTCCACGGCAGCCTGGGATGGTTATTTTGACAGCTCTGGGATCCCCAATTTCTTTGTTATTGGGGCAAGAGGAATAAAGTGTTGTCACCCTGATTATGTGAATGAGGAACTCTGAGACTACTTTATGACAGAGATGACTCAACTTCAATTAAGTAGGTCTTGCTAGACAAGGGACATGGGTTCTAAAACCCAGTGAGTTGAGAGAAGTTGGTGACTGGTGTCTGTACCTGATGGTGTGGGCCCCTTTTGAGGGCCTGGAACACCAATTGCACGTCTTCCTCTCTCCACTCTTAAAGAATAGAGCTAATTTTAATTCCATTAGGAGTCCATCTAGAGGCGGCTGAGCTGAATTCATGTTGGGCCAATGATGCACCAGCACTGGGGCTCCCCTACTGCAAGCTGAAATCACTAAAAGAGCTGAGCTGAGATCACTGAGTACTGTGTTAACTAGTGGAGGAGCCTGAAGACCTATCGCTAAGAGGCTGGCAGAGTGGAGCAGTTTGCAGCATGTTGGAGCAACCCATGGAACAGTGAGCGAAGTGGAGTGGTTTGTGGGGATGGCTGGTGTGGCTCACGGGTTGGCTGGAGGAGTGGCACAGCTGGTGTAGTGGAGCTGGTCATGGAGAAAGGCTGCAGCAGAACTCCACAGAGAAGTGGAGCAGTTGGCCCTGGCCCACGTAAGGTGCCCCTTAACACCCTGTGTGCCCTAAGCCCCATTTCCACGCAGGCCTGGTGGGTAAAACTCTGCAGATAAACTTTTGAACTCTGGAGTGGTACTGACCAGAGACTTTCAGGTTGTTGGACTTTGGGGTGATTGGACTTAAGATCCTAAGGGGGAAAGGGCATTGCCAAACGTACTTGGAGGTGGTTTTTTGCTTATGGTTTGTGTTATAATCCTGTTTGTGATGATTCTCCAATGTGATGCCGCATTGTTTCCCGCCTTTATTAAAAGGAATTTGCTACACTCAGACTCCGTGTTTGCGAGAGAGGAATTATTGCCTCCTAGAGGCGCCCAGGGGGGTGGTATGTAAGTGTCCCAGGTCACTGGGTGGGGGGTCGAGCAAGTTATGCATTGTGTTATTGAAACGGAACCCCTGGGTACTGAACCCAGCCGCTGTTGCTGCTAACTCAGAGAGGCAGAAGGGTTACATTTAAATATTTTTAGAGCTCTTCAGAGTCTTTTCTTTTTTCCCCTAGGAGACAACAGTTGACTTTTCATAGAAATTGTAAAAACTAAAGCTTTTTTTTCTTTTTGTTCATTGAGAACCGGACAATTTCAGGTAAACTGCTTAAAACTGAAACATTGTCACAGAATTAAAAAAAAAAAGAAATGTTTTGACTTTTCCAGTACATAAGTTGTTTTTCAAGAATAGCAGAGACTTCCTTGGAACATGTCTCAGTTTAAAATCCAGTTTTCCTTTGAAATAATTTAAACTGAAAGTGTCTGCATACCCCAGATTGGACTTGTAGATTTCAACAGGGGTAGGAACACTGATATAGTCCAATAATTGTACAGTTTTAACCCAGTCACTCTATTGTAACTGGGTTTATTTCTGTTTCAAAGGGACACTTGTAGAATGGCAAAACTGAGTAAGCAGCAAAGTTGGCAGCCAAGAGCATGGGTATTAAACATACTAGTGCCTCAGATAGAGAACAGTGAATTGAAGTCCCCAGCCAAAGCCTGTCTCTCTTATCCCTGCCCAAGGACATAGAAGATGTCAATGGGATTAGAACTGAGATATTCTGCTCTAGCGCTGTATGCGCTGTCCCACAGTGCTGCCTGCTAAACAGAAATGTTGTAAATGGGGGCAGTGAACATACATTTAATAAGACACAGCTCATCCGCCAAAGAATTCACAGTCCAAGAAGACAAGGCAGAGAAGTGGAAGGAGGGGAAACGGAGGCACAGGGAGGGGAAGATACTGGCCCAAAGTTACAGAGCAGGTCAGTGGCAGAGCAAGAATAAAGCCCAAGTCTCCTTATGGCCACTGACCCTCACACCCTTAAAGTAACAGAGGAAAATGACACAGCAGAGAAGTAGCAGAGCGTTGCTGCTAGCCCATCGGTACACAGAGATGGAAATGCAGTCAGTATTCGGAGACATAAATCAATACGTTTGCATGCACCTGGCTATCTACGTGGTGTTGCAGTAAAATTTTTACAGGCAGGGCCGGTGCAACCATTTAGGCAACCTAGGTGAATTTGGGGGGCAGCATTTTCTTTGGCAGCGACCGCGGCAGCCGGAGGGAGCTGGGGCTGGGAAGCGCGAAGAGGGCCGCCTGCAGCAAGTAAGGGGTGGGGGGTGGCACACAGGGGAACTCCTCATCCCAGCTCACCCCTGACTTGCTTCCTCCTCAACCATGCTGTGGCTGGTTCACTCCTCCCACCTCCCAGCTTAGGCGCCCCAAGCCTGGGAGGCGGGAAAAGTGAAGCAGCGACTGTGTGCCCGGGGTGGAGGTGGAACAGGAGTGAGTTAGAGTGGGGAGGGAATCTCAGGGCAGAGGGTGGGGATCTGCCACAGGGAGGGAGCCTCAGGGAGGAGAGGTGGAGATGCCCCTGGGGGGGGTGCCTCATGGCCGGGGTTCGGGGATGGGGGATGGCGCAAGGTAGAAGTTTTGCCTTGGGCGTGAAACATCCTTGCACCAGCCCTGGTTACAGGCGAACTGTCATACACAATGCCAAGTCCATCTCCTATTTCCACGAAAAGAGGATATCAGGCAGTGTTGCCCAAGTCCAGGGGCTGCTGTTTGTAGCAATAGGGGATCCATCTTGGTTAGAAATGTTCAACTGAGATTGTACTTTGCTCCATCCTTCACACAGCATTTTGTTAAGCAATTTCATAGGGCCAGGTCTTCAGATGATGCAAACTGATAAAGCTCCATTGACTTTAAGGGAGCTGCACCTATTTACATTCATATGATAACTCACCAATCTTAGTTAATTGCAGTAACGAGTGCTGTGCATTGTTGACACTCACATTATATTGTTGCAGGAAATCAGGGCCACTCCCTCTGTCACTGTAATTCCCCCACTGTCTTTATTCTTCCCTCTACAGCCATCACACAATGAACTGAGAAAGAAAATGTCCAACGAAACCACCCTGACCGAGTTCCTTCTTCTGGGATTCTCTGACTTTCGGGAGCTGCAGATTTTGCACTTCGTGGTGTTCCTGGTGATTTACCTGGCAGCCCTGATGGGGAATCTTCTCATCATCACAGCAATAGCCTTCAACTCCCATCTTCAAACCCCCATGTATTTCTTCCTGGTGAATCTGTCCATCTCATACCTCAGCTCCATCTCCGTCACCATCCCCAAATCCATGGCCAATTCCCTCGTGAACACCAGGGTAATTTCTTATCCTGGATGTGTCACTCAAGTCTTTCTCTTTTTCCTCTTCACTGCAACTGATCTTGCCTTACTCACCATCATGACATATGACCGATATGTCGCCATCTGCCAACCACTGCACTATGAGAGAGTGATGAACAGGAGAGCTTGCAGCCAAATGGCAGCCAGTGCCTGGATTACTGGTATTGTCTACTCTGCCCTTCACACTGGGAACACCTTCAGATTACCCTTCTGCCAGTCCAATGTCATCAACCAGTTCTTCTGTGAAATCCCCCAACTACTCAAGCTCACCTGCTCTGACTCGTACCTCAGTGAAGTTGGGGGTATTGCCTTAGGTGTGTTTATAGGTTTAAACTTCTTTGTTTTTATAATTGTGTCTTATGTTCAGATCTTCAGAACTGTGCTGAGAATCCTGTCTGAGCAGGGCCGGCATAAAGCCTTCTCCACCTGCCAGCCTCACCTCACTGTGGTCTCCTTGATGGTTTTCACTGGCATCTTTGCCTACCTGAAACCCACCTCCAGCTCAGCATCAGGTCTGGAAGTTGTGGTGGGTGTTCTCTATTCCCTGGTGCCTCCAGTGATGTATCCGATCATTTACAGCATGAGGAACAAGGAGATCAAAGCTGCATTGAAGAAACTGATTGTGTGGAAGTTATTCACCAAGACTTAAAATGTCCATCCCTGTAACTTGACTGTGATTTTGTTGTGAATTTCTTTGTAGATATAATGAACTGATGACAAATTTGTCTCTTTGAGAGCATAAGGTGCAATCTGTTGATGAAATCATGAAATCTGGACTAGTTTCAATGAAGTCATATGAGTTAGAATAAGATTACACCAGTATACATAAGATCAGAATCTACTTACGTATGCACCTATCTATCTGTCATAGGGATTTATCGGTCTACTGTCACCGCACAGAATATCAACAGCTATATCTAAGTCACTAAGGGACTTCATGAAGTCTGTGGCTCTTCTTCTTTTTTGGGATTAAAATTGTGCCTGAGGTATGAGAGCTTTAGCTTGTGTGTTTGCTAGTTTCTTTGTCATTTTGTTTGATTTTGTTGATTAATGTGTTGACTTGTTTCTTTGTTCCAGATGGCTTTTTTTGGAGAGGAAGGAGCTTGGGAGGGTGGAGTATGTATGACTAAATGGTGGTATCCATTTATTATCTCATCTATTCAAGATGTCAATGTCATCATCATGTTGATGAGGTTTTCTGAGAGATTTGATGTTTGCTTCCCCCATTGATGAAGAATTGAAAAAAAGTTTCTGCAGGTGTTTGTTCAAGTGATGATTTTAATGCTGATGGGATTTTACTGTGTCATGTATGATGTGTTAGGGCACCTATAGCCTTATATAACTCCATGCATTGCTTCTATTTATTTAAATTTATTAAAATAAATAAATACTGTATTGTTCTTCCTATGATACAAAGGTATTTGGAAGAGAAAGATATTAAAATGGTTCCGAAACTAAGTCTGAATAATAAGGCCAAATTTTGATTCCATCGAACTACTGCAGTGATCCATCTGGAAGTGCTCATATTTTCTCTTATGCTATGCTTTCTTCCTCTTGTGGTAAATAAATCACACTTTGCATGGTGAAGATGTCTAGTCACTCAACATACTACTGGTCACAACTCCTGTGGGAAGAACTGCAGGTACCAAACACAGTTGGAGAAATCATGGTTGGGACCCAGTTTAAGAGATGGAGAATGACATGATTCCACCCTAAGACAGGGATAAGCACAAAGCTTAGACCAAAGGGTTTGAAGTAAGAGACCAAAGTGGGGAGAAGAGGTTGAGCTAAACTTTTAATCATAACAATTGGGATATAACCATTCACTTCAACATGTAGCTTTGTATGGAGCCATTCGTCTCTCATCCACACAAGTATCCAAATGTGTCTAGCTCTCCAAAGCTAGTTACTTATATTTATTAAACCATGTTTGTGCATCGTTGTGTGTACTACATATACAATAGATAAAATAAGATCCTTTAGATAGATAGATAGATAGATAGATAGATAGATAGATAGATAGATAGATAGATAGATAGATAGTGAAAAATCAATGCCAGTTTTTCATGCCTCTTTTTATGTCTATGACTGTTGATGTCCAACTCATGATTTTCCTGTGATTATTTATCATTTGTTGTTATTGCTCTTAATGTTTCTTACTCCATTACTCTTTTACAAGAACTTCATTACATTCAGTACCTGTCAGCTTTGAGTCTTTTAAATTCATACATTATAACATGCTCTCTGTCTTATTGGATAAAATGAGTTTTCTTAAAAACAAAGCTACTCAGTTGGTCTAAATCATAGTTGTGATGGGATGGATCACAGAAACCCCCTTGGGAGCTGTCACCTGATGTGCCAAGACTACTTCTACCCCTGCCTTCCTTTCCAGCTCGGGGCCCCAGACACTCCCATCTGCTACAACAAAGACCCAGGGTCTGAATTACTTGCCCTAAAGCTGCAGGATTACCTGAAAGCAGCTAACAGAAGTGTTCCTGTCTTTAGCACTCAGACTCCCATCTCCCAAATGGGTCTAAAACCACATAAATCCATTATACTCTGTATAAAGCTTATACGGGGTAAACTTCTAAATTGTTCTCCCTCTATAACCATGATGGAGAGATATGCACAGTTGTTTGCTCCCCCAGATATTAATACATATTCTGAATTTATTAAATAAGGAAAGTAGGATTGAAGTGGTTCCAAGTAGTAACAGACAGAACAAAGTAAGTTACCAAGCAAAATAAAATAAAATGCTCAAATCTATGTCTAATCAAACTGAATACAGATAAGATCCTCACCAGTTCCAGAATGCTCCCTTTTACAGACTACTCTTTTAGGCTGGTTCCAGCAATCAGTTACACCTCTTGCAGTCACTGCCCTTTGTTCCAGTTTCTTCCAAGTATCCTTGGTGGGGGGAGTGTATGAGGGAGGCTCTGTCTTAAGCCAACTGAAGACAATATAGAGAGGGGTCTCCCAGGGGTTGAAATAGACTTTATCTTGTAGGTGGAGACCCCCTCCTCACCCCTGTGCAAAGTCCAGCTGCAAGATGGAGTTTAGGAGTCACCCGGGCAAGTCACATGTCCATGCATGACTCACATTTTTTACAGGTAGCATCCATTGTTTACATGCTACCTTGAAGGTCCTCAAGTAGACTTCTTAAGTGGATTGGATCATTCCAAGATCCATTGTCCTTTAAGTGAGTCTTGATTAGGTACTTAATTTCAACATTCCTTTCTCCAGGAACTGACCAAATGCTCTACTAAGGTTATTTAGAAATCAAGCCAGTACATAGCCAATATTCATAACATTCATAACTTGAAAACATAAATGATACATGCATAAAAATAGGATTAATACGGTCAGTAGATGATAACCTTTCAGATATGTTACATGGCATATGTAGCATAAAACACATTCTAAGCATATTTCCATAAAGCTTTATGGGAGGTACCATCACAATAGTAACTTCTTGTGGAAACACTCAATGATTATGAATTTCAAACTCATACTCCTTTGAAGTTTCCTTTGGTGAAATGCTGTGCTATATATTTCAATAGTGATGCTCATTGAACACCAGGTCATTATTATTTGCTGAGACACTTGTGAAAATAGGTGGTGGTTCATTGACACTGGAGTTGCCTTCTCATGCTACAGCCCAAATCTCTTGACCTTCAGGATGTGCCCTGAGGCATACTCATTCTTGCAAATTTTCCTTGAAGTGGTGGATTGAAGAGGTAGCATGACTGGATTGATTAGTTGAGGTGCAAGAGTGTTATGGTGAATAGATGAGGAATAACCTTATTGGGGTGAGTGAAAAGTGTAGAAGTTGATTGCTGGATTACGGACACAAATTGTATAGATTGTGAATGGATCAGGTGACTTCTAGTCTTCCCATGATCCATTAATTATTGGCTATTGCCCAAAATCACTACATATGCCAGTGGCAAATCAATAAGCCAAGGCCCATGGGAGATAAATGCTAAAAACTTTTGAGGACCTGGACTGAATCGAGTTCTTCTAAATTTCTTTCTAGTGCACTACCTTAGACTCCTTAGAAATTCCAGCCTAAATATGTCATTTTCATGTGCCAATATGGTGTAATTTGGGGGTGAAGAATAAAAGTAACATTTGCAAATGTGACTCCAAATAATTATTTCAAATATTGTCTTAATAATAACAAAGACGTCACATACAAACATTGATGGAGACCTAAAATGACTTGAAGTTATCACACAACTCACTCTTTTATTGTATGCGCCAGCAATGTTTGGTTGGCAACAATTGTCCATTTTGATGGCTATCACAGTCTCCATGGAGAGAACATGAAGTTACTGGGATTGAGAGATTGAACTACCCCATCCCACTTCTGAGATGGTCTCTTTGTCTCTGCTGAGGTTGCTCACAGAGGGTCAACTGGACCCATTTTGGATGGATGGGCTGTTGGTGGGTTCTATCATGATATGTCCAAGGAGTTGAGACACAAATCTTCCCTTTTCACAGATATCAGAAGAGGGAAGGACACAGAGCCACTGCCTCTGGATTTGAACAGATGACTTGGAGATGAAAGTATGGCTTTCATCTCTTATCTTCTGAACTATCCCATGCCATAGTACTCTGCACAGTCTGTATCATTCACATGAAAAGATTCTTTTTTTGTGTTTAAGATCAGCAAGGATTTTACTGTTAAGCCAAGCTGGTTGCCTGCCATATTTATTATTCTTCCGACACATCTGGATGGTTTGTTCCTGCAACCTCAATAAGAAATCTTTAGAATACAGCCGCCTCTCCTTGACTCCATTCCCCCTCATGTTATTCTCCCAGGGCATCCTGCCCATCAGTTCCCTGCCGGAGTCAAAGTCTGTTCTTCTGAAGTTCAGGGTCCATGCCCTGCTGCTCTCCTTTCTTCCTTGTGTCAAGATCCTGCACTTGACCATCTCATGGTAACTTCCTTCCAGGGTCCTATGCACTCTTGCTTTCCCTACCAATTCTTCCCTGTTTGTGAGTAGCAGGTCAAGAACGGAAGGAGCCATTGGTAACCAGATGAAGTTTCCAAAGCCCTCAAAGTTGGAAACATTTTGGATCTCTCTCTAATTGTCCAAGCTTATATGTGCAAAGCTTCTTTAGGGATTTCAGACACTCGGGGATAGATTCAAAAAAGGACTTGGGTGCCACGTTTACAGAAGTTTTTAGATGACAAAAAGGATTTTCAAAAGCACTGAGGTACCTAAAACTCATGGTTTTCATAGGTCTTGTGCATCTAGCAGCTTTTGAAAATCCCACAAGGCACCCAAATACATTTAGAAAGTTGGCCATTTTGTGTTGCAACCCTGAACATCTCAGCACTTAACCTTTGGGCACTTAGAAAATCACTGGGATTTGCAAACCCTGAGTTAGGTGCCCAAGCTCCCTGTACAACGAACAGGGAGAGACAGACACTGAAGAATACAATCCAGCAAAGTCAGTATGCATTGTAGGGAGGCATCTAACTTAACTATGGGAGATGCTGACCAGAAAAGTGTGTGCTAAGCCACACCCTCTAACAGGTACCTAAGTGCAAGTCTACACTTAAAACTCTGCATCAGCATAGCTGCCCAGATGCAGCTGCACCCCTGTAGTGTTTAAGTGAAGACGCTTCTACACCGACAGGAGAGCTTCTTCCATTGGCATAGTTAATCCACTTTCCCAAGCGGCAGCAGCTATGTTGACAGAAAAAGCAGTTCCCATCAACATAGCACTGTCCACAAGTGGGGTTAGGTGGGTATAGCTGTATCGTTCAGGGGTGTGGATTTTTCACCATCCATCTGCCCTGGACCTCAAAAAAGTTTCTGAGTTCTTCCAACTCCCCGCAGCAGCTTACACACACATCCTTCCCCAACCCAAGCTCCACCTAGATTGTGGTGACTTTGAGCATCTAGTTTAACCCTTTCAGGGACAATGTAGTAGCAAAACAGAGAATGTAGGATGACCTAAAGGATTTCTTAAATACAGTAACTTTACTTTTAAAACTCTTGTGTTTTAGACATTATTTGAAAACAACAGTGTCCTGAGATGTCCCCTCCCTTGTTCTGGTCTCACCTCTTCTGGAAGTCTGAGATCCATCAGTGTTTCTGTCTGGGCAGAGTCCTGCTTACTCTGAACATGTACTTCTTACTTCTGGCCTTGGTCAGCCTCTCCTTGCACAGAATAGAATCCCGCTGTTCAATAGGACCCCGTCTCTGTGCCATGGGTTCAAATTGTGAAGTTCTCTTGTTCTATGGCTTGGCCTACCTAATTATACTTTTATACATGACTTGCAGAGCTTTATTCTCCTTATGATTTTCCACAGTAGGATTTAACTTCCAGTGTTTAAAGGGTGACTTTTTGCCTCTATCTACTGTACTTAAATTACTTTACTCTTTAGCCATGGTGTATTTTTTTTGGTCCTCTTACTAACTTATCAACATTTATCAATAAAAATCTGATCCTTCTAAGCCTAGCTATCACAAATCACATACATCAATGTTTATAGCAATATTGAGTTTAGCCCAGAATCTTTGGCCACAGCTTCTTTGTCATTGAGTTGGTGATGTCAATGAAACTTCTCTGCTTTGGAGCTAGTATAGCTAATACTGGAAATTTTACCCTTACATCTCTGTCACACTGACTTTCTCTTGGGTGACATTAGAAAAAATGGGTCTGTTTGTTTCTGAGCCATTGGCCAAATCCTGATCTCTTTGACGTGAAAGGCTAAACCCCAGCGACTTCACTTGGATCCAGAAATGTCTTCATTATTGCAAGACAGATATTCTTTAGGAAACAACAGGAAACGTTCCTCATCACAATAACCTCTTCCAACCTAGCAAGAATGAACAACTTATAGGTATTTTAAAAACTTTTAATAATAATAATAATAATAATAATAATAATAATAATAATAAAAGACTCTAGGTCGTTAAGCATACAATCAATATTATAGTAATATCCCAGCAGTCCGAAATAAATTCAGAGAGAACTCAGTGTGACAGATCCAGACCAGTGGGGTACAGGAGTCTGGTAGAAGGCAAATATCCTCGTCACTGGATGAGTAGTTTTCTGTTACCTGAGTGACAAGAGCAGGGGCTGCACTAGAGTAATCAGAAACTTGCTAAAACCAATTAAGGCAGACAGGCTGATTAGAATACTTGCAGCGAATCAAGGCAGGCAAATCAGGGCACCTGGGTTAAAAAAGGAGGTCACCCCAGTCAGGGAGGGGGGAGCCAGAGGAGAGGAAGTGTGTGTGAGGAGCTGGGAGCAAGAGGGGCAAGGAGCTGAGAGTGAGAGGGTATGCTGCTGGAGGAATAAGGAGTACAAGCATACAAGCAGACACCAAGGAAGATGGTCCTGTGGTGAGGACAAAAAAGGGGTTTGGAGGAGGCCATGGGGAAGTAGCTCAGGAAGTTGTAGCTGTCATGCAGCGTTACAGGAGGCACTAAAGACAGCTGCAATCCACTGGGCCCTAGGCTGGAACCTGGAGTAGAGGGCGGGTCTGGGTTCCCCCCAAACCTCCCAACTCCTGATCAGACACAGAAGGAGTTGACCCAGACTGTGGGGAAGATCACTGAGGTGAGCAAATCTGCCAATAAGCGCAGGATCCACCAAGGTACAGGAGGAACTTTGTTACATCAGCTACTCAGAAAACTCTTTTCCACCCCTTGGCCATGGTGGAAAGCAAATGTATGGCTCACTTGTAGAACTCTGTCAAAGTGATCATGGAATATCAGGGGTGGAAGGGACCACAGGAGGTCAGCTACTCCAACCCCCTGCTCAAAGCAGGCCCAATCCCCAACTAAATCATCCCAGCCAGGGCTTTGTCAAGCCTGACCATACAAACTTCTAAGGAAGGAGATTCCACCACCTCCCTAGGTAACCCATTCCAGTGCTTCACCACCCTCCTAGGGAAAAAGTTTTTCCTAATATCCAACCTAAACTTCTCCCATTGCAACTTGAGACCATTACTCCTTGTGCTGTCATCTGCTACCACTGAGAACAGTCTAGATCCAGCCTTGGAACACCCTTTAAGGAATTTGAAAGCAGCTATCAAATCCCTCCTCATTCTTCTCTTCTGCAGGCTAAACAATCCCAGTTCCTTCAGCCTCTCCTCATAAGTCATGTTCCCCAGCCCTCTAATCATGTCTGTTACCCTCTGCTGGACTCTTTCCAATTTTTCCACATCCTTCATGTAGTTTGTTCCCAGATGAGGCCTCACCAATGTTCAAGAGAGAGGACTGATATACCGTTAGCTTTTAGACTGAAGAGTTCAGAAAAAAAAATCTGGCCATTCAGATCTGGCATTAGCAGATGATATGTTAGCTAGAAAGCTGGCAGAGGAACCTAACAGCAGTTTCATTAAAACTCTTGAAATTTCAAACTTTATGTTTTGCAATTTTTAATCATACATTTTAAAATATTGAAGAAAACATTCTCAGACACTGGGATCCAGGCTGAGAATATAACAATTTGCTTTGCATAGCCACAGGAATGGCTTTAAATGGACAGAAAAGAGTGATTCCCAGTCACTTTAGTTGAGATTTTCAAAGGCAGCTCTAGGAAGTGAATCCCCCACCCACATTCATTTTACTGGGAATTTGGCATCCCCGTCCCCTAGAGACCCAGGAAAACTTCAGCCTTTGTATTTGTAATGATGTATTTAAAGTATTTCTAGCAGTTCCATAGCTGCAATACATGAGTATCTCAAGATATTTCAAGTAGTTATCTTAATACAGTCCAGGGACGTGAGGAAGTAGCATTATCCCCATTGGGATGGGAAACTGAGGCACAGAGAGCCTAAGGGCTAGGCATCTAATGGTGGTCAGAACCCTAAAATGTAGAGAGGTGCCCAGTGAGACTTTCAGAAGTGCTCAGCTGCCTTAAGAAGCCCAAACACCTTTAAATATGTGCTGTAAGTGACTCGTGTAAAGTCGGACAGGGCATGTGTGACAGAACAGGGAATGAAACCTGCATCTCTGCAATGGCAGGCTGCTATCCTAAGGACTCAATCATCCTTCCTCATCTGCTGAGAGGATAGGACTGATGCTGATTGATCCACTACATGCTGGGCCCTTAGCAACATTCCTGATGTCTCAGCCAGTGCTCTGGGTCAAGCTAATTTCCATGCAGTGGCGTGGAGTGTCTAATGGAAATGTCCCTTCTTGCAGTAGCCAGTGGGTCAGGCACAACTTCCACCGGCTAGTGGCAGGTGCAGTTTGGAGAGACAGTGTCCAACAGGGAAGTGGGGCATAGTGACTCAGTACCAGAGCAGTCAAACACAGGATGTAAATGGAGAAGCAAGGAACTGAATGCTGGTTTGCCAAGTCCCAGCCTAGTGCTCTAACCATTGGGAAAACCTTCTCCACTAAGTAGAAGACTTTAACTGAAGCAATGAAATATCTGCTGCTTTGGGGCAGGGATGGTTCCCACAGGGGGATGGGAATGGGAGTTTGCTTCCCAGGTCTGTGCAATGGCTGCAGACCATAAACTCACCAAGACCAGTGAAGTCAGGGGACAGAAGCTGATAATAAGAATCGTCCATGTAAAGTCGGCCTGCATAGAGAGTCACATCCTTTCCCTCTTTATATTCTGCAGCAGGAGAAGTGGAGCCCAGTTGCCTCTACCTGGCTGTGTTTGTTTGCCAGCATTTGTTTGACATGGGACAATTGTGCAAATACAGCAAGACTTTAATTGGCAACTGGATCCTCAGTTACTGAGATGTTCTGTGCATTTTTTGAATTAGAGCCAGGTTTTTAAAAATATTTAGACACCCAAAGATGCACGAAGGAACCTAGTGGAAATTTCATAAGTGCCTAACTCCCATAGGTTTCAGTGTTTGGGTGCAGAGGTGCTTTTGAAACCCCTCTAAGTGCAGGTCTTTATCATTTGGAACCCAAATACCTTTACAAATCTGGCTCCTATTGACTAAGATTTATGCTCCCTGGTAGAGTTCAATGTTCAGCTGCTTGTACTGGGAATTGGGTGCCTGACTCCTCTAAACTGCTTTGGAAATCTTAGCCTGGAAGCCCAAAATACCTCAGCCTAAGGGTACATTGTTCCAAGGTATCTTCATGATTTAAGAGCCCAGGTCCCACCTTCTAACATTATCCACCCGAGCTCAGGCCCAGGAGAATCAGGTGGGCTTGAGACCCCGCATTGCAATATCCACACTGATAATGTCAATGTGCTAGCCTGCTCCAAGCTGCAGTGTAGATATACCCTTAGGAGCCTAATTCTCATTGAAAATTCATGGTCTACATGGCTTTTTCTCAGCACTGCTGGGTTTAGTCCTGGATCTTTAAAGGAATGGATGTCTGACACCTTTAGGCTGCTTTGAAAAACTGGACATTCGATGCCAAACCTTAGCCTGATTTCACAGAGTCGGGTCTGGGATAAGTCCCTGGCTCTCAAACTCTTCCATCAGACCCAAAGTGGGATTTTCAAAAATTTAAAAGGGCCAGATTTTCAAAAGAATTTATGCACCTAAAGATGCAGATAGGGTCTTAGTGGGATTTTCAAAAGTGCCTAAACTTCATATATGCCTAACTTCCATTGCTTTCAACAAGAATTAAGTTCCTAACCTGCTCAAGTTTTTCTTAAAATTCCACTAGACACCTATCTGCCTTTTTCGATACCTAAGTATTTTTAAAACTTGGCCATTAGGCACTTTTGAAAATGCAAATAAATACCTTTGTGAATTCCACTCTAGGTCCGTACAACGGAATGATTTCATTGTATATTAGACACCTAGGCTCTTTTGAAAATCCTTCTAGGCACCTAAAGACCTTTAGCATTCTGGCTCTTCTGTAAGTCCCAGCATTAACTACTCAGGAAAGGGAGAAGAAAATTATTGACAGATGAAAGTTGTGGTTATCTTAAGTTCCTATACACAAATGCAAGAAGCATGGGTAACAAGCAGTGAGAACTGGAAGTCCTGGCACAGTCAAGGAATTATGGTATGATTGGAATAAATGAGACTTGGTGGGATAACCGACATGACCGGAGCACTTTAATAGATGGATATAAACTGTTCAGGAAGGACAGGCAGGGCACAAAAGATGGGCTAGTTGCATTGTTTGTAAAAGATAAGTATGACTGCTCAGAGCTCTGGTATGAAACTGTAGAAAAATTTAAGAGTCTCTGGATTAAGTTTAGAAGTGTGAGCAACAAGGATGATGTCATGGTGGGAGTCTGCTATAAGCCACTAGAACAGGGGGATGAGGTGGACGAGGCTTTTTTCAGACAACTTGCAGAAGTTACTAGATTGCAGGCCCTCGTCCTCATGGGAGACTTTAATCACCCTGATATCTGTGGGGAGAGCAATACAGCAGTGTACAGAAAATCCAGGAAGTTTTTGGAAAATGTTGAGGGCAATTTCCTTGTGCAAGTTGTGGAGGAACCAACTAGGGGCAGAGTTCTTCTTGACCTGCTGCTTACAAACAGAGAAGCGTTAGTAGGGGAAGCAATAGTAGATGGGAACCCGGGAGGAAGTGACATTGAGATGGTCGACTTCAGGATACTGACACAAGAAAGAAAGGAGGTAGGGGTGGCTCCAAGCCCCAGCACGCCAAGAGCGTGCTTCGTGCTTCATGCCTCTGGAGGCACACTGTCCATCGCCAGGAGGGCAGCAGACGGCTCCAGTGGACCTCTCTCAGGCATCCCTGCGGAGGGTCTGCTGGTCCTGAGGCTCTGGTGGACCTCCCTCAGGCGTGCCTGCAGAAGGACCGCTGGTCCCGTGGCTCCGATGGACCTCCCACAGGTGCCCCTGCTGAGGGTCTGCTAGTCCCAAAGCTGAGGTGGAACATCCGCAGGCATGCCTGTGGGAGTTCCACCGGAGCCGCAGGACCAGCAGACCTTCTGCAGGGACATCTGTGGGAGGTCCACTGCTGCCGTGGGACCGGCAACTGGCAGAGCACCACCTGTGGCGTGCCGCAGTGCTTGGGGCAGCGAAATGGCTAGAGCCGTCCCTGAAGGGAGAGCAGCAGAATACAGACCATGGAATTCAGAAAAGCAGACTTTGACTCCTTCAGGGAGCTGATGGGCAGGATCCCCTGGGAAAATAACATGAGTGAAAAAGGAGTCCAGGAGAGCTGGCTGTATTTTAAAGAATCCTTACTGAGGTTGCCGGAAAAAAACATCCCCATGTGTCGGAAGAATAGTAAATATGGCAGGCAATCAACTTGGCTTAACAATGAAATCCTTGCTGATCTTAAACGCAAAAAAGAAGCTTACAAGAAGTGGAAGATTGGACAAATGACCAGGAAGGAATATCAAACTATTGCTCAGGCATGCAGGAGTGAAATCAGGAAGGCCAAATCACACTTGGAGTTGCAGCTAGCAAGAGATATTAAGAGTAACAACAAGGGTTTTTTCAGGTATGTTAGCAACAAGAAGAAAGTCAAGGAAAGTGTGGGCCCCTTACTGAATGAGGGAGGCAACCTAGTGAGAGAGGATGTGGAAAAAGCTAATGTACTCAATGATTTTTTTTGCTTTTGTCTTCACGAACAAGGTCAGCTCCCAGACTGCTGCACTGGGCAGCACAGTATAGGGAGAAAATGACCAGCCCACTGTGGAGAAAGAAAAGGTTCGAGGCTATTTAGAAAAACTGTACGAACACAAGTCCATGTGGCTGGATGCGCTACATCTGAGTGTGCTAAAGGAGTTGGTGGATCTGATTGCAGAGCCATTGGCCTTTATCTTTAAAAACTCATGGCGAACGGGGGAGGTCCTGGATTACTGGAAAAAGGCTAATGTACTGCCCATCTTTAAAAAAGGGAAGAAGGAGAATCCGGAGAACTACAGTCCAGCCAGCCTCACATCAGTCCTTGGAAAAATCATGGAGCAGGTCCTGAAGGAAACAATTCTGAAGCACTTAAAGGAGAAGAAAGTGATCAGGAACAGTCAGCATGGATTCACCAAGGGCAAGTCATGCCTGACTAACCTAATTGACTTCTATGAAGAGATAACTGGGTCTCTGGATGAGGTGAAAACAGTAGATGTGTTATTCCTTGACTTTAGCAGAGCTTTTGATACTGTCTTCCACAGTATTCTTGCCAGCAAGTTAAAGAAGTATGGGCTGGATGATTGGACTATAAGGTGGATAGAAAGCTGGCTAGATCATCGGTCTCAATGGGTTGTGATCAACGGTTCCATGTCTTGTTGGCAGCCGGTTTCAAGTGGAGTGCCCCAAGGGTTGGTCCTGGGGCCGGTTTTGCTCAATATCTTCATTAATAATCTAGAGGATGGCATGGACTGCACCCTCAGCAAGTTTGCAGATGACACTAACCTTGGTGGAGAGGTAGATACCCTGGAGGGTAGGGGTAGTATACAGAGGGACTTAGACAAATTAGAGGGCTGGGACAAAAGAAAACTGATGAGGTTCAAAAGGACAAGTGCAGAGTTCTGCACTTACGACGGAAGAATCCTCTTCACTGTTACAGATTAGGGACCGAATGGCTAGGAAGCAGTTCTGCAGAAAAGGACCTAGGGGTTACAGTAGACGAGAAGCTGGATATGAGTCAACAGTGTACCCTTGTTGCCAAGAAGGCTAACAGCATTTTGGGTTGTATAAGTAGTGGCTTTGGCAGCAGATCGAGGGATGTGATCATTCCCCTCTGTTCAACATTGGTGAGGCCTCATCTGGAGTACTGTGTCCAGTTTCGGGCCCCACACTACAAGAAGGATGCGGAACAATTGAAAGAGTCCAGCGGAGAGTAACAAAAATGATTTGAGGGCTGGGACACATGACTTATGAGGAGAGGCTGAGGGAACTGGGATTGTTTAGTCTGTAGAAGAGAAGAATGAGGGGGGATTTGATGGCTGCTTTTCAGCTGCCTAAAGGGGGTTCCAAAGAGGATGGATCTACACTGTTCTCAGTGGTACCCGATGACAGAACAAGGAGTATGGTCTCAAGTTGCAGTGGGGGAGGTTTAGGTTGGATATTGGGAAAAACTTTTTCAATCAGAGAGTGGTGAAACACTGAAATGAGTTACCCAGAGAGGTGGTGGAATCTCCTTCCTTAGAGGTTTTTTAAGGTCAGGATTGACAAAGCCCTGGCTGGGATGATTTAGTTGGGAATTGTTCCAGATTTGAACAGGGATTTGGAGTAGATGACCTTCTGAGCTCCCTTCCAACCCTGATATTCTATGATTCTATGGAGGATAACAGGACACAGAGCTTCAGGGAAATTCAATGTTAAGTTTGAACTTAAAAAGAAACCCAATATTTGAAGGAATGGAAATACTCAGTTGAAAGCAGCCACACAAATTAACTCTCCCCCTCTGGCTTCATTGTGAAATAATGAAATATGCATTCTGGGAGAGACTTGGGCCTGATATGCACCTAAAATGGAAGTGACCCTAGCTTCATCATTCAGAGCTGTGAAAATGTCATGCCCTGTGCGACACAGTTAGATCGACCTAACCCCCACAGTAGCCACAGTGTGGTTGATGGAAGAATTCTTCCATCAATGTCGGTACAGAGTCTCAAGAGGGTAGATTTACTACAGTGATGGAAAATCCCGTTCTGTGACTGTAGTAAGCCTTTACACTGCAGTGGCATAGCTTGTAGTGTAGACACATCCTCACTCATCCATAAATAGGGGACTTATTTATGAGTTTTCATGCACTACACTGTGCTTTACTCTTTACTGGACAGTGGTTTTGTTGACTCTGCCTAGCAAACACACTATGCACAGATGAAGACAATAAGTTCTGATTAGTGAGATGTCCAGACCATATTCACAACATCCTTGCCCCTTCCATGTGCCATGAGTTATAGAAATGCTTCTAGGTTCACTGTTTGCATCTCTACACACACAAACTTCCTAGCACGGTTGAATTTACATACGGTTAGAATATAGGAATCATCTGATGATTTTACTTTGAGTAGAGTTCCCTGTCTATGGCCAACATCAGAGAGAAAGGTGAAAGGAATACAGTAATGTGTAATTTCTTAAAGTGCCCAGGATTATGTCTCCTTCCTGAGTTTGCAGGAGCAGTTGACTTCACAGTGGTGGGGGAAAGAAGGGAATTCCTAAAGGAAAAAAGACAACAAGAAACACAAATGCTGCCAAACTGAAGTTAAGATTGACAGTTCTTACCAGTAATTTAAGAATAGAAGTACCAAAAAGCAAGTGAACATATTTTACAGAAGTTGGTGGTGGATCATGTCAAAGTTAGAATCAGGACTCACAATTTGTCAGACCACTCTGTTTTATTAGCACAGCGCTCTGCCAATAACATTCAGAATATGTGAGCGGCCATGCAAGGCCAAAACAGTCTTATTTATACAGATAAAAGAGCGGGAATCAGACAAAGGAACAAAAAGAAAGCAAAACTGTAAAATTCACCTGGGGCACAGCATGCATATCCTACTTCCTTACTAACTCTTTATGGATCTGAGGCTAATACTTCACCAATTGCCCTTAAATGGTGCAATTGTTCTATGTGAATGTCTGTATTCCTGACACCTGGATTGCAGCATTCCAACAGTTTTTCTTAAAGGTACAGACAGCATTTCTTTAATCCTTTCTATTTTCACAATATAATTCATTCTACTTTCACAATCCCTCCTTTTGGTCAAGCGCACGCCATGACCAACAATTACTGGGTTCCACAAATTAACCGTTTCTTATCTTTTTGTTCATCAGTGATATTCAAAATCATCATATTAGCACTCTGTTTTGGGGCAGCCATCTGGGTGACACAATTCTGGATACAACAGATTAACGGAAAGCATACAAAAATCACTAAGATTTCAAACAGGATAGTTAGGGCTCCCTGAAACAACCAGTTTCCTATGCCAGAGAAATTGAACAGGTTACTTAGCCACTTCCATAAAGAACTCAGCTCTTCATGAGGAAGATATGCGATTTGTTCTAAGTGGCTGTAGCGATCTATTACCTTATTGGTATTGTATAAACATACAACATTGTTTTCCAGTGAGAGCACAGGTCCCTCCTTTGGCCGTGAGCACTATGTCCAATGCCTGACGGTTCTGGAGGGCCACCTGTCCGATCGCCTCTGTTTCCTTGGCCAGGGCTCTTAAACTTTCTCTGGTTTTATTTGCCATTATTTAACTACTTAGGAGCCTTTTTGCCTGGTGTATTGCTCCCCCAAGTGGGGTAAAGGAACTGCCAATAGCCTCTTCCCAGGTGTCATTACTGTTCCATATTGTGTTAAACAGACAAGGTCCTCCAGTGAGGTCTGAGGAATTGAGTGGGATAGCCAGGACAGGAACACCAGTTTGAGAGTGGGCTGGGATGTGGCTGCAGACCTAGCATTTAGAAATAATAAGGATCTGAGCTATCCACACTTGCTGCTGGATACAAGAATTGTCATTGTGTGCACCCCAGACCTTAAGATACCAGCAGCCGAGGAACAGGCGCTACCAGAGCTGCATGTTGGAGGCAAGGCCCTTCTGGTTCTGACAACCTCAACTGAGGGAACTGCACTCACAGTTTTATGTCCACCAGGCAGCAAGCGCTTGGCTCACTACTGCTTCTTCTTGGGCCTTGCTTTATGTAGTCATCTGCTTCTGGCAACCCTTACGAGAGCGTAGATTGTAAGGTATTGCAGGCTGTTCCTCTACGTCTTCTTCTGGAGTCAAAAAAATTGACTCTGCGTGGTCCTGAGGTGGTGATTGGTTCACTGGGGTCTGTGCATTCTTACACTGCGAAGCATGTATCCACTCTGAGATGCCAGACAGTTTAACAGCTGTTCCTTGACTCTGGCTGTAACAATGGCCTTCACACCTTATCTTTTCCTGATGCATACATTCCTCATTCACACAAATAGATTTGAGAATACAAACAGTAGTATTTTATATAGAACAAAAAAAGCATTGCAAATTAAACCTTGCTAAGTTTTACAATTGATAACTAAGACAATTTACATTGAGACCCAGGCCTTCAATGTTTCTCTAATTTACTTAACACAGACACAATAGAGAATCCTGTCTCTTACTACCTAAATCTTAAAACAAAGAGTTAGAGAGGGCCCAATTTGTAATGCATATGGGAAAACAGAATCCTATAGTCCCAGGGGGTCATTTCTTTCTGCTATTTAAAAATAGTGACTAGCAGGATGAAATCAAATTATACTTTAATTCTTATGGGATATTATAAAATCCTGCTCCTACATATCCCCCTTTTGACACTAAGATTATTAATCGCCAGTGTCACTTCTTATTTAGTCCACGTAATAGAAAATACTGGGAGGTGATTTGGGCCTGTGGCTTTAGCTTTACATACATTTGTTTTATCCACCAGCACATTTTAAACATTTCAATTAAACACATACAATGTAAAACCAAAAACAATTAGGGTAGTAATATTAGTATGCCAGTAGTTGTGGGAGACTATCCAGAAAATGTTATACCAATGGTAAGCTGTTATGCTTTTATGCAGTGGCAATTTTTAACATGTCCCCATTTGCGTGTATAATATGAACAGTTCAGTTTTCCACATTTTTGTTTTTATTTTTTTTAGGAGCCATGTTACCTTTTTACCTTTTAACAGATGATTGGTAACTGTTTGCCATTTAATGCCAAGGTTGATAGAGAACTCAGCTAAATCAGTGCTTACAGTAAGCGGAGACTCTTTTGTTGTTGTTGTTGTGGCAAATAGTAAATGTGATTATTGGTAAACACAGTACTTACATTACATTTACATTTGTCTTCTGGTGGGTTGCTAGCACTTTTTAAACACTTTTCCCCAAGAATTAACACATACACATAGTCCATTATACAGTACTTTGGATTATCTGAAAGACAAAAAGAACAGTTTTCTACCCCTTTTGGGGTGGCATTGATTATTGCTTAAAGATTTCATTCTTTTACAAATACCCTTCCTGACTGCAGGCAAAACAGAGGAATTACCCCCATATTTTCCTGTGTGTGTTTTTTTTTTTTTTTTTAAATAGGCAGGCCAGGTTTTAATGGCTTCTACATTTTAAGGGTTATGCAAAAATTATTTCACTGTTTAGTTATTAAATTCATGAGGTGGTGTACCTCAAGTTTTGCCTCTTATACAGCAGACCAAGTTTGTAATGTTTTCCCTGCTGTGTTAAGCTTTAAGTTTATTCACAGGTAATAGCTGAGAAGCATCATTACCATATTACTTTAAAGGATTTTTCCAAAAATCATACACACTACAAGTTGTTACAGGGGTACTCACTAACATTAAAGTTATTTTAATGTTTAATATTAACAGTAACATTAGCATCAAATTAATTAAAGGTATCTTGTTATACCATGCCTTTTATGTAGGCAGTTTGTTTGCTGACCAGGTATGTTCTTTATTTGCAGCTTCATTTGTGCTGGCAGTTTTCACCTTTCTTTATCAGTTAGGTAATTTGCATCAACACAGGCTAGGCTTTTGGATTCAAAGCCATCAGCAGAGCTCAGAGACTCTGTTTTAACACACAGGGATCTGAAAAAGAAAACACAGCCTATTGCGGCTCTTTTTGGAGCCCTAATAGGATTTTAATTCAGCAGCATGTTTCATTTGCATTTTTTTTTTACATCCCTTTCTACAATATACGCTGCACATGTCCTATGGAAAATGCACATTCTTTCTATACTATAACTTTTCAAAAACATTAGCCATATTAATTTTTACATAAGGTATAACTTTGTTTTGTTTTTACAGAGTTTTCATGTACTTTTATTAAAGTGACAGTCTGATTACACATAGTCATTTTAAGGCTCAGTGTTTTTAACATTGCTTCTTTTTGTTTTGTGCACCTCACCTCTGCTGTTTGCTTCAGAGGGTCACTGTTAACTTCTTATTCTGTCATTACAGCTCTTATCTGCTATTGTTACAAAAAAAACAAACCAAACAAACAAAAAGACTCCAGAATCTCTACCTATTCTCCTGATTCTGACTGCCCTATTGCAGCCATGACTTGGTCTTTATTTAAAAACATTTTAATTTTTGTAAAGAATCAAGTTACCCCTTAAGGGTTAAATGCTAAATCCCAAAGCCAAACAACACTAATTACCTGTGTCTTGCAAAAAGGTCTGTCAGTTTTGCAACTTTGAATCAAAGAGTCAAATGAATTTTTAGTGGCATTAAAAACAAAAACAAAATCAATTTATCTTACACCTACAAAACAGTAGTTTTACAAACCAGATGTGTTGGTTTAGATTCTTAGAACTTTACATACACAGACAAATAGATACATACACATTTTCTTTTCCTTAACATTTTTTTTTTACACTGCTTTGTTTTTGCATAGCTGTATATATATAAGGATTATTTACAGGCACTCTTCTGGAAAAGGGCCCATTTTCCCTTCAGAATGTCTGCAAAGAAACCAAGAATTCTCTCTCTTTAACATGGTCCTTTTTAACATTTTCCACAAAGTTTAACTGCTTAATTCTCTCCAGCCTCTATAGTTAACTTTTCACTCTCTTTTCTTAAATCACTTGTTTATGTTCCAAAATGACACCTTTATCACCTTAGATTTCACCCTTTTAAGTATTGTTCCAGGGGTTCATGCCTGCACTTACTACTTTTTTTTACTCCTGACACTATTCCCTTAGGGCTTTCAACCTGTTTCTTTTCTGTTGCTTGCCTGCTTGTCTGGGCCCGATCCTGCTTTTTTTTCAATGAACCGTTTGTGAATGATATTGTGGTCATTTCACAATTTTGAAAGAAATGTTCAAGGAAAGGGACCAGGAAGGGTGGGGGCTAGTTGAGGAGCTCCTCCCGCCCCGAGCCTTGCTGAATTGGTAGTGGGACACTATAAAGAATCAGTTTCTGAGGCAGACAACAAAGAGGAACAGAACAAGGGACTTTTTGTCCTTTTACAATGAGATGGGAGTATGAAGGGGTTTGGATCGATCCGGGGTTTGGAGAACGGGGTAAAGGGGAGCGCTCGGTCTAGTGGTGGGAGAGGAGGCTTTTAATAAAGCTTTTAACTTATTATTTGAATAAGTGAGAGAGGCCAGTTTTGATTTTGTCCACCTATGATTTGCCTCTTCCCACCACTGCATGAAACAATTAACCTCTCCTTTAGCCAATTTAGTTTTAGGTTGGCCGAGTTTGTCCTTTAAGACGTCCACTCAGTCTTTGTTCCAAGATTTTAACAGTGGCCACTGAGTTTTGGGATCCCCCTGAGTTAGCCTAGACCATTTTCCCAGAAATTTACAGGAGTCTTGACCCTTTTTACAGGAGTCTGGACCCATCCTAAATACATAAAATGAGCCGGCGTTCATTTAGGGAACTGTCCCGACTTAGACGTCTGGTTACCAGTACAGGAGGACTTTCACACACCAATCACACAAGAAGGAAATTCAGGTTCGTCAGAGCGATGCCTGCTGCAACACATAAAAGGAGCCCACAGGCTACTGCCTCAATTGCCCTTGCTTTCACACTAAGGGTTTTACCCAAGGTGTGGTGCGCCTGCAATTGTGCAGATTTCACTCACTCAGACCGCGGGGACAGGAACCCCTTGGTCGGCCGATCCCCAGACAGAGACGGCACCCAGACTCAAACACTCCACAAGAGGACAGATAGACACAGAGACAGGACAGTCCTCAGTCCGGACAAAACACAGAAATAATTACCTGACCAGATTCCTGATGTCAGATCCCGGGATCCCTACCAGAACAGAGTGGGAACCAACAGGTTCGATGGCGTAGACCTCACTGTGGCTATGCGCCTTTCCGCTCTAGTGGGGGACCGCTTGGGCCAAATGCCCAGGTGCCGGCTGCCACGGTCATCCCACAAAAACAGTCAGGAATCACACAGCCCCAGTGAAGACGTTTGCCATCTCGGTGGAACCTCCAAATTGTCAAAGTTAGAATCAGGACTCACAATTTGTCAGACCACTCTGTTTTATTAGCACAGCGCTCTGCCAATAACATTCAGAATATGTGAGCGGCCATGCAAGGCCAAAACAGTCTTATTTATACAGATAAAAGAGCGGGAATCAGACAAAGGAACAAAAAGAAAGCAAAACTGTAAAATTCACCTGGGGCACAGCATGCATATCCTACTTCCTTACTAACTCTTTATGGATCTGAGGCTAATACTTCACCAATTGCCCTTAAATGGTGCAATTGTTCTATGTGAATGTCTGTATTCCTGACACCTGGATTGCAGCATTCCAACAGTTTTTCTTAAAGGTACAGACAGCATTTCTTTAATCCTTTCTATTTTCACAATATAATTCATTCTACTTTCACAATCAAAAATTTCAAAACATTTCGGGGGAGGTGGTGTCTCTGTTATAAACTGTAGCTTAGTGGTTTGCAGAGGTACCTGCGGAGTGGGATGACAGGGTTTGGTTTCCCTTTTTGCCTAATACAGAGAAAGGATTTGAATTTAGGTCTTCCGTAAGAGAGGAGCATGCCCTGGGTTATGGGATATTGGGGTCTGGGGTTTACTCAATCTCTACTCTTGAATCTCTGCTATTTTGTGTAAATAATTAAAGAATGACTGGAGCAAGGATTTGATTCTGAGTATCCTCATGACTACCTTAACCACCAGGCTATAGAATCATTCTTACCAGCTTTCTGTCACAAATACTAAGAATCGCTATGAATTGCCATTATGAAAGACAATGGACCCGGGATGTTACCTCCCAGTAGTTCATAAACTCACCTAGCATGTGTGCCACTGCAAATAGTGGGTCCTAGGTACTTATTTAACCATCTACCCTTTTCCCCTGCAACTACACTGTTATTTTTTGTGTGCTTTCCCAATCAGAAAGGGAATACCTAAGCAAAATAATGCACAAAACAAAAACTTTGTTAAGGTTGTGAGTGGGTTTCTGACCCACACATTCATCTTCCACTTCATCGGGGGCACTGTGGTCTTCTTCCTAGTAGTGATAGCAGCTGATGGGTATATGGCCATCTATAAGCCATTGCACTACCTGTGTATCACGAACAGAAGTATGTGCAGGGGCGGGTGGCAGGGGCATGGCTGGGTGGCTTTGTTCATTCCATTGTCCAGCTTGCACTGATCATCCAACTGCCCTTCTATGGACCCAACACACTAGACAGTTTGTAATGCAATGTCCCCCAAGTCATCAAACTGGCCTGCACAGACACGTATATAATGGAGGTTCTGATGGTCTCCAACAATGGGCTGGTCACCACAGGAGCCTTCATCAAATTGCTCATATCCTACACCATCATCCTTGTCAAGATAAGGACACATGTCATGGAAGGTAAGCACAAAGCCCTGTCCACCTGCGCAGCTCAGATCACAGTGGTGAATTTGCATTTTGGGCCTTATGTTTTCATCTATGACCGGCCTTTCCAGAAATTCACCATGGACAAGACAGTGTCTGTACTGTACACAGTGGTTACTCCAATGCTAAACGCAATGATCTACACCCTGAGGAACACTGAGATGTAAAGTGCCATCAAGAGGATAATGGGAAGTTTCCTGTGCTCAGGGAGGAAAGCGAACTTCTACCGGATTTGTGGTGCAGGACAGTTGCGTGTTTTGCCTTTCTAAATACTTCCAAGATTTCCCAGGTATCTGGATGTTCAAATCTCATCAGTTTTCATGGGATTTAGACATGTTTAATCCCTTAGGCAGCTTTGAGATTCTAAATCTGCAATCTGAAATTGTATATATTTTTTTAATTTCAGAAGACCCACATGAAGGAACCTGATTATAGCCCTTATGACAGGGGTGGGCAAATTTTTTGGCCCAAGGGTGACATTGGGTTTGTGAAAAGGTATGGAGGGCTGGGCAGGGCAATCTATGCCTCCCCAAGAAGCCTAGCCCCCTCCCCCTCACACTTCTCGCCCCCTGACTGCCCCCCTCGCAACCTCCCCATCCAACCCCCCCTGCTCCTTGTCCCCTGACTGCAGGGAAGGGGCACAGCAGAGTAGGGACTGGTGGCTAGCCTCTCCAGCTGGGAGCTCAAGGGCCAGGCAGGACAGTCCCACGTGCCAGATGTGGCCCGCAGGCCATAGTTTGCCCACCTCTGCTCTATGAGATAGAATTGTTGGCCAAGATTTATATTCATTCAATGGTATGTACTTATATGGCCTCCATAACAGAGTATCTGAGGGCTTTACAACCCTTAGTCCTCACAACACCTTTGTGTAGTAGACAAATGCCATTGTCCCTGTTATACAGAAGGGGAACTGAGGGAGAAAGAGATTAAATGATTTGCCCATAGTTACAGAAGAAGTCCTTGGAGGATGAAGGGAACCAACGCAGTTCTTGACAGTGCCAAGTTAGTTCCTGTTAGGATATAGATATTCAAGACTGTCGGTAAAGGCATATACTTTAAGAACTTAGGTATATTTTTATCACTTAGCTAGTTACAGGGCTATAAAACAATGAATCAAAATCACAGTTCATCTGTGTATGGGCCTTCTCTCACTAAGATAGTCTGACGCCCAGTTCTTAGACTAAGGCCTTTGTCTAAGCAGCAGAGGCAGCCTTATGTTTGAAAGGTACAGTCACATCCTCACAGTCCAAACTAGTCACATTGAAATAAGGTATTATTGGGCTGTTAGGAATACAGTCCTTTCCTGATAATCACCACCAGATAAAGAGAGCTAAAGATGAGGGGGAGGAATAGTTCAGTGGTTTGAACATTGTCCTGCTAAACTCACAATTGCAAGTTCAATCCTTGAGCGGGAACTGTGGTAAAAATCTGTCTAGGGATTGGTCCTGCTTTGAGCAGGGGGTTGGACTAGATGACCTGCTGAGGTCCCTTCTATCCTTACAATTAGTTTGATAGCATCATGTCTGGGAAGAATTCACTTCTCAAGAGCTACAAAGAGTCCTCTAGCACCTTATAGACTAACAGACATATTGGAGCATAAGCTTTCATGGGTGAATACCTACTTCATTAGATCCAGAATAACACAGTCACCCCTCTGATACTTCTCAGTGGTTGTGAAATCCTCATTTCTAATTTGGGTAGTGGCATATAATTGGTTAGATAGTTATGTTATAATATGTTACGGTTAGTTAGACAGATTTCAGTAAAATGATTGGTTAAGGTGTAGCTGAGAATATTACAATATAAATTAGGCACAAATAGGAAGTAAATTGGGATTATAAAATAAGGAAAAAGGAACCTGGATTTAAGCTTGCTGGAAGTTCACCCCAATAG
Source organism: Gopherus flavomarginatus (assembly GCF_025201925.1). Taxonomy (NCBI): domain Eukaryota; kingdom Metazoa; phylum Chordata; order Testudines; family Testudinidae; genus Gopherus; species Gopherus flavomarginatus. Next base: position 1,519,780 of record NW_026114602.1, read on the forward strand.
ACATCACATTGTTTGCACATTCAGACTTTTGGTATTGTTGTTCTCTGTTCTCACAAGAAGGACCAGGAAAGTGGGAGAGTTAAGGAATAAGTCCTCTAAGAGTTCCCTAAACTGATTCTTTCTCACCTTTCACATCCTTTTTCTCTATGACCACCAGAACTCCAAGAAAGGGTGTGTTTCTATGTAAGAGATGATGCAAACAATCATCTTAATATCACATTACTGCTGTCTTTTTATGTAATTTGGAGTCTTTGTATATTTACTAAATGTTCCAATGAAATTGTTAATGTTTCAATTCGCCCTCAGTGCATCATCATTCTACATATCAGGGTTCCTAACCAGACAATTAGAAAAACAGATCTTCTGTTTATCACAGGTCATTAAGTACCACCCAATGACCTCTCTGTTTACCCCACCTCCCAGGAGCTAGAGAGAGCTTCAGACAATAGCTCTAAGAAGGGAAACTGCTTTGAGTTTGACTGATGCAGCTACATCTGCCTGAATGTGCAGAGACGCTGAACCAGTCACAAAGATAACTACATAAGGTTGAGGGACAGGCTGCTGTTCCAGGATTGCTCTTGCCATTGGTGGACAGATGGGACAATTCAGGGAAATAGAGCCCAGTTTTTTACAAACATGGCATCACTTCTCCCCACTCTCTCCGAGGGTGTCTCTAAGGTGGCCCTCCTCCAGCCAGAGTAGGCCCTTCCTCTGTCTGGGTTTCTCAAACTGGGCATTTTTCCGGTCTCTGATCTCTCACCATCACTGTCATTTTACCTAGGGACCCCAGAGCTAATGTTTATATATTTAGCAGGCAGTTAACCAGCAAGGAGTATATCTCACAGATTTCTGTCTATGAACTATAATCTCAAGATTTTAGAATATTTTATGTTTATTAAAATGGGATAGAGGTTCTAAGCAATGAGAATCTCATATACTGGAACAAACATAAAACCAGGCATCATGGTACAGATACTGAGGTTACATCAACTGGAATAGCTACATATCACTATGCAAATTTACAGCATCCGGAGATCTGTTCTCATTGACTCTACCTGCATTATGGCAGATTTACGCAAGGTTTGTGTGAGGGTGGTGGGCGGATTTGACCCCTTAACGCCAATGGAGCTACAATTGATTTACACCAGATGAGGATCTGACCCTTCATCATTGTTCAGTCTCTCTGTCATACCTACAATCAGTGTGAAATAAACATTTTTAAGATGTCATATAGCATTGCACCTTCAGACTAATGAGTCTGTTATTTTGGAGATGTCTGCAGGAAGAAAACATATAATTGCTGAGAAAGAAAGAAAGAAAGAAAGTGGGTCCATTCATCCAAATAAAAATTGCAAATCAGATACAGAAAATCAAAGCAAACTGAATTCCTCCAAAGTTCTCTCTTCAGTAGGAAAGAAATGCTCCTTAGCAATTAAAAGTGCTATTCTTGAAATCAATATCATGGGGCAAAATATTAAGAACATGAAGACTGATTAGGAACTTTTGTCTCCTCTTCAGATTCACAGGCAAAGAATGGGCTAGATCCCCAGGTGGTGTAAATCCTCAGTAGCTCCAGTGTAGTTAATGAGGCTTAATTCCCCACCTCATTAAAACTATATAATCCATCAGCATCCTATCCCCAAATAGTGTAAATCAAGGACACTCTGTGGAAATCAAAGGGTCACAGTTCCACTTGGCATAAACAGCCCTAACTACTCAGAACTCAATGGACCTGTATCAATTTACACCAGTTTAGGATGTAGCTAGGAGCTTTTAGTGTTTGCCTCTGGCTGCTTCTTAGTGACCAACATTAAACAGACAATGCAGCATGATCTGTCTTCCTCTGGTAGCTGCATCCCAAGAGCTGATGATGAAATGCAGGAGAAAAACATCTCTGCTCTCCAAGAGCTGTTTATGTGGTGTTAATGAAGGAACAGGCTATTCCAGGCCAGCTGGGGCTTCAGTGCTGTGGGCTCTAAGCTAGTGTAGGTCACATGTCTGTGCTTCAAATACATATTTTATTCTGAAGTCTCCTTGGGATGCCACTTGCCATTCAGCCCTGCCTTGTTTCTGGCCAAGAGTCCTTCCAGGGATGTTGCCATCAAATGAGATTCATTTCGTCCTCTGAGGGGTTAGGTTTGGTTAGGGCTGGTTATCAGGGTGGTTTCTTCCCGAGGTGAGATCAGAGCTGGGCTAACAGCCCTGGAGACCAGATTCAGCTATTTAACCCCAAGTCCGGTACATCTTGTGCTGTGATCATATATTTATCCCACACAACCCAGGATTAGCTCAAGAGTTGGGAGAGGCTTTCAATACCCCATTTAATTTAGTCCTTCACCTCTCAACCAAGCATGATCCAAGTGGGAGTAGGGAGTGGTCGTCTGTGGAGTGAGTTCCTGTCTATAGGGAAACGCACAGACCCAGCCACTGAGGGAATATGGTGATGGGGCAGGGAAACAGCTGCTGGATAATACTGTGGTGGGAGCATTATTGAGAGAAATAGAGACAGATAATGCCTGAGAATCTTGGGACTGGACTATCAAATGCTTCTCAGGTGTGAAAACATTCCACAAAGACCAACACTGTAAGTTTGCTATTTCAGTTAATATGTTTGGGGTATAATACACTGGAGGAAATGTAATAATAGAACTTTTTGAAACTGTATCAGTTTACATGGGTTGAGGATTTTGCACTGAACTCTTCGTGTTTGCCTCTGGCTGCTTCTTAGTGACCAACATCAAACAGCCAGGGCAGCGGGTTTCTCTGATAGCTGCATCTCAAGAGCTCCTGATGCAACATAGGGGGAAAAACATCTCTTCTCTATCAGAGCTGATTATGTGAAGTTCATGAAAGAACAGGCTTTTCCAGATTGGCTGGGGAGCTGATGCCACTGGGCTCTGAGCTATTGTGGGTAACATATCTGTGTTACAAATATATATTCTATTCTTCAATCTCCTTGGGACTAGTGTGGGGCATCAACCTTGTCTTCTTTTTAGCCCAGGGTCCTTCCAGGCACGCTGCAGTCATGTGAGATCCAGGGCAGGTGCTGATCCCCTTCTGTGGGGTTAGGGTCTACTAGGGCAGGATGTCAGGGTCATTTGCTCCTGAGGTTAGATCAGAGCTGGGCTCACAACCCTGGATTCTGGGTTCAGTTATTTAACTGCAGAACAAGCATATACTGAGCTGTGATCATGTTTGACATAAAACTCCTAGAGACTTCCAATGGGAGTTCGGCACCCAACAACCACATATTGAGTTGTGTCCATATTTGAAGAGTGCAGAAGTTATCATTTGTTATACAGCTTGGAGAGGCTTCACTCCTCAGCCAAGCCTGTCTGAGGAGGAGAGGAGGGAACTCCTATCTGTGGAGTGGGTCCCTGACTTCTGGTAACTGCAGAAAGACCCAGCATCACAGGAAACATGGTGAAGAGGCAGAGAAACAGCAGCTGGATAAATCAGTAATGGGGCATTATTGACAGGTAAATAAACAGGCAATAATTGAAGAATCCTTGTGGTGGATTTCAAATGCAGGGTTTCGCAAACTGGGGTTGCTGCTTGTGTAAGGAAAGCCCCTGGTGGGCCGGGATGGTTTGTTTACCTGCCTCGTCCACAGGTCTGGCCGATCGCAGATCCCACAAATCCATCACAAATTGGAAAATATTCCACAGAGACAAAACAGTAAGTTTGCTATTTGCAAATAAATATCTTTGTGTATTAACATAACAGGCAAATTTCATAATAGAACTATGAGTTACAATTGGAACTCTTCAAAACCTTTAATATAATTTAAGCAAACATTTAGAGCTCCTCAGAGTTGTTGTTGTTGTTGTTGTTGTTTACCTAGCAGACAACAGTTGACTTTTCATAGAAATTGTGAAAACCAAAACTTTTTTCTTTTTGTTCATTGAGAACAGGACAATTTCTGGTAAACTGTTTAAAACTGAAACATTGTCACTGAATTTAAGAAAAAAAATATTTAGGCTTTACCAGTACATAGGTTGTTTTTTCAAGAATAGCAGAGACTTCCCTGGAACATGTCTCAGTTAAAATCCAGTTTTCCTTTGAGATAATTTAAACTGAAAATGTCTGAATACCCCAGATTGGACTTGTAGATTTCAACCGGGGTAGGAACACTGATATAGTCCAATAATTGTACAGTTTTAATCCAGTCACTCTATTGTAACTGTGTTTATTTCTGTTTCAAAGGGACACTTGTTGAATGGTAAAACTGAGTAAGCAGCGAAGTTGGCAGCCAAGAGCATGGGTATTAAACATACTAGTGCCTTAGATAGAGAACAGTGAATTGACGTCCCCAGCCAAAGCCTGTTTCTCTTATCACTGCCCAAGGACATAGAGGATGTCAATGGGATTAGAACTGAGATATTCTCCTCTAGCGCCATATGCACTGTCCCATAGTGCTACCCGCTAAACACAAATGCTGTAAATGGAGGCAGTGAATATACATATAATAAGACACAGCTCATTCCCCACAGAAGTCACAGTCCAAGAAGACAAGGCAGAGAATGGATGAAGGGAAAACAGAGGCACAAGGAGGCAAAGTGACTGGCTCAAGATTACATAGCAGGTCAGTGGCAGAGCCAAGAACAGAACCAAAGTCTCCTGATGGCCACTGACCCGCACAGCCATAAAGTGACAGAGGCAAATGACAAAGCAGAGAGGTAGCAGAGCAATGCTGCTAGCCCATCAGTACACAGAGATGGAAATGCAGTCAGGATTTGGTGTCATAAATCAATATGTTTTTAGGCAGCTGGCCATCTATGTGGTGTTGCAGTGAAATCGTTACAGGTCAGCTGTCATACAGAATGCCAAGTCCATCTCCTACTACCACGAAAAAAGGATATCAGGTAGTGTTGGAATTTTAGCACTTTAGTTTCTTGTCTAAGTCCAGAACCTGCTCTTCGTAGCAATAGGGGATCCATCTTGGCTAGAATTGTTGCATTGAGACGGTACTTTGTTCCATCCTTCACACAGCATTTTATTAAGCCACATCATGAGCCAGATCTTCAGATGGTGCAAACTGATGCAGCTTCCTTGACTTTAAGGGAGCTGTGTCAATTTACATTCATGTGATATAACTCACTAATCCAAGTTAATAGCAGTAACGAGTGCTGTGCATTGTTGACACTCACGTCATATTGTTGGGAGAAGTCAGGGCCACTCTCTCTGTCACTGTAATTCCCCCACTGTCTTTGCTCTTCCCTCCACAGCCATCAAACAATGAACTGAGAAAGAAAATGTCCAACGAAACCACCCTGACCGAGTTCCTTCTCCTGGGATTTTCTGACATTCGGGAGCTGCAGATTTTGCACTTTGTTACGTTCCTGGTGATTTACCTGGCAGCCCTGATGGGGAATCTTCTCATCATCACAGCCGTAGCCCTCAACCCCCATCTTCAATCCCCCATGTTCTTCTTCCTGGTAAATCTGTCAATCCTAGACTTTGGCTCCATCTCCGTTACTATCCCCAAATCCATGGTGAACTCCCTCATGAACACCAGGGTGATTTCTTATCCTGGATGTGTCGCCCAAGTCTTTCTGTTTTTCCTCTTCACTGCAACTGATCTTGCCTTACTCACCATCATGGCATATGACCGATATGTCGCCATCTGCCAACCACTGCACTATGAGAGAGTGATGAACAGGAGAGCTTGCAGCCAAATGGCAGCCAGTGCCTGGATTACTGGTATTGTCTTCTCTGCCCTGTACACTGGGAACACCTTCAGGTTACCATTCTGCCAGTCCAATGACATCAACCAGTTCTTCTGTGAAATCCCCCAACTACTCAAGCTCACCTGCTCTGATTCGTACCTCAGTGAAGTTGGGGGTATTGCCTTAGGTGTGTTTTTAAGTTTAAACTGCTTTGTTTTCATTATTGTGTCTTATGTTCACATCTTCAAGACTGTGCTGAGAATCCCCTCTGAGCAGGGTCGGCATAAAGCCTTCTCCACCTGCCTGCCTCACCTCACTGTGGTCTCTTTGTTGCTTATCACTGGTATCTTTGCCTACCTGAAACCCACCTCTAGCTCAGCATCAGGTCTGGACCTTGTTGTGGGTGTTCTCTATTCCCTGGTGCCTCCAGTGATGAATCCCATCATCTACAGCATGAGGAACAAGGAGATCAAAGCTACATTGCAGAAACTGGTTGTGTGGAGGTTATTCACCAAGAGTTAAAATATCATTCACTGCAACTTGACTGTGATTTCATTCTGAGTTTCTTTGTAGATATAATCAACTGATGACAAAATTGTCTCTTCCAGAACTTAGGGTGTAATCTGTTGATGAAATCATGAAATCTGGACTAGCTTCATTGAAGTCAAATGAGTTAGAATAAGATTACACCAGTGTACATAAGATCAGAATCTATCGACGTATGCATCTATCTATCTATCTATCTATCATAGGGATATATTGGGTTACGTCACCTATAGCCTGGGGTATGAGAGGTTTGGCTTGTGTGTTTGCTTGTTTCTTTTGTTTGATTTTGTTGATTCATTTGTTGACTTGTTTCTTTGTTTCAGGTGGCTTTCTTGGGGGAGGGAGGAGCTTGAGAGTGTGGAATATGTGTGACCAAATGGTGGTATCCATTTATTTTGTCATCTGTTCAAGGTGTCAATGTCAGAATCACCTTGATGAGATTTTCTGAGAGACATGATGTTTTGCTTTCCCCATTGATGAATAATTGAAAAAAAGTTTCTGCAGGTGTCTGTTCAAATGATTTTAATGCTGAAGGGATTTTATTATGTCATGTATGATGTGTTAGGGCACGTAGAGCCTTCTATAACTGAATGTATTATTGTTATTTATTTAAATTTATTAAAATAAATATATACTGTATTGTTTTTCCTATGGTGCAAAGGTATTTGAAAGAGAAATGTATTAAAATGGTTCCTAAAGAGAAACGAAGTCTGAATAATAAGGCTAAAATTTGATTCCACCAAACTACTGCAGTGATCCCTCTGGAAGTGCTCATATTTTCTCTTATGTTATGCTTTGTTCCTATTGTGGTAAATAAATCACACTTTGCATGGTGAAGACATTTAGTCACTTATCTTAGTGCTGGTCACAGTCCTGTGGGAAGAAATGCAGGCACCAAACACAGTTGGAGAAATAACGGTTGGGACCCAGTTTGAGAGATGGGGAATCACATGATTCCACCCTAAGACAGGGATAGGCACAAAGCTTAGACCAGAGGGTTTGAAGTAAGAAACCAAAGTGGGGAGAAGAGATTGAGCTAGCCTTTTAATCATAACAATTGAGAAGTAGTCATTCACATCAACGTGTAGCTTTGTATGGAGCCATTCCTTTCTCATCCACACAAGTATCCAAATGTTTCTAAATCTCCAAAGCTGGTTGCTGTTATTATTATTAATTCATATTTATTAAATCAGGTTTGTGCATGGTTGTGTGTACTACATATACAATAGATAAAATAAGATCATGTAGATAGCTAGACAGATCATGAAAAATCAGTGACAATTTATCGTGTCTCTTACTCTGTCTTTGACTCTTGATGTCCAACTCATGATTTTCCAGTGACTATTCATTATTTGTTGTTATTTCTTTGAATATTTCTTACTCCATTACTCTTTCATAAGAACTTCATTGCATTCACTTCCAGTGTGCATTTTGAGCCATTTTAAATTAATACATTATAACGTGTTCTATTTCTTTGCCTGATTGGATACAATGAGTTTTCTTTAAAAAAAAGCTACTCAGTTGGTCTAAATCATAGTTGTGACAGGCTGGATCACAGAAACCCCCTAAAAAATCATCAGGATTTGCAAACCCTGACTTATGTGCTCTGGTTCCCTGTATAATGAACAGGAAGAGACAGACACTGAAGAATGGGATCCAGCAAAGCCAGTATGCTTTGTTGGGTGGCACCTAACTAAACTACAGGAGATGCTCACCAGACAGGTGTGTGCTAAGCCAAACCCTCTAAAAGGTACCTAATTACAAGTCAACGCTTCAAACTCTTCATCAGCATAGGTGCCCAGATGCAGCTGCACCCCTGTAGTGTTTAAGTGAAAATGCTTCTACTTCGACAGGAGGACTTCTTCCATTACTGTACTTAATCCACTTTCCCACATGGCAGTAGCTATGTTCACAGAAGAAGCAGTTCCCATCAACATAGCGCTGTCCACAAGTGGCGTTAGGTTGGTATAGTTGCTTCGTTCGGGGTGTGGACTTTTCACCATCCATCTACCCTGGACCTCAAAAAAAGTTTTTGAGTTCTTCCAATCCCCCCAGTTGCTTACACACACATCCTCCCCTCTCTCCAAGCTCCACCTAGATTGTGGTGACTTTGGGCATCTAGTATAACTCTTTCAGGAACAATGTAGCAGCAAAACAGGATGACCTAAAAGATTTCTTAAATACAGTAACTTTACTTTTAAAGCTCTTGTGTTTTAGACATTATTTGAAAACAACAGTGTCCTGAGATGTCCCCTCCTTTGCTCTGGTTTACGCCTTATGGGAGTCTGAAATCCATCAGTGTTTCCCGCTGGGCAGAGTCCTCCTTACTCTCAGCAAGTCCTTCTTACTTCTGGCCACGGTTGGCCCCTCCTTGCACAGAACAAAACCCCTCTGTTCAATAGGCCCCCGTCTCTGTGCCATGGGTTCAAACTGTGAAGTGCTCTTGTTCTCTTGTTTGGCCTACCTAATTAGACTTCTACACTTGACTTGCTGAGCTTTATTCTCCTTACGATTTTCCACAGTAGGATTTAACTTCCAGTGTTTAAAGGGTGACTTTTTGCCTCTAACTACCATACTTATATTACTTTGCTGTTTAGCCACGCTGAATTTGTTTTGGTCCTCTTACTAACTTATCAACATTGATCAATAAAAATCTGATCCTTCTAAGCCTAGCTATCAAAGTCACATACATCAATGTGTATAGCAATACTGAGTTTAACCCAGAATCTTTGGCCACAACTTCATTGGCATTAAATCGGTGATGTCAATGGAACTCCTCTGCTTTGGCGCTAGTATAGCTAACATGGGAAATTTTACCCTTACATCTTTGTCACACTGACTTTCTCTAGGGTGACATTTGAAAAAAATGTGTCTTTTTATTTCCAAGCCATTGGCCAAATCATGATCTTTTTGACATGATAGTCTAAACCCTTCAGTGAGATCCAGATTGGCCTCATTATTGCAAGTCAGATATTCTTTGGGAAACAACAAAATAGCCTCTTCGAACCTAGCAAGAATGATACAACTTTTAGTTATTTTTAAAACTTTTAAATAATAATAATAATAGCTAAGACTCTAGGCACTTCAGCATATAAACAATAATACTATAATATTCCAGCATTCTGACATTATTTCAATGAGAACTCAGCTACACAGAAACCTCTTTTCCTCCCCTTTGTCGTTGTGGAAATCAAGCCTATGGCTCACTCAGAAAATCTCATCACAGTAATCATAGAATATCAGGGTTGGAAGGGACCTCAGGAGGTCATCTAGTCCAACTCCCTGCTCCAAGCAGGACCAGTCCCCATATAAATGATCTCAGCTAGGGCTTTGTCAAGCCTGATCTAAAAACATCTAAGGAAGGAGATTCCACCACCTCCCTAGGTAACCCATTCTAGTGCTTCACCACCCTTCTAGTGAAATAGTGTTTCCTAATATCCAGACTAAACCTCCCCCACTGTAACTTGAGACCATTACTCCTTGTTCTGAGAACAGTCTAGATTCATTATCTTTGGAATCTCCTTTCAGGTAGTTGAAAGCAGCTATCAAACCCCCCTCATTCTTCTCTTCTGCAGACTAAACAATCCCAGTTCCCTAGCCTCTCATCCTAAGTCATGTGCCCCAGTCAACTAATGATTTTTGTTGCCCTCCACTGGACTCTTTCCAATTTTTCTACATCCTTCTTGTGGTTTGGGGTCCAAAACAGGACACTGTACTCCAGATGAGGTCTCACCAATGTCAAATAGAGGGGAGTGATCACATCCCTTGATCTGTTGGCAATGCCACTCCTTATACAGCCCAAAATGCTGTTAATGACACATGGGCACACATCGTAGATGACAAACATTGACAACCTCATCGAACCAAACACTCATCACCTGCACAGAAATACCTTTAAGAAAGAAACAACTCCACCCATAACAGATCAATTACAAAAAACTATCTAAACTAAGAAACAGAGAAAAGGAAAAATACAAACAGCTGCACTGTTACCTCAAATAGAGTTTTTATCCCCAAAAATCAAGAGACAGAGGCTCCAAGGTGTACACTAGAAACTTTGCTATGGCTACTGATCAGAAAATGTAGTGATGGGTTGCTTTATAAAATCATTAGATATATAGATAGATAGATAGATAGATTTTTTTAACCTATTTACGCTGGTGTAAACATAGATTAACTTCATTGACTAGATTTTGCCAGAGTAAATACCCCAATGTTCATACATAGATTGCATGCTACATTCTTATGGATAAAATAATGTCAACAGTAGATTATATTTACAAAGAAACACAGAATGACATTGTGGTTATGGGGAAAAGACAGATATTTTATTCTTGGTGAATAGCCTCAATCCAATCATTTTCCACAGGGCAGCTTTAATCTCCTTGTTCCTTATACTGTAGATGATTGGATTCATCATGGGAAGCACCACAGAATAGAGAATCGGTGCCACAAGATCTATGCCTGATGTGGAGCTGGAGATGGGTTTTAGGTATGCAAAGGTGCCAGGGAAAAGGAACAAGGAGATCACAATGAGATGAGAGAGGCAGGTGGAGAAGGCTTTAAGCCGGCCCTGTTCAGAGGGGATTCTCAGCACAGTTTTGAAGATCTGAACATAAGACACAATTATTAAAAAAAAGCAGCTTAAGACTAAGCACACACTAAAGACAATAACTCCATTTTCATTGAGGTACGAATCAGAGCAGGTGAGCTTGAGTAGCTGGAGAATTTCACAGAAGAATTGGTTCACCACGTTGCCTCCATAGAAAGTTAACGCAAACGTGTTCCCAGTGTTCAGAGCAGAATACAGAATACTGCAAATCCAGGCAATGGCCACCATTTGGACTCATGCTCTTCTGTTCATCATGGTCTTATAGTGCAGAGGTTGGCAGATAGCGATGTATCGGTCATACGCCATGATGGTCAGTAAGGCTAAATCTGCTGAAGCAAAGAATAAGAGAAGAAAGACTTGGGTGATACATCCATAATAAGAAATCACCCTGGTGTTCATGAGGGAATTGGCCATGGATTTGGGAATGGTGACAGAGATGGAGCCAAAATCCAGGATGGACAAATTCATTAGGAAGAAGTACATGGGCCTGTCAAGATGGTGGTTGAGGGCTTTGGCTGTGATGATGACAAGATTCCCCATTAGGGTTGCCAGGTAAAGCACCAGAAACACCACAAAGTGCAAAATCTGCAGCCCTTGAACCTCAGAGAATCCCAGGAGAAGGAACTTGGTCAAAGTGGTTTGGTTGGACATTTTCTTCCTCAGTATTTGTGTGATGCCTGTGGAGGGAAAGAGAAGGGCAATAGGCAGTATTAAAGTGACAGAGAGAATGGTCCCAGTTCCCCTGTGCAGAGTAACTCCTGAAGTGACTGTCAAAGGAGCAGAGCACTCGTTGCTTCCATTGAGCAGGAGAGGTGAATGGTCATCACCCGCTGACAATCAGACCACTAGGCTGGTGCATTGTTACATGACAATCAGTACATGTCGCTAAAACCAGTGGAGCTGGGTCAGTTGACACCATCTGAAGCTCTGATCCAAGACCAGCAAGAAGATGGAAAAAAGTATAAGCCAAATCCAACAGTCTTTGCCAAAAATGGCCCTCTATTGTGACCAACAGCAGGCTCTCAGTCTGGGCATGGAACTGAAATTCTAAAACACCAGCACAACCTAATTTCCATTTTCCTGGGGAATAAGGCATAGACTCCCCTGGTGTCCTACATCTCAATTTGTCTGTGATTATTCCACCCCAGCACCACATAGACAGCCTGCTGTCTGACCATACATTGATGTATGGAACCCAGTGCCAGCTATTCTTACACAGCTATGAGCTGATGAGTTAGTAGCATCACTCACTTACTGCTGTGTTGTATCACTTGCCTCTGTGAATTTGTGTCTGCTCTGTGTGACAGTCAGGAGACTTGGGGTCTATGCTTGTCTCTACCACTGACCTGTGGTGAGAAAACCCTTTGCTATGACTCCGATTAGCTTGCTATGTCAGATATCTGTCTGTGTTTTCACCTTTATTTTCTTTGTAACCAATTCTGACTTTTAAGACTCATAACTTATATTCACTTAAAATCCATCTTTCTGTAGTTAATAAACTTGTTTGATTGTTTCATTTAAAGCACTGTGTGTTTGGATTGAAGTGTGTGTTAACCTCCACTTGAGATAACAAGGTTTGCGCATATCATTTTCCATTGATGAAATGATGGACTTTATATGAGCTTGCATTGTCCATTAGAAAGCTGGGCAGTACAAGTTGCACATTTCTGGGGAAAGGTCTCGGTCTGGGAGTTTGCTGGTATTGGCCTGCATGTAATCCAGGAATGGCTGGCCAGAGCATTCATGTAATGCAGCTGGGAATGATGTTGCATTCTGGAGGCTGTATGTGAGGAGGACCAGGAGTGATTTATCTCACAGCAAAACAATGTAAAAGGCACGCCAGATGGGAGAATGGAAGGGACACAGCTGTTCAACTGTCCAGATTTTACCATAGGGAATGTCACAATGTTCTTTCCATGGAGCAGGGGCGGCTCTAGTATTTTGCTGCCCCAAGCACGGCAGGCAGGCTGCCTTCAGTAGCTTACCTGCGGGAGGTCCCCGGTCTCACGGATTCGATGGCACATCTGCAGGATGTCCGCCGAAGCTGCCGGACCAGGGTACCCTCCGCAGGCAGGCTGCCAAAGGCAACCTGCCTGCAGACCTCTCGGCGACCAGCAGAGTGTCCCCCATGGCTTGTTGCCCCAGGCATGTGCTTGGTGTCTTGTGCCACCCCTGCCAGGAAGACTGTGATATCCATCAGCACAGAAAATTGTTTCCAATCAAAGTAGTGAAGGCTTCGGTTGGGGTAGGCCAGAAACAGAATTTCACATCCTAGCCCCCCTCACTTGAGCTGTGGGGAAGCGAAGACCCTAATATTGATCCCAGTGTCTGAACTGGGCCCTTCTTTGCTTCATTTGCAATGTGGTGAATTCCTGTTCAAAATATTCTTCTCCTTTCAGCCCTACAACTCTCAGCAAGAAAGGCCCAATCCTGACCCCACTGGAGTCACTGGCAATGCTCCATCTGACTTCTTGAGAGCTGTGTTTGAACATCGAGGGATTGAGTCTGTGTTTGTGCTGTAACTTCATTAGAGCTAATTTCTCAATGGAAACGTCATCATGGCGTAATATTTTGTTTCATTTCCCCCACATTCCGTACAGAGGTGACTGCATTGAGCAACGGACATCTTTATGGAAGTGAAAGTAGGTAAAAAAAAGTCAATAAACTGACCGATTACTGAGTCTTATAGAGTTAGGAAAGGAGAGGGCTACCGATATGGAAGTAGGCTCCCAAGTTTCCTTACCCCACTATCAAGAGAGACATTAATGGGGGGGTCCCTGTATGTTCACAGTGGGGCAAATTCCCCTCTCGCTCCATCCAGGGTAAATTAGAAAAGGTATAATAGAATATCTCTGGTTTAAATAGGAGATTCAGGTCTTTTGTCTCCAGCCCCTGCTGCATCCTCCACTCATTAAACTTCTCTTACACTAGTCCCTCAGCATCTCCCTCCCTCTGCCTCACACAGCCCATCCCCCAAACAAACTTCCACAGCCCCAATCCCATCTCTCCCCTCTGACAACCCTATGCCCCACAGATGATCTCAGCTCCTGTTCTTTGAGACTCCCTGTCCCATGGCCCAGAGCCAATTCCCCACCCTGAGTTCCTGACCCAGCTTCCTCAGAAAGCCCTGCTTAACCTATCTGCCCACAAGGTCCCTCCTCTGCTCAGCCACACATCCCAGATATGACCTCAGACCTCCAAGCACTCATTCTCTTTTCCTTTTCCCCATTGGCAAGTCCTGGCCACTTCATTCCTCCCTCCCTCACCTCCTTCCTCTGTCTGGCCCCAATCCCCTCTTCTGAACACTGCCCCCAAGGTAGCTTCTGACCTGCATCACCCAGCACATGGCCACAAGGTGTAACTGAGACAAAGGTCTCGACCTGGTGAGATATTATCCTGGTCAGGGCAGCCTCCATGGTTATATTAGAACAGAGATCTGCAACCTTTGGCACGTGGCTCGCAGGGGTAAGCCCCTGGCAGGCCGGGCCTGTTTGTTTGCCTGCCAACTCCACAGGTTTAGCCGATCACTGCTCCCAATGGCCACGGTTCGCCGATCCAGGCCAATGGGAGTAGTGGGAAGCAGCAGCCAGTACATCCCTTAGTCCATGCCACTTCCCTCAGCCCCATTGGCCTAGAGCAACTAACTGCTCTGGTAATCCCTTCTCAGCAGAAACTGATTGACACCCCTCCTCAGATGATAGGAAGGAGGGCTTTTTAACCTTCTTGTACTGTTTTCTACCTTTCCCTCCCCCGCAAGTACTACGGGATTGGGCAACCTGTGTTGGCAAACAGCGCACCCTCTACAGGCCATCAGCATTGCTATGCTGGATTCTGGGCCTATGTTGTACTCTAAAGGGGGAGGATTATAGTGACATGAAGCACCTTGTTACTCTTGCATTTCTTTCTTTGTTTTTGTGCATCCACTTCAGAGAGGGATGGTCCATGATGAGGGTAAACCTCCGTCTGAGTAGATAGTAGCAAAGGCTTTCTTTGGCCCACTTTATTGCCAGGCATTCCTTCTCTACTACAGCATATTTACATTCCCTGGGCAGGAGTTTGCTACTGAGGAACAGGACTGGGTGTTCTTCTCTGACCATTTGCGAAAGGACCCCTCCCAACCCGACCTCAGAGGCCTCAGTTGTAAGATAAACTCTTTCTCCCAGTCTGGAGTTGCCAGCATGGGGTTGGTGAAGAGGCTGGTCCACAGATCTGGAAAAGTCTCTTCGGTCCATCTTACTATGGTGCTTTTCTCCAGAAGTTCTTCTTTAAGGTGACCCATGAAGAGATTGGTGAATTGGGGAGCCATCCTGGTATCCATGGTAGTTCCCATGATTCAGACCAAAAAAAAAAGTTGTTGAAAGTGAAATTGTTATAGGTGAGGATGAAGTGGGTGAATATGATGATGTGTTTGGGATATATGAGGGTTGTCCATTGTGTGGTAAATATGTCATGCAGGCAGCTATGCCATTATTGTGAGGAATATTGGTGTACAGGGAGATGGCATCCATGGTAGCAAGGATGTTGTTCTGAGGGAGGTTGTTAATGCTGCAGAATTTGTGGAGGAAGTCAGTTGTGGAGGAAGCTTTCCCCTTGTGTGGTTTGAGGATGGTTTCTAGGAGTCCTGATATTCCTTCAGTAAGAGTGATGTGCCCAGATATGATAGGTCTGCCTGGGTCCACTCCAAACACACCAAGAAATCTCTTTACAGCAAGAGACTTCTCTTGTCTTGCTTACAACACTCCTACTAATATATCCCAGAAAGATATTCACTGTTTTTGCAACAGAAATACATTGCTTTGTGATCCACTGTAAGCCCCAGATCCTTTTCTGCAGTATTCCTTTTGAGGCAGTGATTTCCCATTTTGTATTTGTGCAATTGATTGTTTCTTCCTGCATGTAGTACTTTGAATTTGCCTGTATTGAATTTCACACTATTTAATTTAGATCCTACCTCCAGTTTGTCAAGATCATTTTGAATTCTAATCCTGTCCTCCAAGGCACTTGCAACCCCTTCCAGCTTGGTATCATTGTCAGACTTTATAAGTTTACCTCTATGCCATTAACCAAATCATTTATGAAGTTATTGAATAGAACCTGACTCAGGATAGATCCCTGAGGGACAACACTAAATATTCCCTTCCAACTCAATTGTGAACCATTGAAAACTACTGCCCAAATATGGTTCCAGCCACTTGTGCACCCACCTTATAGTCGGTTCATCTAAGCTATATTTCTGTAGTTTATTTCTGAGAAAGTCATGTAAGACAGTATCACTAGCCTTACCAAAGTCAAGATATACCACATCTACTGCTTTACCCCATCTACAAGGCTTGTCACCTTATCAAAGAATGATATTAGGTTGGTCTGACATGATTCATTCTTGACAGATGAATGCTGACTGTTGCTTATTAACTGATTTTCTCCAAGGTGCTCAAAAATAGTATGTTTGATGCTGTGTTCCATTATCTTTCCAGGCACCAACACTAAGCTGACTGGTCTCTATATCCCTGCATTGTCCTTATTCTCCTTTTTATAGATACATACTATATTTGCCCTTTTCAAGTCTTCTGGTATCTCTCCCATCCTCCACGTTCTCTAAGATAATTGCTAGCATTTCAGAGATCTCTTTAACCGGTTCCTAAATATTCTAGGATGTATTTCATCAGGCCCTGCCAACTTGAAGAACTCTAACTTGTCTAAGTAGTTCCCAATGGCTGGAAGCTGAAATCAGACAAATTCAGACTGGAAATAAGGTGTGAATTTTAATAGTCAGGATTATAAACCCTTGGGACAACCTATCAACAGTGGTGATGGATTCCCCATCACTGACAAGGTTTAAATCAAGGTTGTATCTGAAGAAGTGAGGTTTTTTTACCCACAAAAGCTTATGCCAAAATAAATCTGTTAGTCTTTAAGGTGCCACTGGACTCCTTGTTGTTTTTGTGGATACAGACTAACATGACTACCTCCTAATACTTTAAATCAAGATTGGATGGATTGCTAAAAGATCTGCTTCAGGAATTATTTTGGAGGAATTCTTTGGCCTGTGCTGTACTGGATATCAGATTACATAATTAAAATGATCTCTTCTGCCTTAAGAAGCTCCAACTCTATTGACTCCAATGGTATCAGGACTGAGTCTTCCCTGCTATTTAAGAGATGAGGGTTGTCTGGCTGAAGGAAGGAGTAGCAGGAATATGCCACTTTGCATATGGAACAGAGCTGGGTCTAGCTCACACACAGGATTCTGTACTAGGCTCCACACTTCATAGACTCATATACTCCAGGACTGGAAGGGACCTCGAGAGGTCATCGAGTCCAGTTTCCTGCCCTCATGGCAGGACCAAATACTGTCTAGACCATCCCTAATAGACATTTATCTAACCTACTCTTGAATATCTCCAGAGATGGAGATTCCACAACTTCCCTAGGCAATCTATTCCAGTGTTTAACTACCCTGACAGTTAGGAACTTTTTCCTAATGTCCAACCTAAATCTCCCTTGCTGCAGTTTAAGCCCATTGCTTCTTGTTCTATCATTAGAGGCTAAGGTGAATAAGTTTTCTCCCTCCTCCTGATGACACCCTTTTAGATACCTGAAAACTGCTATCATGTCCCCTCTCAGTCTTCACTTTTCCAAACTAAACAAACCCAATTCCTTTAGCCTTCCTTCATAGGTCATGTTCTCAAGACCTTTAATCATTCTTGTTGCTCTTCTCTGGACCCTCTCCAATTTCTCCGCATCTTTCTTGAAATGCGGTGCCCAGAACTGGACACAATACTCCAATTGAGGCCTAAGCAGCGCAGAGTAAAGTGGAAGAATGACTTCTCGTGTCTTGTTTACAACACACCTGTTAATGCATCCCAGAATCACATTTGCTTTTTTTTGCAACAGTATCACACTGTTGACTCACCCTAGATCTCTTTCTGCCATACTCCTTCCTAGACAGTCTCTTCCCATTCTGTATGTGTGAAACTGATTGTTCCTTCCTAAGTGGAGCACTTTGCATTTATCTTTATTGAACTTCATCCTGTTTACCTCAGACCGTTTCTCCAATTTGTCCAGATCATTTTGAATTTTGACTCTGTCCTCCAAAGCAGTTGCAATCCCTCCCAGTTTGGTATCGTCCGCAAACTTAATAAGCGTACTTTCTATGCCAACATCTAAATCGTTGATGAAGATATTGAACAGAGCCGGTCCCCAAACAGACCCTTTGGGAACCCCACTTGTTATACCTTTCCAGCAGGATTGGGAGCCATTAATAACTACTCTCTGAGTACGGTTATCCAGCCAGTTATGCACCCACCTTATAGAGGCCCATCTAAATTGTACTTTCCTAGTTTATCTATAAGAATATCATGCGAGACCGTATCAAATGCCTTACTAAAAGTCTAGGTATATCACATCCACCACTTCTCCCTTATCCATAAGGCTCGTTATCCTATCAAAGAATGCTATCAGATTAGTTTGACATGATTTGTTCTTTACAAATCCATGCTGGCTATTCCCTATCACCTTACCACCTTCCAAGTGTTTGCAGATGATTTCTTTAATTGCCTGCTCCATTATCTTCCCTGGCACAGAAGTTAAACTAACTGGTCTGTAGTAAGAAAGGAAAGGTTTCAAGTGGCTACATGTAATGAAACATAAAAGTCAGAATTGGTTACAAAGGAAGGGAAAGACAAAATGTAAACTAATGGCTAACTTAACGAGCTAGCAGAATTCAAAGCAAAGGCATTTCTCTCACCACATGCTGCACTAAATTTCACAGCCTGGGTCTCTTTTCAGTCCAGAACTTTTCCCCTTTATTTCTGTGTCCTTCAGATATTCATTGATGTCATGAGAAGAGAGATCGGAGGAGGAGTGGGGGCAAGTGTTTTGCTCCCCCTCTTTATAATTCAAATTCTTGCGTTAGAAACATCCTTGCTGAGTCGTGGTGAACATGAGGCTTCAATGGTCCTGGTGATGAAATGTAAATTTCTTGTTCACACCTTTCCCCTGCCAGAAAATGGATGTCTAAGCAGGTAATGGTCCATTAATACTAGCCTGGCTAGTCTTGCTGTCTTTCAAAAATTGGTATGTGGGTGCACCCCCAAATTGTAATATATTTCCAGAAACATGACACAATGAAATGTTATAACTTTATGTTGTGTAGCTACTCATATTTTAACAAGACAAAAATATTGAGCAGATCATGCTGGAATGTCATAAAGAGTGGGGTCCTGCAGGGATCAGTTCTGGATCCAGTTCTGTTCAGTATCTTCATCAACGATTTAGACTATGGCCTAGGGAGTACACTTATAAAGTTTGTGGATGATACCAAGCTGGGAGGAGTTGCAAGTGGTTTGGTATGGGAGCCTTTTGAGGGCCTGGAACACCAATTGTGCCTCCTCCTCTCTCCACTGTTGAAGAGCCGTGCTAATTTTGATTCCATTAGGAGTCCATCTAGAGGCTGCTGAGCTGAATTCACTTTGGGCCAATGGTGCACCAGCACTGTGGCTCCCCTACTACAAGCTGAGATCACTAAGAGCTGAAATCACTAAAAGAGCTAAACTTACTGAGCTGAGTTCTGTGTTAACCAGTAGGGAAGACTGAAGATCTATCACTAAAAGTGGGTGGCAGAGCAGAGCAGCTTACAACACAGTTGGAGCAGCCCACGGAACAGTGAGCGGAGCTGAGCAAAGCGGTTTGTGGGAAGGTTGGAGCGGCCCATGGAACAGCAAGAGAGTGGAGCGGTTTGCGGGGATGGCTGGAGTGGCTCACGGGTCGGCTGGAGGAGCGGCACAGCTGGTGGAGTGCAGCCGGTCGTGGTGAAGGCTGCAGCAGAACTCCATGGAGAGGTGGGGCAGTCGGCCCCAGACCACATAAGGTGCCCCTTAAAACCCTGCGTGCCCCCCCATTTCCACCCAGGCTGGGGGAGTAAAACTCTGCAGATAAACTTTTGAACTCTGGGGTGGCACTGACCAGGGACAGAGACTTTTGGGTTGTTGGACTTTGGGGTGATTGAACTTAAGACCCTAAGGGGAAAATGACACTGCCAAACTTACTTGGTGGGTCTTTTGCTCATGGTTTATGTTATTAATCCTGTTTGTGGTGTTTCCCCAATGTAATGCCGCATTGTTTCCCTCCTTTATTAAAAAGATTTTGCTACACTCAGACTCTGTGCTTGCGAGAGGGGAAGTATTGCCTCCTAAAGGCACCTGGTATGTAATTGTTCCAGGTCACTGGGTGGGGGCTCAAGCCGGTTTTGCATTGCGCTATTGAAACGGAACCCCTGGATGCTGAACCTGGCCCTTGGTGCTGCCAACTCAGAGGGGTAGAAGGGTTACATTTGGTTCATTTATTTATTTATTTATTATTATTTTTGTCTTTAGGGTTTTTTGAAGAAACCTCAAAATATTTTCCAAGAAAAAATTTGACAAACAAGCAAATGAACCAATCATTTCATGAACAGCTTTATTCAACACCCAGTGTATTGTGTTTTGTTTGAAAATTTGGCCTTTTAATTTGGTGCCTAATTGCCTATGGGCATAAGAAGAAAATTACATCCCATCTCCACCACTGGGCAAAGTGATTTGTGGCCTTCCTGTGAAGCACCAAGTACTGGCTATTTCCCAAAGTCATTAAGTATGTCAATGGAGAAACAAGGACCCGAGATCCATGGGAGTTAGGCACCTAAATACCTGTGACAGCCTGGGCCTGAGTCAAGTTTTTATGAATTCTTATCTAGTGAATAAACTGCCTTAGATTCCTCTGAAATCCCTGTCTAAATATGTAGCTTTTGTGTGTATATCTGGAGTTATTCAGAGTGCAAAATAAAAGCAACATTTGAAAATGTGTCTCCAAATAATTATGGCAAATTCTTTGAAAAGTAACATGACAGCAAATACATTCATTGAAGAATCCTCCAAATGGGATGGCTTCAGGAGGAGGAAGAGCTCAGTGGTTTGAGCATTGGTCTGCTAAACTCAGTTTGTGAGCTCAGTCCTCGAGGGGGCCACTTAGGGTTCTAGGGCAAAATAAGTTCTTGGTCCTGCTAGTGAAGATAGGGGCCTGGACTCAACAACCTTTCAGGGTCCCATCCAGATTTATGAGATAGGTATATCTCCATATATTATTATATCATAAGAAAATGATGGATCATATGCATCAGCTTTGAACTCATCCCTACAAAACCCACCAGGTCTTTGAGTGGCAACAATTGTCACATTTTATGGCTATCACAGTGTCCATGGAGAAGCCATGAAGTATCAGGGACTGAGAGACTGAACTATTCTCTTAAACTTTTGAGACGGTCTCTTCTGGTCAGAGCGTGTCCTTGGTTTTTGCTGAGTCTGCTAACGGGAGCCGGCTGGTTCCAGCTTGGATGGAGATGTCTGGGGGGTGCTGTTATTAAGAGTCCAAGGAGTTGAGATACAAAGTCCATCTTTCTTCAGAAGTCAGACAGGGAGAACACTGGGCTGGTACTCACTGGGGCTAGGTTTGAACAGGTGAGTTAGAGGTAAAAACAGCTGCTTCATCTCTAATCTCCTGAGCCATCCAGGGCAATCCTGCTGTGAGATGTCTGTAGCATTTATATGGAAATGAGGTGTGAACTGAAACTTCATGTCCCTTCAAATGGGCATTGGGCACAATCTATCCCAGTCTCTTCCACAACATTAAGCTTCTGTATGATGTTCAAAGGTGTATCAAGAGCCCAGGGATTCAGGTGTTGAAAGCAACTAAAGCAATTAAAAAAACAGACTGAATGGGGAATTCCATAGAAAATTCCCATGAGGGCCACCGAGCTGTGGTTATCCCCAGTGGGCATTAGCAGAACAGTGAATAGAAAACAGCTCAACTGCATAGGCCCAATGTATCCTGGCTACAAATCCACTGAGTTCCATGGAGAGGGCCTTGGAATGGGCTTGGCCCTGTGAAGGGACTTGAAACTGACTCTGCAGTATGTAGGCTCTAGGTGCTGCAAAATGTGGAACAATACAGTGGACTCTTGCGCCAGGCAGTGATCTGTGACATGGATTGTCAGAGTGGCTTAAGGGACTTAGGTTCCCAACTCTCAGTGACTGCACATTGACTGGAATTAATTATTCCAGCCTTAATACACAGGGGTTTTTTTTTTGTCTTGCTCACTTGTGTCCTAATTTTCTTTGCATCACCCTGACCCTCAGGCCATGTCTACACTATAGAATTATGTTGACCTAACTTACTTCAGCATACAGCTACCACAGTTATTAAAACACTTGTATGCATGCACACTTGGCTGCTTATGTCAGTACTGTGCATCCTCACCGGGAGCGCTTATACAGGTTGTATTGTCAATGTGGGGCTGTCAGAGTTCCTTCCCCACTCTGAACTCTAGAGTACAGATGTGGGGACCTGCATGAAAATTCCCTAAGCTTATTTGTATCAGCTTAGGTTAAAACCTGGTATGCTGCCACTACCAAGTGATTTAACAAGAAACAAGGAAGGGACCACTTGGCATTCCTCCTCCCACAAAATATCCCCCCAAGCTCTTACACCCCGTTTCCTGGGGAGGCTTGAGAATAATATCCTAACCAAATAGTTACAAAGTAATCAAAGATACAAACTCCTGGGTCTTGGAACAATGGAAAAATCAGTCAGGTTCTTAAAAGAAGGATTTTATTAAAAAGAAAAGGTAAAAATCATCTCTGTAAAATCATGATGGAAAATAATTTTACAGGGTAATCAGATTCAAAGAGTCCAGAGGGGACCCCTCTAGCCTTAGTTTCAAAGTTACACCAAAACAGAGATAAACATCCCTCTAGCAAATGGCACATTCACAAGTTGAAAAAACAAAGATAAACTAGCACACCTTGCCTGGCTGTTACTTACAAGTTTGAAATATGAGGGACTTGTTCAGAAAGATTTGGAGAACATGGATTGATGTCCAATCCATTTTAGTTCTAAGAGTGAACACATCCAAAACAAAGAACACAAACAAAAGCCTCTCCCCCACTCCCAAGATTTGAAAGTATCTTGTCCCCTTATTGGTCCTTTGAGTCAGTTGTCAGCCAGGTTACCTGAGCTTCTTAACCCTTTACAGGTAAAAGGATATTGGTGCCTCTGGCCAGGAGGGATTTTATAGTATTGCATACAGGAGGGTTGTTACTCTTCCCTTTACAGTTATGACAGGGACATTATGGGACAGCTCCTGAAAGTAAGTAACAGTCAACATAAGCAACACAATGTTTACATTAGCTAATTAACGTAACACCAATATTTAAAAAGGGCTCTAGAGGTGATCCTGGCAAATAACAGATCGGTAAATCTAAGGTCGATACCGGATATATTAGTCCAAACAATAGTAAAGAATAAAATTGTGTGACACATAGAAGAATATAAATTGTTGGGCAAAAGTCAACACGGTTTCTCTAAAGGGAAATTGTGTCTTATTAATCTATTAGAGTTTTTTGAAGGGATCAACAAACATGTGGACACTGGGGATCCAGTGGACATAGTGTATTTAGATTTCCAGAAACCCTTTGATAAGGTCCCTCACCAAAGACTCTTATATATATTAAGTTGTCATGGGATAAAAGGGAAGGTCCTTTCATAGATTGAGAATTGGTTAAAAGACAGGGAACAAAGGGTAAGAATTAATGGTAAATTCTCAGTATGGAGAGGGGTAACTAGTGGTGTTCCCCAAGGGTCAGTCCTCGGACCAATCCTATTCAACTTATTCATAAATGATCTCGAAAAAGAGGTAAACAGTGAGGTGGCAAAGTTTGCAGATGATATTAAACTGCTCGAGATAGTTAAGGCCAAAGCACGCTGTGAAGAACTTCAAAAAGATCTCACAAAACTAAGTGATTGTGCAACAAAACGGCAAATGAAATTTAATGTGGACAAATGTAAAGTAATGCACATTGGAAAAAATAACGCCAACTATACATACAATATGATGAGGGCTAATTTAGCTACAACAAATCAGGAAAAAGATCTTGGAGTCATTGTGGATAGTTCTCTGAAGGTGTCCAAGCAGTGTGCAGAGGCGGTCAAAAAAGCGAACAGGATGTTAGGAATCATTAAAAGGGGGATAGAGAATAAGACAGAGAATATACTAATACCCTTATATAAACCCATGGTACACCCACATGTTGAATACTGCGTACAGATGTGGTCGCCTCATCTCAAAAAAGATATACTGGCACTATAAAACGTTCGGAGAATGGCAACTTAAAATGATTAGGGGTTTGGAGAGGGTCCCATATAAGGAGAAATTAAAGAGGCTAGGACTTTTCAGCTTGGAAAAGAAGAGACTAAGGGGGGTTATGATAAAGGTATATAAAATTATAAGTGATGTGGAGAAAGTAGATAAGGAAAAGTTATTACTTATTCCCATAATACAAGAACTAGGGGACACCAAATGAAATTAATAGGCAGCAGATTTAAAACAAATAAAAGGAAGTTCTTCTTCACACAGCACACAGAAAACTTGTGGAACTCCTTACCTGAGGAGGTTGTAAAGGCTAGGACTGTAACAGCATTTAAAAGAGAACTGGATAAATTCATGGAGGTTAAATCCATTAATGGCTATTAGCCAAGATGGGTAAGGAATGGTGTCCCTAGCCTCTGTCAGAGGTTGGAGATGGATGGTAGGAGAGAGATCACTTGATCATTACCTGTTGGGTTCACTCCCTCTGGTGCACCTGGCTCTGGACGCTGTCGATTGAGAGGATACTGGGCTTGATGGACCTTTAGTCTGACCAGGTATGGCCGTTCTTATGTTCTTATGTACACTGACACTGTCAGCCTAATTACATCAAGCATGAGTCTACTTGGGGAGATGATGTTACTAAATTGGTGTACAGAGCCACTCATACTGGCGGGAGCAAAATTTAAGCGAAGACACTTCTACTGCTAGGTCTACACAAGGCAGGTTATGTCGAGCTAACCCTGTAGTGTGGACTAGGCCTTAGTGTTCAAATCATTATCCCAAAGACATGAAGTCTTACATTTTTAATAGAACACATAGAACCTGGAACTGAGCAATCTTCCCTTACTCATCATTCCCTGAAAATGGGCATGTCTGGGTCTCTTTCCCACTTTGAACTTTAGCCTCCAGAAAGTGGGGACCTGCCTGTTCCTTTCTAAGCTTAATTCCTAGCTTAGATTTTATCACTCTGCCACCAACCCAAAATATAGTGTTTGGGTACACTCCCTGTCCCCCAAAACTTTCCCTGGGGAACCCAAGACCCAAACCCCTTGGGTCTTAAAACAAAGGGAAATAAACCATTCCCTCTCCTTCCTTCCTCTCAGATTTTCTCCTCCCTGGGTTACACTGGGAGATCACTGTGATTCAACCTCCTTGAATCTTAAAACAGAGAGGAAATTCACATTCCTCCCCCTTCTCTCCCCCTCTCAGACTCTCTCTGAGAGAGAGACAGTGATCCTAACACAGAGAGAAATTAACTGTTCCCTCCCCCCTTCTCTCCTTTCCCCTCACCAATCCCTAGTGAGTCTAGACCCCATCCCCTGGGGTCTTACGCAAGAGTAGATAAAAAATCAATCAGGTTTTTAAAAGAAAAGCTTTTAATTAAAGAAAGAAAAAAAGTAAAAAATTAGCTCTGTCAAATCAAGATGGAAAATGTTACAGGGTCTTTCAGCTTCACCTAGACCAGAGGGACTCCCCCTCTCAGCCTAAGTATACAAGTTACAGCAAACAGAGTTAAAATCCTTCCAGCAAAATACACATTTGCAATAAAGAAAACAAACAAATGCCTAATCCGCCTGCTATACTTACAGTATTGAATAGAAGATACTTTTTCAGAAAGATTGGAGAGCCTGTATAAATGTTTGGTCCCTCTCAGACCCCAGAGAGAACAGAGAACAAAGAAAACAGCCCAAAACAAAGACTTCCCTCCACCCCGA
Organism: Gopherus flavomarginatus; assembly: GCF_025201925.1. NCBI lineage: Eukaryota > Metazoa > Chordata > Testudines > Testudinidae > Gopherus > Gopherus flavomarginatus. The sequence continues at coordinate 1,545,499 of NW_026114602.1, forward strand.
TTTGAAAGTATCTTGTCTCCCGATTGGTTCTTTGGTCAGGTGTCAGCCAGCTTCACTGAGATTGTTAACCCTTTACAGGTAAAAGAGACATTAACCCTTAACTATCTGTTTATGACAGGGCATTTACCCTGCCCTACTGGAACTGTTGCTGTAGATGACAGAAGACTCTCTTCTTCATGTCCCTGTGCCTCTCTATAGCAATGAGACACAAAAGTGGAGTTATATTGCCAGTAAGGTTGATGTTTGTGTATTGGGAACACATATCATCAGGGAACTGCACAGAGATCCTCAATCCGTTTCATACAGGCCACCTCAAATGCATTAGGAGATTCTAACTAAACATTGATGTACATACAGGGGGAATGGTCCCTATAAAAGCAGCAATGAATGCTAGCTTGGATGCTGAACACCCCAAAAATCGAGAATATTTGTTTCTGGTGGTTTTGTTTGGCCAATAGTAAAGAGAGGGGCCTGTGACGGTACCTCCTATAAGGCTTTATGGAAATATGTTTAGAATGCGTTTTATACTACATATGCCATGTAACATATCTAAAAGGTTATCATCTACTGACTGTATTAATCCTATTAGTATGCATGTATCATTTTTATATTTGAAAATATAAATGCTATGAATGTTGACTGTGTACTGGCTTGATTTCTAAATAACCTTAGTAGAGTATTTGGTCAGTTCCTGGAGAAAGGAATGTTGAAATTAGATACCTAATCAAGAAACACTTAAAGGACAATGGATCTTGGAATGCTCCAATCCACATAAAAAGTCTACTTGAGGGTGTTCAAGGTAGCATGTAAACAATGGATTCTACCTGTAAAAACTGTGAGTCATGCATGGATATGTGACTTGCCCAGGTGACTCCAAAACTCCATCTTGGAGCTGGATTTTGCATAGGAGTGAGGAGGGGGTCTCCACCCAGAAGAGAAAGTCTATTTAGATCCTGGGAGACCCCTCCATTTTGTCTTCAGTTGGCTACCCCAGGATACTTGAAAGAAACTGGTGTGAGTGATTGCTGGACCAAGGTTAAAAGGAGATTAGTCTGTAAAAGGCAGCATTTTGGAACTAGTGAGGATCTTAATTGTATTCCATTTGATTAGACATAGATTAGCATATTTTATTTTATTTTGCTTGGTGACTTACTTTGTTCTGTCTGTTACAACTTGGAACCACTTCAATCCTACTTCTTGTATTTAATAAAATCACTTTTTACTTATTAATTAACTCAGAGTTTGTATTAATACCTGGGGGAGCAAACAACTGTGCATATCTCTCTATCAGTGTTATAGAAGGTGAACAATTTATGAGATTAGTGTATATAAGCTTTATACAGGGTACAATGGATTTATTTGGGTTTAGATCCCACTGAGAGTTGGGCATCTGAGCATTAAAGACAGGAACACTTATGTCAGCTGCTTTCAGGTAAACCTGCAGTTTTGGGGCAAGTAATTCAGCCCCTGGGTCTTTGTTGGAGCAGATGAGAGTGTCTGGCTCAGCAAGACAGGGTGCTTGGCCCTGAGCTGGCAGGGAAGTCAGGGGTAGAAGTAGTCTTGGCACATCAGGTGGCAGCTCCCAAGAGGGTTTCTGTGATCCAACCTGTTACAGGGCAATTTGTTAAATCTGAATCAATTCCCATGTTACAAAGCCTTCAGTTGCCTTTTCCAGCCAACTTCATTTTCAAAGGTGCCGCTACTAAGGACTGTCAGATATCCAGTGAATGAAATGGCCTTTTGTCTTATGCCCACTTGCAACCATATTGTTCCATGTGATCTAGAGGTGAGATGGTCCCTATCTCCACTGAGATAGGCAGAGACCCTAAACTTTCAAAACCCTAAATTCATACTTCTAGAAACCACCACAAGTCTCCTCCATAACTTTAAAATGTGGCCCTTAGTTACTCTACAAGCACTGGGTTCCACAAAGCCTGTGTTAGGCCCCCAGGATCCCTATACAATGAACAGGGAGAGACAGACACCTAGGAATAGGATCCACAAAAGCCAGTGCATTAGGCAAGGAGGCCCCTAGGATACTCAGTGGGACACACTGACCAGCCAGAAGGGATGTGTGTCTCAGTCCGGACTGCTGGGATACACTTATTATCCACAACCAGAAACCCAGTGGAATCATGTGTGTGTGTGTGTGTGTGTGTGTGTGTGTGTGTGTGTGTGTGTACGTATAGAATCAAGTGACAGCTATATAGTTCTGTGTAAGGACTATTTCTTGCCCTGTCTCTTGCATCACATACTATGCTTCTGCACATCATATGCAGTGTACATAACCATGCAAAAAGATGGTATTTGAAGATTAATAATAGGCCAGTTTGTGAGACCCTGTCTCAGCTTGAGTGTGAATAGATTTAAACTGGATGGTGCATGAAATGCTGGGTTAGTGCAAGTGATGAAACTTTTCCACTTGCACCAATATTATAATATGACACCAGACAAATAACACACAGAAGTATTTATTAGAGAGAGAAGGTGGAGCAACTTTGTTGGTGAGAGAGACAAGTTTTCACACTTACTTAGAGCTCATCTTCAGATCTGAAGAAAAGCTCTGTATAAGTTTGAAAGCTTGTCTCCCTCACTTGCAGAAGTTGATCCAATAAAATATATTACTTCACCCACCTTGTCTCTCTGATATCCTGGGACCGACATGGCTTCAACAACACTACTTAAACCAATGTTTATGTCACTATTGAACTTAGCCTAGTGTCTTTGGGCCAGAGCCAGGTCAGTATTAAACCAGTGATGTTGATATCCCATCCTTATTTGTAAAATTATTTCAGCAGGACATCAACCATGCAGATATCTCATCTGCACCCCTTTATCATTGTGGAAAGAAAATGTTCAGCTTGTTCACAAAACCTCATCAAAGAGATGAAAAATGGACACCCTCAAAAGATGACATCTATTTATTTATTTTAACAGTTTATTTCTAAGGAAACATAGAAGGAACTTAAAAACAAAAGAGAAAAATTGGCATTTTATTTGTTATGAATAACCTCCATCCAATCAATTTCCTCAGGGCAACTTTGTTCTCCTTGTTCCTCATGCTGTAGATGATTGGTTTCAGCACTGGAGGTACCATGGAATAGAAAACATCCACCATGAGATCCAGATGTGATATGGACCTGGAGTTGGGTTTCAGGTAGGCAATGATGCCAGTGAAAACATACAAAGAGACAACACTGATGTGAGGCAGGCAGATGGAGAAGACTTTTTGCCGGCCCTGCTCAGTGGGGATTCTTAGCACTGATCTGAAGATCTGAACATATGACACAATTATTAAAACAAAGCAGTTTAAAGCTAAGCATGCACTGAAGACAATAACCCCAGTTTCATTGAGCTCTGAGTCAGAGCAAGCAAGCTTGAGTAGCTGGGGGATGTCACAGAAGAACTGATCCACTCTGTTACCTCCACATAAGGATAATGCAAATGTGTTCCCAGAGTGCAGGGCAGAGTAAAGAATACCACTGATCCAGGCACTGGCTGCCATTTGGACACAAACTCTCCTATTCATCACTCTCTCATAGTGCAGTGGTTGACAGATGGTGACATATCAGTGGTACGCCATGACAGTGAGGATGCCGAGATCAGCTGAACCAAGGAACATGAAGAGAAAGACTTGGGTGACATTCAGAATAAGAAATCACTCTGGTGTTCATGAGAGAATTGGCCATGGATTTGGGGATGGTGACCCCCCTTCCCCCACACACATACCATCTGTCCCAATTTTTCACACTTGCTGTCTTGTCACCCTAATATACACCATGTGAGTATCTGGCCTAAGATGCCAGTTGAACAAATGCATTAAAGACTGGAACAAATTACAATCTAAGCCCACAGATCTAGCAAAGATGGTCCCTCAGCTCTGTCAAACAACAGAGGAAAAAACTTGAGCATGAAACTAAAGTACTAGAACTCCAAGACCACCTGATTTCCACCAGGGAAATATGACAGAATCTCTGAGCATTGAAATTATAAGCTTGTGTGTAATGATTCCTTCCCAAGCTCTGTATATAGATGACCTGATACCTGGTTACAAATTGACTGATGGTACTAATCCCAACTTCACTCCCATCTCTGGGTGTCGAGGGGCTAGTAGCATCGCTCAGTGACTTTATGTCTGGCCTGAGTGGGGCAGCAATCGTCAAAAGACCTGAGTTGTGATCTTATCTCTGCCAGTGGCTTGCTGTGTGACCTTGGGCTGGTCACTTCTCCTCCCCGAGCCTCTATTTCCTCTCCCACCCTTTGTCTGCCGGGTCTTTTATGAACTCTGTGGGAGATGAGCTGTTTCTTATCATTTGGATCCTCACTGCACTCATTTACAGGCTTGGTGCTCAGCTGGCAGCAGTGTTGCACACAGGATATGGTGATAGACCAGGAGGTCTGGATTCCTGTCCCATTGACCTCCTGAGGTCCATCAATGCTGCAGCGAGGAGCATCTTCCCAGCTCCAGTAAACAGATATAGGGTAGCTCTGCTGAAGTTACTGTAGAAAACTTACCCATGTAGCCCTGAGATAGCCTGGTCAGCAGCTCAGGCTCCATCTGTTTATGTAACCATGGAGTTCAGCCGGGTTTGTACTAGGGTTCAAAAAGTATTAGATAAATTCATGGAGGATAGGTCTATCAATGGCTATTAGCCAAGATGGACAGGGATGGTGTCCTTAGTCTCTGTTTGCCAGAAGTGGGAATGGGTGACAGGGCATGGATCACTTGATAATAACTTGTTCTGTTCATTCCCTCTGGGGCGCGTGGCACTGGCCACTGTTGGAAGACAGGATACTGGGCTAGATGGACCTTTGGTCTGACCCAGTATGACCGTTCTTATGAGATGGCTAGACTAAGCCATTCCCTGTGCTGCCGGCATTTACTCTGTTATTTTTAAAGCATAGCTAGTGAACTCTGCCTACCTGAGCTGGGAAGCACAATCCTATCTGCAGTGTAGATGTGCCCTTAATGTCCTTGGGCAGGGTCCAGACAGATAGGCTGCACCCTCTTGACTGAATCCTGACTCTGAGTTTCAAAGTAAGAGAGGAGGGATAGCTCAGTGGTTTGAGCATTGACCTGCTAAACTCAGGGTGGTGAATTTAATCCTTAGTGGGGCCACTTAGGGATCTGGGGCAAGAGCTGGTTCTGCTAGTGAAGGCAGGGGGCTGGACTCAATGACCTTTCAAGGTCTCTTCCAGTTATAGGAGATTGGTATATCTCTCCTATTATTAAAGTGCTAGTATGCCTGTTAGGTACAGCCCATATTCCCTAGGCTGTCAACTCTGCTGTTTACTAAGTTCTGCCATCCTGCTGCTATATCTTTGACACAGAAATAAAAATGGATAGGACAGGATGATGGTTTTTGAAATTATGGTATCATTGGACAATATTACTGCTTCCTATCCTGCCTGAAAGATAATTTCCAAATACAGCTGGTGAAAAATATACTTGTTAAACTATTTTAAAAGAAAAAATTGGTTTTCAGTTAAATCTATCTATCTATCTATCTATCTATCTATCTATCTATCTATCTATCTATCTATCTATCTATCCAAAGGCCATTTTTTTCCTTTTGTGAAGGGGGGGGATAGACTTTTCCAGTTTTCAGCAGTTTTCAGCAGAAAATGTTTGGTTCTCTGTTGCCAAATCCAATTTGAGGATTTGGGGGACTTGTATGAAAAACAATATTTACTAACAAAAAGGAAAGAAAAAAAATCTGACTGTCCCTACTTGTTTGATTAAACAGATAGTAAAAATCATAAAGAGTTAAAATTGGAAGTCAGATTTAGGTTCTTAAATTTGCCCTGTACGTTAATACTCTAATATATTTAATTGAAATAGCAAACTTACTGCATTGGTCTTCGGATAATTTTTCCCAATTTGTGATGCATTTGATCCTCCAGTAGTAGAAAATTTGGCCACTATCTATCTATCTATATATGTCCATGCACAACAGTCTATCACCTTCTCTCTCTCATGTAAACATCACTGCATTATGCAGCAGTGGTTTCCATGTCCAAAGATGGATTTCCTGAGTCGCTGGTCTCTCCGCTGTTCCTAGCAGACAGGGAACCACTCCACAGATGGGTGCTCCCTGTTCCCCTCCTCAGGCAGGCTTGGCCAAGAGGTGATGGACTAAATGCGATGAGGGACTGAAAACTCCTGAAGATCTAGAACTGCTCCTGGGTTGTGCAGGCATCAAACACAATCACAGCTCAGTATACCCCTGCTCTGGGGCTAAATAGCTGCATCTAGTCTCCAGGGCTGTGAGCCCAGCTCTGATGTGACATCAGGAACAAACCACCTGGACAACCTGTCCAAGTCAATCCTAACCCCACAGAGGGGGAACAGCACTGCCTTGGACCTCACACAACGGTAACATCCCTGAAAGGACCCTTGGCTAAAAAAACAAGGCAGATTTGGCTAAGGTATTTGACAAGTTAAATGTATATTTATAGCACAGGCATGTGACATACAATAGCTAAGAAACTAGCAGCACCAGAAGTTTAGCTGGCCTGGAATAACCTGTTCCTTCATTAACTCCACATGATTATCACTGGGGCAGCAGAAAATTGTTCCCTTGCATTGCATCAGCAGCTCTTGGGAGGCAGCCACCAGAAGAACCCACAACTCAGGCTGCCCAGGATGTTCAAAGTCAGACACTAAGATCTACCCAGAAGCAAGTATGAAAAATGAAAGGTCATGTCTTGAGCTGGTGTGAATTGATGCAGTTCCATTGATTTCAAAGTAGCTAGGGCTATTTACACCAACAGATGACCTGGCCCTTTGATTTCAATCAAGATATGGCCAATTTACACCAACTGAGGGCCTAGCCTGTCAGAGTTTACTTTGTTTATTTGGGATTGAGGGTATCTCTTGAAAGCCCATTATGTGTGTGGATGGGGATAGGGTGTTGTCATAGACTGAAGCTAAAACAGTTTCCCCTGAATACCACCGCCCTCTCCTCTAAGATCTGTCTAGGGCTCATCACCCTGTCTTCCAGGGTGTCCTGTTGGAGAATCCAACTCAAACATTTGGGAAGCAGCTTCTCCAGGATGGCTTCTCCACTAAGGACAGGGGAGGGGGGTTGCTCAGCAAATCACCCTCCAGTTACTCACGGGGGAATATGATAGAAGTATATAAAATAAGGACTGGTGTGGGGAAAGTAAATAAGGAAGTGTTATTTACTCCTTCCCATAAAACAAGAACTAGGGGTCACAAAATGAAATTAATAGGCAGCAGATTTAAAACAAACAAAAGGAACTATTTTTTTCACACAGTGCACAGTGAACCTGTGGAACTTCTTGCCAGAGGATGTTGTGAAGGCCAAGATTATAACGGTTCAAAAAAGAGCTAAATAAGTTCAAGAAGGATGGGCCCATCAATGGCTGTTAGCCAGAATGGGCATGGATGGTGTGCCTAGCCTCTGTTTGCCAGAAGCTGGGAATGGGCAACGGGATGGCTCTCTTGATGATTAACTGTTCTGTTCATTCCCTCTTGGGCACCAATGATTGGCCACTGTTGGAACATAGGACTCTGGACTAGATGGACCTTTGGTCTGACAAAATATGGCCGTTCTTACGTTCTTATGTTCAGTGCACAGAGCTTTGCCTAACGAGGCTTTTGTTCCATCTGCTAACAAAGACCATGTGATCTGGGACACACTGTCCTGCACTGAGGAACCAGAGCGCTTTCTCTGCAGACTTCAGGGATCTGGAAACATTTTTCAGCCCCTGCTGTTGCTCTACGTTGAAGAAGGTGTGCTTTTTGGGGACTGAATTTGGGATGCCAGGGCCAGGTCCTTCAGCCCTTACTAAGCATTCTGGCAGCAGTCAGTGGCAGTGCAGTCTGAGCAATGGCTGCAGGAATGGGACCCATCCAACTGGATAATCTCTTACATAGATATAGCCTTGTGGTGTGAGCCATAGGACCAAGTCACGGCAATATTTGCATTTCTTGTCTATCTTGACTGATAAGAGAGCCCAAACTGTTGGTCTGTGCCCAGTATGGTAAGAACACATGTAAAATACAGTCACTTGGTCCACCAAATACTAAGCAATTTATCGAGCATAACATTCTCATTCCTTAAGCAAACAATTTTCCCATTAACTAACTGTAATTTTCCCCCATTAAGCAAATGGCAAATTTTTCTCCACCAATGAGCTAGCACATTCTCCTTCTTCAACCAGCCACAGTTTTCTCTGCCCTTCACTACCCCTACACTTCTCCACCTTCCAAAAATCACAGACGTTCCCTCCGCCACCTATCTTTCTCCCCCTACCATTTACAATCTACACAATTCCCCCAACCAACACTAACCTTCTTCCCTTTTCAGTGATAATGAGAACATGCCTCATTCACCAACCATAATATTCTCCTTCCATATAATTTTTCCTAGTAGTATCATGTCCTGTATTCATGGCTTCAAGGAAAGCTTTGGAGAATGGGTAGGCCATAGGCCACATCCTGAAGTTTCACTGGCCTGTGGGTTCAGAAGGCATTCCACTGTCAATGAACCAGCGTTGGTTCGCTCAGTTGTCTCAACAGATTATGGTTCTCCTTGTGTCTAAATGAAGATAGGAGAGGAGAGGAGAGGAGAGACGCTGCATTTTCATGTTTCTAAAGATCGCAACTTCTGGAAATGTCTTGAGCTAAGGTTCTTGGGGCTTCCAGGATGAAGAGCTAAGAGTCGAGCTCCCATTCTAGCCAGGGACCCTGAGCTGTGATCTCTGTTCCAGGGATAAAGAGTAGAAGAAAGTCAGGGAGTAAGGAGCCTCCTGCAGGGGATGTAGAGAGGAGACCCAGGGCCAGACAGAACTTTTGAAGAAGCTCTCCAGAGCAGCCAGAGGAGAGGCCTGGCTTGAGTGACCTGCACTGCAGAACAGGAACAGAATCCATCAGAGGGAGTTAGGAGCCGAGAAGGGGTATAACGGCCTTTGGTAAATAATGTTTAATATTGAATATTTATAGACAGACACGAAGAGGAAATGAGTCACAATAGTTGGTGTTATCTATCTATTGATTGATCTATCGATCTATCTCTCAAATCACATACTATGCCTTTGTCCCTTATATATGAATTGTATATATCCACGCACAGAGATGGGATTCTAATACTAATAACACTGGTCTACAATTTTTGAGAATTTGTCTGCTTCAGAGATAAAATGTGCTATTTATTATGTATTTGATGTGCTGAATTCAAATATGACAATTAAAACAATTGATTGGCTAGTGTTTCTGAGATATTTAAGTTTTTACATTTTATGTCTATGTATATTGTGTAGGTAGTAGAGTTTTAATCATAAATTGTACCTAGATCTTTTCATGTGTTTATGGTTGCTTTACATGATAATATTTCACCTGTCCTGTTTATGTAACACACTAAAAATCAGCAAAAGGGTTATATAAATAAAATTTATTATGAAACAAAAGGCAAAAAACTAGTATGTACATAGTTAGTCCTATTCAGTGTCTACTCGGCGCTTCTTGGTTTGTCTCTTGTATTCCTTAAATGGAGCATCTCTTGTCACTGTTCAGCAATAGTCTGAAAGCATTGATGGGCTCCATTTGCCCTGATAGCCTGCCAGGAGATTCCACTGCTGTAGTCTGGAGCCCAACAGCTCTGCCTTACTCTTGGGTAGTTCCAAATCCCTGACAAGGTCATTCAGTTCACCTTGTGTTAGGAGGTGTGGTTCAGAGGAGAAGGATGGGAGAAAATGTGGGTCCTGTGACATTGATGGTTCAGGACCAGAAGTTTCATCCTCTTCCTCTTCCTCATCTGACTCAAGTGAGAATGATTCTGGTGCAGTCCTTCTCCATGGGGTACTGGGCGTATAGCTGATGGAATGTTTGGATAAGGCACCGTCCACTTTTTCTTCTTTGACACACCTTTCCCAACAGGAGGCACCATGCAGAACTAACAATTGCTGGTCTGATCTGTTGGTTCTCTCCAAATCATTGGCGCTGCAAAAGGCATAGATTTCCTTGTCCTGTTCAACCACTGGCGAAGATTTGTTGCACAAGTGTTGCAGCGTATGTGTGGGGTCCACCTCTTGTCCTGATCTCCAATTTTGCATCCAAAATAAAGGTGATAGGCTTTCTTAACCAGAGTGGTTATACTGCGCTTTTGTGATGCAAAAGTCACTTCACTACAAACATAGCAGAAGTTATCTGCACTGTTCACACAAGTACGAGGCATCTCTGCTCACTTTGGCTAATCAGAAATGTGTCCCTATGCAAAATCAAACACTGACAAATAAGAGAGCACCACACTGTATGATTTCTAGAGCTGATATAGGGCAATTTGTTCAGCAGAGTGATGTAAGCTTCGTTATGATTGCATCATCCATGACTTCTAGGAATAACATGATGCAATTCATATCATGTATGACGCAATACCAGCTTCAGATTGCATCATTCATTGTTTTGCCTAAAAAGCAAGTACTGTCCAAACCCAGTCATAGATTTATTCATAGATCCAGTCAAAGATGTATTTTAGTCATTTTTGGTTTAAATTGAGATCCCTTCCTTTTATAACTCACTTATCCTCCGCCATTCCCAAGTCAAGGGTTGTATATACTGACCCAATAGCGTATCTTGAAAACTAGAGCCAATCAACAATTTTAAGCATCATTTTTGTTCTCAGTGACCCAGAATTAGTAAAGTTAGACTACATTTATTTCAGAAGCATTTTGACTGTAGAGCAGTGTAATAGGACTGCTTTGTGAGATCCTTTCTTAGCTTTAATGTGACTAGTTCTACAATGGATGATGCATGAAATGCCAGGTCAGTGCATATGACACCAGACAAATTACTCATACCACTATTTTTTAGAGAAGGTGGCCCTTATGCAGAGCTCATCTCCAGACCTGAAGAACAGCTCTGTATACATTTTAAAGCTTGTCTCTCTCCCCTGCAGAACTTGGTCAAATAAATATTACCTCACCCATCATGTCTCTCAAATATGCGGTGACCAACATGGCTGCAACAACACTGCATACACCAGTGTTTATGTCACTATTAAATTTAGCCTTGTGTCTTTGGGCCAGTATCAAACCAGCAATGTTGATGGAGCTACTCTGCATTAGCAAAGGCTTAGCTGAGTTGTGGAAAACACAGAGGAGTCCTTGTGGCACGTTTGAGACTAACACGTTTATTTGGATATTAGCTTTCATGGGCTATAACCCACTTCATCAGGTGCATGAAGTGAAAAATACAGTAGGCTGTATATTTGTACCTGCCTACTGTATTTTTCATTCCATGCATCTGATGAAGTGTGTTTCAGCCCATGAAAGCTAATGCCTAAATAAATTTGTTTGTCTCTAAGGTGTCACAAGAACTCCTCATTGGTTTTGACAATACAGACTAACACAGATACTCCTCTGCAACCTAAGATGGGGAATTCACCCATGCATCTCTGTTGCACTCACATTCTCCCGGTCATCATTACCCATTCTTGGATCTTTGTGTGTGTTGGCCATTGGCCAAATCCTGATCCATTTGAAGTGAGTGGCTAAGTCCCAGTGATTTAAAAAGGATCAAAATTGGCCTCATTATCCTGTCTGATTGTCTTTAAGAAATACTCCACAGCTTCCTCTTCAACAAACAAACAAACAAACAAACAACCCTTTCCCACCACGGCACGAATGACACAACATTGATTTATTTAGGGTTACAATAATGAAACAATGTTTACCTAAGGTTCTTGGTTCCCTAACACATCATTAAAAATACGATGATATCCCAGCCCTATTCATATAATTGTTTCAACCGAAACTCAACCATGTAGACACTTCTTGTGCACACCTTTAACATTGTGGAAAGAAAACTTTCAGCTCGCTCAGAAAACCCCATCAAACAGATGACATTTGGACACCCCCGATAGGTAACAAAACATCAACAATGCCATCTAAGTGAACACTTACCATCTACCCAGTCATTCCCACCTTAAAAACACTTAACAAAGAAAGAAATCAACCCAAGAAAAACTAAAAAGCAGAGATGGAGAGAAAAAACAAACAGCTACTGAACTGATACTGCAATCCAATTTTTACTCCAAAAAAGAAGAGACAGACACTCCCTGAGGTCCACTAAGGACTTTGATATGGCTAATGATTTTATGAAGAAGGTGCTAACATAGCATGGTGAAGGGTGGCAGTACACAATCCTGTAATAGATAGATATACAGGTAAACAGATAGATAATGATATTATTTACATTGATATGTATTTACATTAAATCCATTTACCTGAGTCGTGTTTTCATTTTTGCCACTCTAATTTCCCTTTTTTGCATAAAGAGATGACAAACCATGTTCTCATGGAGTCAATTATATCATCATTTGATTATATTTATAAGGAAACATAGAAGGAAGTTAAAATCAAAATAGAAAGATGGACTTTTTGTTTGTTTTAAATAAACTCCATCCAATCAGTTTCCTCAGGGCAGCTTTGATCTCCTTGTTCCTCATGCTGTAGATGATTGGATTCAGCATTGGAGGTACCATGGAATAGAAAACATCCACCATGAGATCCAGATGTGATATGGACCTGGAGTTGGGTTTCAGGTAGGCAATGATGCCAGTGGAAACATACAAAGAGACAACAGTGATGTGAGGCAGGCAGGTGGAGAAGGCTTTTTGCCGGCCCTGCTCAGTGGGGATTCTTAGCACTGATCTGAAGATCTGAACATATGACACAATTATTAAAACAAAACAACTTAAAGCTAAGCATGCACTGAAGACAATAACCCCAGTTTCATTGAGCTCTGAGTCAGAGCAGGCAAGCTTGAGTAGCTGGGGGATGGCACAGAAAAACTGATCCACCACATTTCCTCCACATAAGGATAATGCAAATGTGTTCCCAGTGTGCAGGGCAGAGTAAAGAATACCACTGATCCAGGCACTGGCTGCCATTTTGACACAAGCTCTCCTGTTCATCACTCTCTCATAGTGCAGTGGTTGGCAGATGGCGACATATCGATCATATGCCATGGCAGTGAGGATGCCGAGATCAGCCAAACCAAGGAACATGAAGAGAAAGACTTGGGCGACACATCCAGAATAAGAAATCACTCTGGTGTTCATGAGAGAATTGACCATGGATTTGGGGATGGTGACAGAGATGGAGCCAAGGTCTCCGATGGCCAGATTCACCAGGAAGAAGTACATGGGGGTGTGAAGATAGTGGTTGAGGGCTATGGCTGTGATGATGAGAAGATTCCCCAGCAGGCCTGCCAGATAAATCATTAGAAACACCACAAAGTGCAAAATCTGCAGCTCCCGAATGTCAGAGAAACCCAGAGAAGGAACTCGGTCACGGGTGGTTCGGTTGGACATTTTCTTCCTCAGCAAGTTGTGTGATGGCTGTGGAGGGAAGAAGAAGGTACATACTCAGGATTCAATTGTCAGAGAGAATGGACTTGATTACCTTCTGAGTAATGTCCCATGATCTACTGTGAAATGTGCACAAGCACTCCTCCTAATCCTTCCATTGACTAGGAGCAGTGCATCACTGCTGATGATCAGAGCACTAGGGAGAGAAGGTCAGTGAGGTAATAGCTGTTATTGTATCAGCTTCCATGGGTGAGAGAGGCAAACTTTTGAGCCTCACATACTACCTCATCTACCTTGTCTATTTAATATTCTGGGACCAACATGACTACAAGTACTGCATACAATCAGACCACTACTCAGGTGTGTTATCACACTGGTGTCAATTAGCATAACTCCCATAAAATCCATGGGGCTACATCATTTTACATCATCTGGGGATCTGGCCCAAGATATCACTTGAACAAATGCATTAAAGACCGGAACAAATTGCAAAAAAAATCCACAGATTGAGAAAATATAGCCCCTCAATTCTGTCAATCAACAGAGGAAAACTTTGGCATGAAACTAAAGTATCAGAACTCCAAGACAGCCCAATTCCCACTTTCTATGGAAGTATGACAGACTCGCTGAGTGTTCTAAGTGCTAGTTGTCTGTAACAATTCCTCCCCAACCTCTGTTTATAAATGACCTGCCACTTGGTTACAAATTGATTAACGGCATCAATCCCTGCAGCAATCCCATCTCTGAGTAAAGATGGGCTAGAAGCATTGCACAGTTACTGCTAGGTTGTGTCGTTTCCCTCTGTGACTTTATATCTGGTCTGTGTGGGTCAGAGGCAGTCAGGAGACTTGGCTTTTGTTCTTGTCTCTGCAAGTGACCTGCTGTGTGACGTAGGGACAGTCACTTCCTCTCTCCATGTCTCCATTTCCCCTCTCTCCCTTTCTCTGACTTTTCTTTTATGAGCTGTTTGAGGGTTGGGATGTGTTTTATCATGTATTTGCACTGTGAACCCATTTACAGACTCTGTGCTCAGCTGGCAGCAGTGTTGCACATGGGATATGGTGATAGACCAGGAGGTCTGGATTCCTGTCCCATTGACCTCCTAGTGGTCCATCTACGCAGGAGAGGGAAATACCTTCCCAGCTCCAGTAGATGGACATGGGCTAGCTCTGCTCAAGTTACTGCACAAAACATACCCATGTAGCCAGAGGTAGCCTGGGCACCAACTCAGGCTTCAACCAACTACGAACCCACAGAGTTTAGGTAGGCTCATATTGAGGTGGCTAGACTGAGCTTCTCCCTGTGCTGGCCCCATCTACTCTGCTATGAGCTAGTGAAGTCTGTCTACCTGAGTTTGGAAGCATGTGGTGTGGATATGCCCTTAGTGTCCTTGGGCAAAGTCCAGATAGACAGTCTGCCACTGCTCGATTCAACCCAGACTCTGAGTTTCAACGTTCAAGCATGTCTGTTAGGTACAGCCCATATTCCCTGGGTATCAGCTCTGCTGTTTATTCTGTTCTGTCATCCTGCAGTTATGTCTTTGAAATAGAAATAAGAATGGATATAACAGAATGACAGCATTTGAAATTATGGTATCACTGGACAACATTAGTACTTTTCATCCTGGTCAATAATATTCTGATTTAAACCTTTTTTAAAGAAAATTTGTTGTTTTCAGTTAAACAAATTTTTATGCAAGGTCTCATCTATCTATGTATCTATCTATGTATCTATCTATCTATTCAAAAGCTGATTTTTGGGGTGGGGAGATTTTGGTTGGAATTTTTCAGTTTTCAGCAGAGAACGATTGGTTCTCTGTTGCAAAAATTCCAAAATTTGGAAATTTGGGGGATTTCTAAGAAAAGACAACATTTTCTAATGAAGAAAAAAAGACAATAGCAAACTTACTGTGTTGGTTTTTAGATAGATTTTTCCAACTTGCAAAGCATTTGATCCTGCAGTGCTAGAAATTATTGGCCACTATCGATATATCTCTCTTAGAAACCCAACACTGCATTATCCTGCACTGATTTTCATATTCTGTCACTGGATTTCTGAGTTGATGAGTCTCCCTGCAGTTCCAAGCAGACAGGGATCCATGCCACAGATGAGCACTTTCTGCTACGCTCTTGGGGCAGGCTTGGCTGAGAGGTGAAGGATTAAATAGGATCAGGGACTGAAAGTCCCTCCCAGCTGTACAGCTTGACATGGCTACAACCCAGGAAATCCCTGCTCTGGGGCTAAATAGTTGAATAATGTCTCCAGGGTTGTGAGCCCAGCAATGATCTCACCTCTGAACAAACCACCCTGACAATATACTCTAACTGACCCCACAGAGGGAGAACACAACCCAGCCTGGATCTTACACAGTGGCAACATCTCTGGAAGGACCCTTGGCTAAAAACAAGGCAAGGCTGAGGCCCAAAGAGTGTCCCAAGATATTTGCCAAATCAAATATATAATTTTAGCACAGACAGGTGATCTACAATAGCTCAGAGCACCAAAAGCTCCGCTGGCCTGGAATAGCCTGTTCTTTCATTCATGCTGCATAATTAGTTTTGGGAGAATAGAGATTTTTTTCCCCTGCATTGGATCAGCAGCTCTTGGAATGCAGCCACCAGAGGAACTCACAGCCCAGGCTGCCCTGGCTGCTTGAAATTTATCACTAAGAGGTAGCCAGAGACAAACACTAAAAAAGAACCGTCATTTCCTGAGCTGGTATAAATTAATACAGTTCCATTGATTTCAGAGTAGCTAGGGCTAAATTATGCCAAATGATGGCCTGGCCCTTTGATTTCAGTTGTGCTGTGGCTGATTTATACCAGCTGAGGATTTGGCCTGTCAGAGTTTAGTTTGTTTAGTTGGGATTAGGGGTGTCTTTTGAAAGACTATTTTGTGTGTGGAGGGGGGGATAGGGCCAGGTTGGAGACTGAAGATCCAACAGTTTCTCCATGTGGACCGCCACCCTCTCCTCTCCTTCTATGGCATGTCTACAGCTCATCATCCATCCTGGAGGTGGCCACAGGATGGGAGCTGTTGGATGGTCCTCAGTGTGCCATGTCCTTGTGTAGGTGATGGAGCTATGTCAGAGAGAGGTCCAACAGGAGATGCCTCACACATGGCCAGGAATGGGCTAAACAGCCTATAGCCCTGGGTAGAGAGGAGTCTGATTACAACTCTGTTCTGGTTCTAAGTCCTGTGCTTGGACCATGCTCCTGATAAACCTTCCATAAATTAAGGCCCATGCTGAAGAATAACCAGACACCACTGCCACCTCCTGGCCTGGGACAGGAAACTGAGGATCTCACTGGAGGTTCCTCAGGTCAGTGTCCACCAAGACTGGTGGCCTATTGGAGAATCGAACTCAAGAATTTTAGAAGCAGCTTCTTAGAAATGGATGCTCCACCTGGGGTGGGGGGGCATTGCTCAGCAAACCCCCCTGCAGGGCACAGAGCTCTGCCTAACATGGCTTATGCTGTGCCCCTAGAGTCCTGCTGACAAAGACCATGTGATTGGGGACACAGTGTCCTGCACTGAGGACCCAGAGCCCCTTCTCTGCCTATTGCAGGGATCTAAAATAGTTTTTCAACCCCTACTGTTGCTCCATCTTGGAGAAGCTGTGCTTGTTCGGGGCTGAATTTGGGATATCAGGGCTAGATCCAGCAGCTGTTGATCATGGTTCTGGCAACAGTCATTGTCAGTGGTGTCTGAGCAATGGCTGCAGGAATGGGCCTAGGGAATGGGCTTAGGGGCTGCTGCTCAGGGTCTGGCCAGCCATGCAACTGTCCCAGACTGGGTACCCCAGGGCTTCCAGTCTCTTGGGACCCTTGGCTCCCTGGGCTTCCCCTCTCAGCATTGATTCCAAGGAGCCAGTTGGCCTGGGAATATGGAAGCCTTTGGGTTCCTGGCCCAGGACAGTCTGCATAGCAAGGTTAGCCCAGAGCTGTGGACACTGAGATTCCAGGCTCTCAGCTCCATGGCATGGAATCTGGAAGCCCTCAGAGCCCTGTCCTGAGCCAGGGTTCTTGGGAATTCCAGGCTGCAGAGTGGAGAGCTGAAGCTCCCATTCAAGCCTGGGACTCCCAGCTGTGATCTCTGATCCAGAGATAAAAAGTAGAACAATTTCAGGGAGTAGGGAGCCTCCTGGAGGATATGCATAGAAATACTCCACAGCTTCCTCTGAAACAAACAAACAAACAAACAAACATCTCTTTCCCACTATAGCACGAATGACACAGCATAGATTTATTTATTTAAGTTACAATTATAAAAAGATGTCTACCTAAGGGTCTTGGTTCCCTAACACATCGTTAATAACACAGTAAAACCCCAGCTCTATTCATATAATTATTTCAATAGGAACTCAACCATGCAGACACTTGTCACACCTTTATCGTTGTAGAAGGAAAATTTGCAGCTTGCGCAGAAAACCCCATCAAAGAGGTGAAGTAGGGGCACCAACAATAGGTAACAAAACATTGACAATGCCGTCTCAATGAACACTTACCATCTCTCCAGTCAGTCTCACCTTAAAAACAATGGAACAATGAAAGAAATAAACCCACCTACCGTTTAGGTAAAAAAAATATGAACTAAAAATCAGGAACAGAAGCAAAAAAACAACAGTTATTGCACTGATACTGCAATCCAATTTTGTACCTCTAAAAAGAAGAGTCAGGGACTCCATGAAATCCACTAAGGACTTTGATATGGCTACCAGTTTTATACAGAAGGTGCTCAGATAGCATGGTGACGGGTGGCAGTATACAATCTTGTGATAGATAAACAGACAGACAGACAATAGATGCTGATATTAATCACACTGGTATAAATTTATGGTAGCTCTACTGACTCGAGTGGTGTTTTCATTTTCCCCGTGCAAATTCCCCTTTGTGTATAAGGAGATGGCAAATCATGTGCTCATGGAGACAAAAATGTCATCAGTTGATTTATTTGTAAAGAAACACACATGGGCAGTGGAACTAAGGGTGTGAGGGGTGCTGCAGCACCTCGTGGCTTGAAGTAGTTTCTATTATATGCAGGGTTTATAAAGTTTGGTTCAATGGCTCTCAGCACCTCCACTATAAAAATTGTTCCAGCACCCCTGGAAGCACAGAAGGAAATTAAAAGCAAAGGAGAAAGATGAACATTTTATTGATCATGAATAACCTCTGTCCAATCAATTTCCTCAGGGCAGCTTTGATCTCCTTGTTCCTCGTGCTGTAGATGATTGGATTCATCACTGGAGGCACCACGGAATAGAAAACACCCGCCACGAGATCCAGACGTGATATTCAGCTGGAGTAGTCTCTTTGTTTATTTTCAGAGAAAACAACGACAACTGAATGTGAGGAAGGCAGGTGGAGAAGGCTTTATGCTGGCCATGCTCAGAGGGGATTCTCAGCACAGTTTTGAAGATCCGAAATATACGACACAATTATTAAAACAAAGCAGCTTAAGACTAAGCTTGACTAAAGGCAATAACC